>NW_020439044.1:648625-675968 GCF_000699045.2 Agrilus planipennis | reverse complement strand
ATGCACACTGTCACCGCTACTTTTTAATCTATACATCGAAGACGCGATCAACATCATTAAAGACAGTACAACTGTAGGGATAGATATACAGGGGCAAAAGATTAGTATGCTTAGATTTGCAGATGATATAGCAGTATTAGCATCTAGCAAGGAGGACTTAGAGATAGCTTTAAATAAAATGGAAGTGGTACTGAGTAAACTGTACTGTATGAAAACAAATAAATGTAAAACTAAAATACTGGTATGCAAGGGAAGAAAAAGTAGGGAAAGAGCGAATATAAAGACAGAAGACGAAAAATTAGAAGAAGTGGCTGATTTTAGATATTAAGTCAGATAAGTCAGGACGAAAGGAGTAATAGGGATATAAAGCAGAGGATAGCGCAGGGTCGTATCGCCTTTAATAAAAAGAAGTCACTTCTATGCTCGCGGACGGTTAATTTAGAAATTCGAAAAAGGTTATTAAAGGTGTATGCTTGGAGCGCGGCGTTGTACGGGTGCGAAATATGGACCGTGGGCGCGGCGGAAAAGAAAAGGTTAGAAGCGTTCGAAATGTGGTGTTATAGNCTTAGATTACGTTCTGCTTTAGAAAATACTACAAATGGCGCAGTAAACGCCATCTGTAGCACGATGCTACATTTTAGGATTACGTATGCTCCAAAACAGTGGCTGCTAACTGCACTGAAATGATAGAATGACTTTTTGTATAAATATGGCAACTCGATTTATAGTAAGTGTGTAATTATATTCAAATTATTCTAACAAGGGTTTCGTTAGCACGTTGACTTTGCAAATCATTAATAGTTAATTTAGTTACGTACATGTTAACTATTTCCTCTTTCCGATTTACTTCATCACATTAGCGTATTGTTATTGAAAATATTTTTAGTCAAGGGAAAATTAACGCCATAAGTACACCAACACCAAATGTTTGCTCTCAAACACTTCACAAGGATGTATTGACCTCTCCTCGTATTTCCACCTCGTTATTCTAAAGGTGATCGATCAGTTTTAAGGAAAACAGACGTACCTATCACATGAGCCAGCAATTTATTCATTATAATTTCATGAGAAAAATACACACGTATTGAAATTTTGTTTTAACAGTAATTAACCTTCTTTTATTGGTAAATAAGGAGTAGTAAATAATTTAAACGAAACATTTGAGTAATCCCACGAATAAAATTCAAGTAGAACGATTATAAAAGCCCTTTTCATATTAATTTTAGAAGCAAAACATCTCTTTTTGCAATATATAACAAAACGTTTTCAAAATTTTATCAAAAATGAAACCAATAATACAAAAGTTCATTCATTATGTTACATTTTTATTCGTTAGAGAAAAGAAATATTTACTGTTTTATAATTTATTTAAACTGTTGTTACTTTAGGTATGTTGTCATTCCAAAGCTAACTCAACATTTCTAATAAATGAGAAAATCCTTAATTTTATTTCTATAGGTAATTTCGGATTTGTAGATTTAGAAAAAGCTTTTGCCAGTGTTAAATGGGACAATATGTTAAATATACTTAAAAATGTAGGGATGAGTTACAAAGATAGACGAGTGATACTTAGTTTGTATAAAGAACAACAGGCAGTTTGAGAGCTAGAGATGCAACGTAGAGAAGTAAATATTAGGAAGGGATGTACACTATCACCGCTACTTTTTAATCTATACATCGAAGACGCGATCAACATTAAAGACAGTACAACTGTAGGGATAGATATACAGGGGCAAAAAATTAGTATGCTTAGATTTGCAGATGATATAGCAGTATTAGCATCTAGCAAGGAGGACCTAGAGATAGCATTAAATAAAATGGAAGCGGTACTGACATATCAGTACTGTATGAAAATAAATAAAAGTAAAACTAAAATACTGGTATGCAAGGGAAGAAAAAGTAGGGAAAGAGCGAATATAAAGATAGGAGACGAAAAATTAGAAGAAGTGGCTGATTTTAGATACCTAGGAAGTCAGATAAGTGAGGATGGAAGGAGTAGTAGGGATATAAAGCAGAGGATAGCGCAGGGTCGTGTCGCCTTTAATAAAAAGAAGTCACTTCTATGCTCGCGAACGGTTAATTTAGAAATTCGAAAAAGGTTGTTAAAGGTGTATGTTTGGAGCACGGCGTTGTACGGGTGCGAAACATGGACAGTGGGAGCGGCGGAAAAGAAAAGGTTAGAAGCGTTCGAAATGTGGTGTTATAGGCGGATGATGAGGATATCGTGGGTAGAAAAGGTTAGAAATGAAGAGGTATTGGAAAGAATAGGAGAACAGAGGACTCTATGGAAGTCAATAAAAAATAGGCGAGATAGGTTGGTAGGACACCTTCTCAGGCATGAAGGTCTAGTCAGAGACATATTAGAGGCAGAAACAGGAGTTAGGAGGGGTAGAGGTAGACCTAGATTAGATTACTGTTCGCAAATAGTTAAGGATGTGGGCTGTTCTAGTTTTAGGGAAATGCGAAGATTAGCTCAGGATAGGAAAGAGTGGAGGTACGTGTCCAACCAGTCTTAGGACTGGACTGACGACCTTATCATGATGATGAGACTTAAATTTTTCTTCTTGTCTTGAAGTTTTAATTTTCTAAAAAAATTTTGTCGTTATACATACATATATTTCATTTTAATGTTCTGTATTTTTTTAACTGTTAGGTTGTAATTGGCAAGATTCTCATTTAAAGTTTATTCAGCACAACCTAACCCTTTTTTAAGGAGTGAAAATAAAATCTATCGAACACATATAATTCGGCTATCAGCCGAAGTAGCCCATTTCGTAAGCACAGAAAAAGACGAAGGACATAAAAATATTCACAATATGTACATCTTCCACGTCGTTTTCCTAAATTATTTGAGTTAATTGGGTGGCCATACAAGGGTATATACACATAAATACATCTTTGACGACGTTTTCGTGAATTATTTAATTTAATTGGGTGATTGGGATGAGAGCTACATTTAGAAGTCTTTAGAAATGCATAAAAGTGTAGGCACTCATTTATAAAATTGTTGTGTATAGTAATTTAGCCATTTGGAAGTCTAAATCTCGCAACCACTATTTTAACTCACGATTAATTCAACTATAGAAGTCAAAAGTCGATCCGTTTAGTTGAGAACGCAATTAAATTTAAAGAAAGTTTAAACTTATTGTTATTACTGTAATTTTTTAAATTAATGTAAAAAGATATTTGCTGCCCCTAAAATTTTGTCACCCTGGGTTATATTTCATTCATCTATACGTAATTATACATATATAGGTACGTATTATATCAAAGCAGTTATGTACTTCCTTTCTAAGTAGTTACAATTACCAAGAAAGTAGTAAACCTGCAAATAGATTTTGTAGAATTTTTAAAATTAAACGCGTCTGTTGTAAATTTTCAGAAGAATTTTATATCTATCTACAGGTATATTCAACGAATAGTTTTCTGCGTAGCAGCTGATTCCGCGTTTAAGCGTGCGTCTTTATTCTAATAGAAATTTAATGTATACATAATATACACACATAGTATGTACGTGGCAAATGTCCAGATAAGGTCGGCAAAGTTTTTTTGCAGTCTCCCAAGGCCGATGGCCATAATTTCGCGTCGAATGGCAAACAACAAACTTGCATTTACCTTATTATTTTACTTACGTTATATTAATAATAGAAAATACGGCGTGTGATGTAGTGTCCGGCAAACACTTTATTGATAGAAAAAATGAGCTTTGAGGCAAACAAACAAGGAACTGAAAAATAAATACTTTTACTGTTTACATCAGACTTTTTTTTACTGATATTTCCTATAATAGAAAAGTTTGCTTTACAAACTAATAAGATAGTATATTTTTTGCCAGTAAGTAAAGATCTGTTATTGATCGTATTATGAATACCTATGTATGTCCTTAGAAGAATATCGTATGTTAATTGTTTTTGTTAAAGTCTGTTATACTTATCATCAAAAAAGTAAAAGTCAGGCGAACTTTGTCAGACAGANGGCTGAAACTATAGCTACAAGCTATCCAAGGATGGTACTATAGAATGTCACCTCAAGGTAGGCCTAGTGGCGTCATCTCTTGGTTAGGCCGGAAACTTATCAATCCACCCTCGTATATTCAACGAATAGTTTTCTGCGTAGCAGCTGATTCCGCGTTTAAGCGTGCGTCTTTATTCTAATAGAAATTTAATGTATACATAATATACACACATAGTATGTACGTGGCAAATGTCCAGATAAGGTCGGCAAAGTTTTTTTGCAGTCTCCCAAGGCCGATGGCCATAATTTCGCGTCGAATGGCAAACAACAAACTTGCATTTACCTTATTATTTTACTTACGTTATATTAATAATAGAAAATACGGCGTGTAATGTAGTGTCCGGCAAACACTTTATTGATAGAAAAAATGAGCTTTGAGGCAAACAAACAAGGAACTGAAAAATAAATACTTTTACTGTTTACATCAGACTTTTTTTTACTGATTTTTCCTATAATAGAATAGTTTGCTTTACAAACTAATAAGATAGTATATTTTTTGCCAGTAAGTAAAGATCTGTTATTGATCGTATTATGAATACCTATGTATGTCCTTAGAAGAATATCGTATGTTAATTGTTTTTGTTAAAGTCTGTTATACTTATCATCAAAAAAGTAAAAGTCAGGCGAACTTTGTCAGACAGATTCAATCATTAAGGGCTTCGGGTCATTAAGATTCAATTGGACGATTGGAGTCATAAGTACCAACTCAATTCTATTTTTTTGTAATGTTAACGCGGAAAGCTCTTTTTGCCAGCTATGAAATAGGGAAGATGTGGCCATTGAGCGCATGCGCTGAAGTTTATGGGCATGCGCAGTAATCAGATAATTAATAGCTGTGTTCGTTTCCTCTTTTACTTCGATTCGCGCATGCGCATAGTTTATTAATAGTCGTGTTCGTTACATTTTTTATGCGCATGTGCAAAATCGTGTCCACATGCGCAATGAAGAAAATTAGTTAAAAATAGCAAATTGTAGACTTGACAATGTATGCGTTTAACTAACTTTCTTCATTGCGCATGTGCAAAATCGTGGACATGCGCATTAAAGAATGGAACGGACACGACTAATTAGTCTCCTTACGCAAATCCGTGCGCAAATCGTAGAAAAATACCGCAAACGAATACATCCACTGGCAATGACTTCCTAACCTCTAAATCATTTACTCTTATTTCGCCAACCCTCGCACAAACATGACAAAAAATAGTATAGGTACATACCTCGGGAAGAAACGGATATCTCAGACTGAATGTTTTAATGCATTCTGAAAAACCCTGTTTCTCCCCTCTATACGTAATGTACTGTTATTTAATATATATTTTCGCGAGATTTGTGTACACAAAGAAACGGTACTTCTTCTTTAATGTGATATAATGATCACGACACAAATACAGAACATGCTGGAAATTTTGATTTCTATGTATTGTAATAGCACCACATTTTCCGTTTTGTGTCTCTATTTTAGACCGTTATCTATAAAACGCCTCTCTTTAGTCAATTATTTTAATCACATTTTAAGTCACTGTTTGACGAATAAATATTGAATAGCAGACTTCAGGCAAATTAGTAATACAAAAGTGTACACACCAGTCGCGAATTAAGAAGTTACATGCATACAATGTGATATAGGGAAATTCGTTACAAATATCTTCAGCCATCTTTTCATATAAATAATAAAGTAATACATTTAAGGTCAAATGCATTTTAAGGCTTCTGAAGGTGTTACGCATTGAGAGCTCAGGTAGTTAAGGAAAATTTTTAGAGAAGCAGCTTATATTTTTAGATAAAGGCGATTGAAAAAATATATTCTACACGTTCACCAATAAATTATGCAATTTCGCACGTGTGACATAAAAGGACAAAATGCCGACAAAGAAATGTGTAATTTCTATGTTCGGTGTAGGACTGTAGGTACGTTTTACCTTACCTGGTGTATTCAATGCTTGAAAGTAAAAGTAATTTCAGAACGTAATAACAAAAGACTAAGTCCGTCTCCCCCTTTCGTCACGCATACCGGCATTTCAATGACACTCCCACCCCTACAAGGAAGGACGTTCTTTGTGGTCGGACCCTATAAGTTACTGTACATTTTTGTGTTTCTCTGTTTGTACCTCAACAAATACATATAAATACTAATTGCAGAACATAAATTGCTTTGTCATTAATAATACGAGGCTATTCTCTACTTTATATAAAAATCGATAAAGGACAAAATTACGGAATGGGATTGTTGTTGTTTTTGCCAAAGCTGTGTAATGTAAGCGTTATCGATTAAGTAATGCAATGGTCGGAGGCGCCAAGTTCATCAGAAAAGGCTTGATTATCGTTAATTGTAACTGATGCGTCTTGGATACGAAAATAGATTGTTTTATTCGTAGCACAGGCACGACAAATATTTGCTAATTATAATTACCCCAAGGATTTAATGTTGCTAAAGTTAATAGTAGACGTTACTATTTCGGCGGTGCTGCGGTGTGCCAAAATGAAACTAAAAGCTAAGCAGTTATATTCAGCACTTATTGTTAAATAAAGATATGCTGAATATTTTTACATAGGCAATACAAACAAGGTTGTTATGAAAAATTTGGTGTTGGGACAACTGCGGACTTGCACATTTGCGGACTTCACTCTAATTATCGTATTTATTTGTAAGTATGATCTGGTACAATAGAACTATTTAATGTGAAACATTTGTGGACCTCTTATTTATTATTATGAAGAATCGTACGTACTTAGTATCTATATAATACAGTATCTGTAACTCGAACATCAAGGATGAACCCAAAAAATATTCGAGTTATAGAGTTTTCGACTTATGGAGCAGTTTGACTTAGGCGGATCATAAATTCCTTAAGTGGTAATATGTACTATTTATAGTTTACTCCTAAATTGTTTTCTAAGAAACAATGGTGTACTTACATTGTCGGCAAATCCTTAAAGTCGATAACTTAGTTTTTTTCGAACTATAAGTAGACGTAATAAGTTTCAAATTATCTAGTTGTAAAAGTTGTAAAATGAAACGTTGCTATGTTCGAGATACAGAGGTCCAATTTAATTTTTTGAGTTATAGAGGGAAAATATGTACCAAAATGGCTTGCAGGGACTAAGTGATTATTTCGACTAATAGAGGGTTGAGATTTCGAGTAATGGAAGTTTTGGGGTTTGAAGGGAAGGGAAGGAGGTTTTCGACTAAAAGAGGTTTTATTGTATACTAACTATAATTTTGAAACTTTCGTCAGATATGCGACTATGTGGATTTAATTTTTGAACAACGCCATCTGCAGTGATAATACTTCCATTACACTTTTGTCTCTTCTCTTGCAAACAGGTGCAACGTAAATTGACGTTTTTAAATTTAGAAAACAAAAACAAGAAATTTTAAACTTTATTGATACAAGTGGAGAGATGATAGAGATGCATTAAGGGGTGACGTAATATCGCAAATATATTTTTTTCGATCATGTATAGTTAAATCTGAGAGGATGTGTTATATAACCTATAAAAGGGTTAACATGTTATGTAAGCACTGTAAGTAAATTGAAACGAATAAAATCTAATGTGATACAATCAGAATGCAACATATAAGCATACGTGAGCAAATTACAAAAGCCTCTCGAAGGGCATGTAATGAAAATATTCATTAAGAAATAAATAGTTACAACTTTAATCAAAGTAGCTGTATTATTAAAATAAGCAAAAATTCATTTTGTTAAGGATAATTCCTCAGATTTAGCATGGTATGTCTTAAAACAGGCCTAGCGATATGCCAATTTTTTTTGTTCCTCATCAATTATATAATGCCTAAAAGCTAAATTAGACAAATTCATATTTGCAGAATACTGTAAACATTGAAGCATTTGATAGGATAATTTAGACGTACGAAAGCATATATTTCGGTGTCGTTTTTGTTTGATTTTTTTTAATTGATACAATAGGTAGGTTGCGAGTTGCTGTGTAACGAAATCATGCAACGGATGTGGGGATCGCTTGAGCCGTGAGCGCGCTTCATTGCAACGTTCGTTACAGACAACTCCGGCATGTATAGTCTAACCCTAACAAAATGTATGAATGTATTTGTATGTGTTTGTAAAATACCACAAATGGCGCGGTAAACGCCATCTGTAGTACAATGGTACATTTTAGGATCACGTATTCTCAACAAGGTCCATTTAAATACATTGATATCTACTCTCTATCTCACTCTACAGTCGAAACGACGCCACTGACGCCAATTCCTTAACCCTTATCCCGGTAAGTTTGTGTGTTTGAAGAAGTTTCACTTCAGTAGCTTGTTGTATAATTACACGTTGTGTTTTTTTTTTGTTTTTACTATGAATTACATCCAAAAAATAAAGTCAATGTCATTTAAGAAGAACGAATTATTTTAGCATTTAATAAACCACTTTCGTCTATGGTTTTATCATTACTTCTCGTGTATTTCGTCGACAAGAACTATGATCGCCCTGAAACATCTGGTTAGCCTAAATCATTCTTTCGAAATGTTCGTTCTTTCACGTTTCAACAATTATTTATATGGAAATGCGGAACCAATTTTGACCAAAGTCGCTTTATAATATGCAATTTTCATGTAAAATATTTCTATTACGTTTTTCTTAATAACTTACACAATCATCTAAGCCAGTTCACGTAGGATAGATATACTTTCACTTGTATCATCATCCACAACAGCGACGTGAGGTTTTTTTAATTATATCGTCGGTAATAGCATCTTTTGACCTTAAGAAACGTTTTGGTATGTATGACCATAGTGAAAATCGACACCGTCCGTAGTAGTAAAAGTAATATTTTAATCGGTATTTCTTTATAGCTTTAGTTAGGTGTTCTGAATAAATGTCCTACTATATAGTATTATAGTAAAGAGAAATTCATGAAACGAATGAGTTTTTTCGTAAAACAGTGATAACAACTAGATATGCACCGGATGGTGATTTTGTCGGGTACTGGATAATAAAGCCACTATTGTTAAAGGTTCTATTGTTAATGGTTCATGTCATCGTTCGGGTAGACTTTCCATTAAATACCGCCCTCACTAACGTTCCAAAATTTAATTCTTGGTTACCGGATTTCAATGAGAAGGCTGAGTTGAAACCGTTAAAACGAGCCTATAATGTTTATAAACTGGGTGACAAAATCATACTAATAATAAGGGTAATTATCCAGAGAATGATCGGAAATCGATGAAAAATTTTTTGGAGCAATTTCTATCTGGAGACCAAATTCTGGACAATTACCGTATTATTGCTGGTATTTGTTTCTTTTCACTCTGGTAGAATTACCCGACACTGCTTGGTATCCGGTGGCATTATCCGATATCGAGCCGGTTCCTTAAAAAAGTGCTAGGATGCGCAGGGTATGCAGTTTCAATCCGGTACCCGGCGCATCCCTGATAACGACTGTGCGACTATCTTTAAATGTTATGTTTTAACAAAATTGTACAACGCTTTGAATCTGAGTTTTATTGCTACTTTGATATTGGCTTTAGAATATGATTGATTTATAATAATTTATAAATCAATTTCTCTGTAATGTGCAATGTATGCGAAGATACGAAAATAAACATAAATGTCAAGGAGGAAGAGCCGTTCCACTAATAAACATAGTTGGTCACAAAAGATGACGTAACAATGGTTTTACTAAAGGATTTAGTTGCGAAAGGTATGTTCGCTTCACTGACGGATGCGAAAAGAAAATTAAGAAAGCGCTATGAAGAAAAAAGAATCGTGAAAATATTAAATATTTAAAATTATAAGCTTGTCGCTGGTCAATTGACAACCATATAAATAATGGGAATAATAATAATCGGGGATTTTCAGATTAGAGTGAATTATAGTGTGGTGAAAGAAACAGGTGACGCACCCTGATGGTTAGGTGGCAAATTGTTCAATTAGTTATTTTTTTATTGTCCTCAAATTACTTTAAATAAACTATTTTAATTCATTTATTAATGTTTAATTGTAAATAAATTAATATAAATCAGTCAGTCATATTCTTAAATCAATATAAAAGTCGCTAGTATGTGACAGTTGTCTCTCTGACGCCTGATTAAAATCTCTTTTCCTACTGCAAGAGGGCGGCGGCTGAAGGTCGAAATTAAAATTCAATTAGACAGGAGTCAGGCTAGACGATAATGAAATTCAGATGTTAAATGGATTGCATACATTATAAATGACTAATCGCATACATATTGTTAAAATGTAATTGGCCTCTAATAAAATTCATTTTCAAATTATTTGACATATCGGTTTTATTTTTGAACATACTTTACTTTAATTAAATTTAAATGCTACATTGTTAAAATTTCTAGTTAATACTTGACGGGTTGCAGATGATAGAACAACTAGAAAAAATGATGTCGAGAAGTTTTTTATTGGTAATGGTAATGACTGTACTCTTACAAACAAAAATATAGATTTTTTTCTACTTATCATGAGGCAAATAAGCTAAAAATAGTATTAAGGAAGCTTTATTTTCGTAATTCCACATAATAAGAAGGGTACTGCCACAATAATTTAAGTATGATATTGTTACCCCTTTACAGTAAAATGGTAATGATTATTATTTATTAGCAGAACCGTCGTAGTCTTCTATTTTTAAATTAGAGTGGTCACAAGCAAACTAGTTCGTATTCAAACTTTAGAAGACTCTAACTTTTGTTCTTTGTTTTTTATTTCGTTTATGATCATAAATATTAGACACCGGGGAATCAGGATGTATGCAATAATATAATGTATCTATGTGTATGAATATGTTAATGGGAAATTAATTATATTAGACACATTTCCTAGTAAATCTATACATTTCCTAAAAGGCAATCGAAAATATATTACATTTAAGATGTCAATGGCTACGCGGGGATAGCGGAGCAAGGGGAAAGTATTCTGATTCCCAGTTTAACAACGTGTTTCATTTATTGTATTTAACGATAACTCTAATTCTCAGTTTATTTACGTGTTTTATTCATTTTATTCATAGAAAGCATAAGTTTTATACATTTCCCAGTACAATATCGGAATTTCATACAATTCCCAGGAAATGTATACAGGATATAGGTGTATTAAAAAATCTTTGAAACAATATTTTATAGATTCCTTAAAAAGCCTCGGAATTGTGTAAATATCCTAGGAATTGCATACATTTCCATGATTCACACATTTCTGGTAAGATATATATTTAAATGCATGGGGCGCAGAATGAAGTATTTGTATTGTTCTTGCTGCAAGATACAACACATACAGAAATAGAGTTTTTTTACCTTCAGTTCTACACATCCTAACGTTAATGTCCTTGTAGAATCTTTAAAAAATATTCAGATTCCTACATTTTGATCAATTCTATCAATAAAAATGAATCTGGACAAATAAAAAAATCGGTTAATAACAAACCCGAAATACAAATTTAAACTAAAATTGTACAATCAAAAGTAACAGTATTAGTATATACGATTTTGTAAGATTTTACAAGACTTTACAAGTTCAGAAATATGGTTCTTATGTACTATTATTATTATCATGTATGACTAGATATGTAGAAGTATTTATATAAATATTTTCAATTTTTACCCACTACACACACTTCCTCAAATCAATGAGGAAAAATTTGTTGCTGCTGTCACACCCCCGCCGGGAATCGAACCCGGGTTCTTTGGCTTTACGCGCCAATGCTTTGACCACTAATCTACGAAAGATGACAACAGCAACAACGACAAACTGTACTATTAGTCGCAGATCCGTCGAACTAATGTAACTATATACTGAATATAAATATACATGCATACATTAATTTTTCCTCATTGATTTGAGGAAGTGTGTAGTGGGTAAAAATTGAGAATATTTCATATTAAAAACTAACTCACTTCGGGAAGATTTCTACTTTGTATGTATATTTATATTCAGTATATAGTTAGATGTTGCTGTTGTCATCTCTCGTAGCTTAGTGGTCAAAGCATTGGCGCGTAAAGCCAAAGAGCCCGGGTTCGATTCTCGGCGGGGGTGTGACAACAGCAACAATTTTTCCTCATTAATTTGAGGAAGTGTGTAGTGGGTAAAAATTGAGAATATTTCATATTAAAATGTAACTCACTTCGGGAAGATTGCTACATTGTATTAATATAAATGTTTGTACCCCACTATAAGATTTGGTCCATCATTCGATCGCTCATGTAACACGGTCGGCAATTAGGTACAACACTAACATATATGTATACAGGTGTTTTAA
The DNA here is from genome assembly GCF_000699045.2 of Agrilus planipennis. NCBI lineage: Eukaryota > Metazoa > Arthropoda > Insecta > Coleoptera > Buprestidae > Agrilus > Agrilus planipennis. Next base: position 663,722 of record NW_020439044.1, on the reverse strand, counting down.
TTGTTACTACCTCCACATTTAATTATCAATTTCCATTTAAGAAGGCAATAATTGTTTCTTTACTCCTATATGTGTAATAGTTCTAAACATTCAGATTTCTTAAAGAACCTGGAATTGAACATAAAGTAATCATAAGATTTTTCTTAATGCAACGAACATTTGCGATTTTTTTTCTTTTCTGTTACAACTTGACAATTTTTAAAAGCCATACTTTGGGTATAAAATTAGATAAAAACTGACACGAGTTCTTTCATTGCAATTATTCATGCCAAAGTTTTGGTAGAAATCTGTGAAAATGAATTCGATCCGTGAAATCCCACGTGCACTTGCCTAATTTGTAGTTGCATCATTATTACCTTTGCAATTTAATCAAATTTACTACAGTTGCATAACAAGTGGTCGACTGACTTTCTTTGCTACTACTGTTACGAACACGACAATTAAAAGGTTATTTCGTACTGACCTGTTAATTGAATTTTACTATACGATGACTGTGTATAATAGCATCATCATATGGCAAGCGAGAAGCGTGCAAACAGCATTCATAACTTAGCTGAGAATGTGAGCCACTCTATTTGATTGTATTTTGGGAGAATCAACAAACACTAATAATGCAAATACCATCTACCAAAGGGTAAGACGTCATAAGCAATTATAGCTGGGCGAAGGTTCAAAGTGGACTCAATGGACCATAGGGATGTAGATTAGATGTGCTAGAACAACTAAGATTTTTATTAATATTATGTCAGTTTTGGCTAAAGAAATTTTCCTAACATCTCCTAGTATGGCTGCTTGGGGGCGCCAAGATTTGGAACAAAGTGAGTGGAATCAATGAAACAGTGTAATGAGCATGCTGAATAAGAATGCGAATCAATCTTTAATTGTGAATTTCCTCAAAATATTTATATGAAAATCTATGTATAAACCAGAATATAACATTTCAATACACAAACTCAGTTATTACTGGCGCTGAGAGACATTTACTTATATGATACTATGAAAATCATTTACTTGGAAATTAAATTAAAGAATTCATTAATAGCTAATAAGTTAATCTAATAGTCATATTTTGTATTATTACGATGTAATAATTTTTTAACTGCGAATATATTTTTCAATGTTTGGATTTGGATTATTTCGAGTTTATTTGGGATGTCTCATTCAATCGGATTCTTCAGATGTTTTGGCACGTTATATCTTCATTTTTGCACATTTCAATATTCTCAGTGTCGAAAATTGCATGCGCAATGGAGTTTTTGTAGACTAGTATCATGCTGTCACCCATAACGTTTGTAGTAATTATAAAGGCTATCAATAATATCTTGAATAACGTATTTGAAACGTAACAAACGTTTTCATAACGAAAATTATCAATAACTTTGATGCCCTCTAGTGGACATCGTAGGTGTTGATACGTAAATTCGTTTAGTCAAAATTGACGTTACATTAGTATAAAAGTTCACTTAAACAATACTGGATGGCAGTCATCCAGATTCCAGATGGTCAAAGGTCATACATATATAAATGATAGATGCTGTAGAAAAAATACGTTTTCTAACTATACACAAAATTGTACGCATACATTTTCAAAATATATTCTAGCACACCTAGTACATTACTATGTGTATTCTCAATTTGGTGAAAGATTCAATAGTGCAGGGCTACCAATGGGGTACTAGAAAGGGACCATTGAGACCGTTCAAAATGTAATTGGTTGGGTATACGGAATAGGATATGATGATTTATTTTGATTGCATTGCGTGCAGTATGAAAATGTTTTCAATAAATTGTAATTTTCTTATAATATTACCATTACTCGGCAAGTTTTGAGCGGATATTGAGAGTGAATACTTTTTAAGTGACTTTCGCTTCTCTTTCAATAAAATCAGTTGTATGTGACGGAATTCATCTAGAAGTAGTAAAATTCACTGACAATCTATTGTAGAAAGCATACATTCGTCTGTAAAGTTTCGTAAACATTAACTGTTTCTTAATTCTTTATTTCATTAATGCAAGCTTTCATGCTTAAAATGCAGAAAAGCGTGCTAAATAACTAAATTCCCATAACCAATGGTGAGATAGTGTTTTATATAGAAAGAATTTCAGTAACAATACAAGATTAATACCAGAAGTTATTACACATTGTTTTGTTGAATTACATCTTTTTGTCTTGCCACCTATTTCATTATTTTTTAATAAAACTGCATAAGATATATTTGTACAGAATTTGAAATAATAAGAAATATTTTCATACTAATAAACTTTAATAATTATCATGTCAAACATATCTAAGAGCTACATTTTCTAACTGTTTAATAAATACAAATATTTATTGATAAAATAGAGTTTTCTGGTGGAGATTGAATATTTGTATTGATTTTTTACAAGTTTACAGAGGCATTTTAAAATTCTTGTAGTACATATCTACTATTTATCGTCTTCCGTGCAATTGTGATGAAAGAGAGGTAAAAAATACTGGAAACCCTAATTATTTATACATATACATAAAAATAAAATTGAAGTGTCTTTTGAAACGACTAAATCGACTTGGATAGTGCTTTACAGGCATCATTACGAGAATGTCAGGAGTAACCTAACCTAACCTAACTTAACCTAACCTAACTTTTGTTTTTTGTTTCCACACTGAAATCTATAGTAATATATAGCAGCTACGTCACTGTAACTTACTTATTAAAAACATTATTTAATAATTGTTTTACTGCTGCAACATTTTTGAAAAAATCTGGTTAAAACGTTTACTTTTATTAATCAAAAGTTATTTGCTGTAGTATATGAAACAAGAATTAGATTTTCGTTACCCAGATTTTTTTTAATATCTATTGTATTTATAAGTGTTTATTATGATCTGTAATATTTTTTATTCGCAACATTTTCGTGAGGGAAATTCTCAATACTACTCGGAAAGTAAAACGCGGTCTTCACTTAACAACACGCCACCGGTGCTTATCTTATCGTTAGGTGAACGGATAATTTCCTGAAAGGAAATAGGTACTGTTCGCCTTCAGAAAACATTAAATTTTCTTTTAATAATAAGGTATGTATCGCAAAAAATTAATTATAATATAACGAACTTGCCTTGTGCACATAAATAATGAAGTACACCTTATAACGCGAGTATAAATGAGTTTTTTACGCAAATATCAACAACATCTAATGTCAACAATCAGTATAATAATGCTTACCTATATTTATCTTGTAAGTTGCGTAATTAGAGGGATATTTATTGGTTTAAGTAAATTTGTTTGAGAACATTTTTAGATGTATTAATAGTAAGCATGACCATACACGTACATACATATGTATTATAGGAATATACCTACATATTGGTCTTGAAAAACGCTTGAATTTTTTTCTGTAATTTGCATTAATTAATTCATTATATCATAGACACGTATGAATCATTCTTTCGGAAAGGTTACGAGTAACACCAAGTGTGTATGCGTGTTGTGCTATGGACAATAACTACGTTTTTACAATGTTGCCAGCTTGCTATTGTGACATTAAAAAAATGAGATGTTTTATTAGTCTGTTATTTACATGAAAAGTATTGAGTTATGCATGTATTTTTACTTTCCTGTAAGTATTTGCCGTTTATTTTGATTGCATCCATGGACGTTATAACATTGTAAAGAATTAGAAGAGGATGATACTAATCATTACAAAAGGAAAAACAATGATGTTAATAATGGATAAGTTGCTATTTAGTTTTTATTTCGTTATTTAACAATTTAATAAACTATTTTTGATGAACAATTCGCCTTTAGCTGAAAACACCCTGTCTTCATAAGAGGAGAAGAAAAACAGTGGACACTAGCAAATAAAAAACTGAAAGACGGCGTGTATGAGTCAAATTAATAGAATCGGTTGACTGTAGTTTTTTACACGTAATGTATAGACAGGTATGCTGTCATACTACTTAAAGGTGAATTTAGTTATTTGACAAACATTCTTTAAAAAACATTTATGGAAAATGTCAGGGCTGAGAATTTTTACACTTACTGTTAAAAACAATTTTTACAAATGTTTTTGTTTTTTATTAGGATATGTAACCGAAAAAAATATTTTAGTAAGAACCATGTCTTGAAATTTATTTATTCAATGTGCAACCATGAACACATTTAAACAGTTAATGAATTTACAGGAACACAGAAAATCGGCAATCAAACAAAGACTGACAAAAGAGTTGAAAGTTGTTGTCCTAGTCATTTTAAATTAACGATAATACAAAATTAGAAATCACACATTTCTTTGACGGCGTTTTTTTTTTACGTCGTTCGAGCGAAAATTCATAATTCGGCGAGCGTGTGGAATATTTATTGAATGACATCTATCGGAAGTAAAGATGCACCGGATAACGATTTTGCCGGGTGCCGGATAACCCGGTAATCGTTTGTTTTAGTTTTAGTGCTTTCATGTAGGCGTTGTCAAATGGTGAAGATGACAAAGTACCTCATAATACTACAGTAGAACGATAAGATAAAGACCAAGGGAAACGTAAAATAATTTGAGTTATTGAGATTTTTACTCATTAAGGGTTTAAGTTTAAGCTTTAAAATTATGGATTTCCAGTAACTTAGCAAAGTCTTCGGCTTTTTCATTTAGTATAGCTTTACTAACACTAATGTTTTTACATATTTCTATACTGTCTAAACCATGTAAACAAGCATTTTTCTAAATTAGGAAATTCAGCAATCCTTCGTCTTTTACATAGAAGACTTTCTCCCGATTCAAACCACTTTTCACCGCTTACTGAGATGCGATGCCCAAATTATTCGTTTAAGTTATCACCATCATCATCATAAAGTCGTCAGTCCTAAGACTGGTTGGACAAGCACCTCCACTCTTTCCTATCCTGAGCTAAACTTCGGATTTCCCTAAAAGTAGAACAACGCACATTCTTAACTATTTGCGAGCACTAATCTAACCTAGGTCTGCCTCTGCCCCTCCTAACTCCTGTTTCTGCCACTAAAATGTATCTGAATAGACCTTCATGCCTGAGAAGGTGCCCTACTAACCCATCTCGCCTATTTCTTATTGACTTCCATAGAGTCCTTTGTTCTCCTATTCTTTCTAATACCTCTTCATTTCTAACCTTTTCTAACCAATTTAGAGGATTTTTATTTTAAGTAATAGAGGTTTTGGACTTCTAGGGAAAGGGAACACAAAATTCTATAAATTTATAGAGGTTATTACGTTTTTTACTTTTCAAAAAAGTTACGTTACGAAATGTAGTAACTTATAGTTATTTGTCTACTTACTTTATGTAAGCTCTGTTAGTTCAATGAAAACTATATTTCTAGGTGTTATAGTTAGGAAAACTGTTTAAATATGTATAACCCATGAGTATCTTTATTGAAGCATACATGACACACATATTGTGTGCCAGAATTCGCTAACACTGCACGTTTAACTGAATTTTCCCTTTTTTTGTTGATAAAAATGATTTTTTTTATTTGACTACGTTCGTATCATATATGTCGTCATTATTATTAAGGTACCTGTAATTTTAGTTTCTTAGAATGTACAATTTTAGTATATATGTATATACATAGGTACATATACGATACTTGTCTAGATAATTATTTTTAAATGAAGTTTATTGTATCCTTTTGTATGTAGATGTAGGAAAATGCATGTGAATCATAATTCGTGCAGTTTTTGTTTGACTCATTCCTCTATTTCAACACTCGAAACTAAAATAGGTTTAGATCATTACTTTCCAATATCTTCTACTTTCTTTTAAAATTTGAATATTCTTTAGAACGTTGACGAATTTGAATAGTAATTCATACAGGCACAGTATGTTAATTGCTTATTTTTTTTTATTTATTTATCTATTTGAAATCATTCGTTAATTTGTTCATTTCCAAGTTGTAATATATCTAGAATAGCGAAGGAGTAAATATTTCTGCGTAATTTTGCGGCGTTCGTGTAAGAGAGATCTAATTGCTCTACTCGAAAATCTCGAACAGTCGATTTATAATAATAGTAATAGTGTAAAGAACAATCTCTTTTATGTATCTGCGGCTCTAATGCCAACGGTCGCATTGAAAACACGCCGCAACCATATAACAACGGCAAACGAATCATGCGAACGTGGTAGTTGTGAAATCTCGAATAATAGCAACCTTTAGAAAGAGAATTAAACTGGTATCGGTGACTTTTGCCGCTTTAGTTGTGGATAAGAAGGCATGGCATAACCCTTAATACGGCTTCTTATAATGTTATACAACAAATATGTCCTTTGTGTTTTTAAGGTCATCTTTCTCTTTCGATGGTGCATTATTCGACTTTAAGAGATTATTTAACCATTATGTGATCCAAATCACGAAAGGCTTTGAAAGTAGCTAACAGTAAGTTGTAAAGGTGGATTCTGTTGTTTTGATGCAAAATGTTTCTTTCAAGTACCTATTAGATGTTTAGTAAAATCAGACATGTGATTTATTTGAAATGCTTGCATTTAAAATGCAAATACAAAATAAAAAATACCTATTTTTGTTTTGCATTTAAATACTTTTTTGAGAAAACCATTTTGTATTTTATTTAAAATACTTTTCCAATTTTATTTTCTATTTGTAAAATGCAAAATACAATTTTGCTGTTAAAAAGTTGTAGCGACCACGAGCGTGATTGTGTGCGATCGGGCATACGTGTGTGTGAGCTGCTTATCGATTCGCCGACTAGCCGCGGGCGCTTCTCTACATGTGCGCCGTATCGGTAAAGGTGTGTGTCGTACCTGCATTCCGGGAAAGCAATTAAACCGTTCAAAGAAAACGAGACTTCTCTGGACGGCTGGAGAATGTTCCCGAAAGGAGGCAAGGGACTATAAAAAGGAAGAGACGATCGGCGAAATGGAGTAGAAATAAATTGACTGTTGCAGAAGTGAATCAAGGGATAAATTGACAGTGATAGAAGTGAAATAAATAGAACAGGAATAGTAACAGTAGTGTACATAAATAGAATAATTACCGAAGTTTAGTAAATAATTTAATAGTGTTTTTAAGTTCAATAATAATTAGTGTAAATAAATAGTTTTCTTCTTAAAAGTTAATTTGTTAAACCCACGAACATTACAAACAGTATATGAAATGATGAATGAAAGTTGCTCACATTGTCCATTGAAGATATTAGAAGCTTAAAAAGGGGATAAAGAGACATTCCATGAATGCCTTCTAATTCTTTAACTGAAGAGAACCGAAAAAATTCTAAACCTGGAAATGGATAATCTAAAATATTGGATTGGTATTATTTTCCTGGTACAATGTTCCATGGAATTTTGAAGTTTCAAAGTGATATCAACAATGTCGAATTGATATACACCAGCTGTGTAAAACTGAAAATTACAAGATATTGTGGTGTGCTAATAAATGCGTATAATCCAAAATCCACTATGGATTCAATTTTTTACTCTTATTACAATGTCTAAAAAATCAGAAACAAAATGGGGTTGTAAATATTTTGATATAAAATGATTGATATTGATTTTATATCAATAAAATTATTTGCAACCCTATTTTGGCTCTGATCATTCACGCTAAACAAACTATATTTTGGCATCAGTGTCTTTTTTCCAATTAAAATGGGTGACAAAGGCAAATAATGAAGCATATAGAAAAATTATTTGTTGCTGAACTAAAGAAACTATAACATAAAGATAGAAAAACTATATCTTAATAACTTCAAACAGAAAAATATGAATCATACTCAAACTTCACAGCTGGTGATATAGTGCAAACATCACTAGTAGCCTAGAAAACTCAAATATTTTAAAAATGAGCAAATGCCTCAAGGTTTTCTTAAAAAATATTTTATACTTAAGTAAATATAGAAAATTAAATAGGTACTACAGAAAAGTTTTTACTTGAAAAAAGTATTTGAAAATACGCATTTTGCATTTAGATTTTAAAATAGAAAAGTGAAATCTATCTTGTATTTTACATTTGAAATAACAAATGAAAAAAGTATTTGCATTTTGTATTTAAATACTTTTAAATTTCAATGTTATTCTTAATATTAAGTGACGTACAGTTTTTAAATTTTTAGTGAGTACAAGTTCTTCCCCCCTATCAGTCACTGCGAGCTGGAAACTGTTAGTAACCATTGCTTCGAGTGTACAATTTGTATAATCACTTTCTTTGTGTTAAAAATTGTTTGAAAAATTAAATTTAAAGGAGTTGTTTGCAAATAGGTATGCAACACATTGTACACTTCAGCATAAGAAATTGTTGATACTAACTTTTATTTACGTAATACTGCTTTGCCCTATGCTGACAGCACTCATAATTTTCTTTATATATAATATTAGGGAACTTTCTAATTATTTCCAATTGTAGAAATTCAAAAAATTGTGGGTTTTTCTTTTACAACAACTTCATCGGACGTATGAACAACGATATTAGCAAAGTGTCAAGTTGCAGTTAGGGTCTACTATGTTGAAGAAATAGCAGATAGTGATGTGAGGTTACGACACCTGTTAGTTCAAAATATTGCCGCATTGCTGCTTATCTACATTAATATAATAACTCGTATGGTTGCTGTCAATTTCGGTTCCAATTTTTTCACTCATTCATGTGTGAACACGGCATTAGATAAGAATGACTCGTGCCCAACATTGGCAAATGCTGAGACAGTAATAATAATATTTCATAGATATAGTTTTTCGCATTTTGGTCGTAAACGGTTAGTTTTATTATACGTAAATGTACCTTATACAAAATTTGTGAATCAAAATTTTCTACAAAAAAATCTGCAGTTTTTTTTTTTGATGCCTTAATAAAATTACAATTTTCCAGATGATGCTCATTAATGTTTACGTAATTTACATTTTTTCTTTCGTTTGTGTTCTTACATTTGCATATTGTTACCTGTACCTGTTTATTTAATTTATTTAGTCTCAACGTTATATGAATATAGCGCTAGTTTATGTTTATCTTAGACATTCGATAATGAGCAATGTTTACTTCTCTATCCACGTACTTCCAGAGTTTTTATCGCACTACGCTATTCATGGCAGTATTGGATACCTATGCTGCTAATTCGCGCACAGGACCGGCTTCGGATAATAAATTATTGTGATTTTCTTTTCTTTTAACCACTCTGCTGAACTTACTGTGCGATTGTTTATTGCATCTAGTTTACACCCTCTAAATCTCGGCACTTATTTCTGTTATAACCTGGACAAAAAATCATGGTAATTAAAGAAATGTAATATTTTTTTTTACCATAATAATAATTCGATTGTTCTAACAGTATGACTAATTGGACGTCCGAATATCATTTCAACTGCTGTGAAGTAAGTGTATTCACTAGTTCATAACTAGGAAGTTACAATATATTACACTTTTCTTGATTAAGTAACTTTCCCTTGTCGATCTTTTCCATTCTTTCCGGTCGAGAATGTCTTAACAGTATTATCGGTGTTTTTAGTGTACTTTTTTGTCAGCTTTTTTCCACTTGAGCTCCTTAGATTTATAAAAAATGAAAGCCGATCATGTGACTGATTAAATGTCACTTCGATCAGCCAACCGTCACTTGACCGTGTATTTCACTTACATACACATTCGTAAGTTCATATCGTGTGGTACATAGTAAAAAACTCTTTATGTGTTGGAAGATTAAAAGTTTATCAAATCTTCAAATCGATTCGATGAAAAACCCTTCACTTACTCTGTTATAATGTTATGATATTGTTGTTTACAATAACGTTGGTCGCCTGCTTGATTTGATTGGTTCATTTCTTTTACACTCATCTTTTGATGTACGGAACCCTAAAAAGATGAGTGTAACGGATACAAAATTATGCAGTTGCAAAAACAGTAGGAAATATAATATAAATTAAAACAGAACTTAACTTGTTATGGCGTTATGTTATGTTTTGTTTTGTTTTGTATTATGTACTAATAAGTTTTCTTTTAATCCATAAAGTTTGTAGACATCTAGTACAGTGGAATTCGTTTATTATGACTCCGCCTATATTGACCAACCGCTTAATATGAAGTAATTGCAGTGTTAAGTTTGGTTTTCATATTAAATTCTCTATAGGAAACTTTGGATATAATGACTGTCTAAAATGACATATCGTTTTTAATGACTGATTCTCAAGAAATCATATCCGGCTACAGTGATCCAAATGATTAATAATAACATTTTCACTCATTTTTCTGACGCTTCTTATGTATAATGATATTGATATACATTTCCCTTCAATGTCATTATAAGCGGATTCTACTGTAGTCCATTTTGACCCAATAAAAATTTACTTAATACATACATACATTTCGCGTTAAACAGATTGAGAATTTTCCCAAGAAACGAGGTTTTGTTACGGAATTTATTTATGATCGTTTCTGAAAAGAGCTTATCCGTCTGATTAAGTGTCAAGAATTAATTAATGTTTAAATTAGAATAAAATAAAATTAAGAAATATTATTTTCACACTTTAACTTAGCAATTTACGTTATTGACGTGAATGATTATTGAAATATTTTAAGATTTATAATTCGTCGTATAAATAATATCTAACTATAATATTAATGGTTATCTGACATATAAAATTGAAGTTAGGCTACAGAAATCTAGAAATTACAGAAATTACGGAAAATGGTTTTCCTGTTGACTAAGCATTCTTTGTAAAGGACTAATGCGATATGCAAGTCAATATAAATATTTGAAATTAAGCTCTGAAACGGATGGGTATGAAAATTAACGTAAAGATAACAAAAGTAATAGCAATAATAGTTTGCAAATACAAATAACCACAGTATTATTAAAGCAGGCCAAGGAATTTAAATACCTATTGTGGGTTGTACAATTATTATGCTAATGAAGAAGGAAATCAAGAAGCCAGCATCGATGAGTAGGGCTCGATTTGAGGGTAGAGGGGCAAGCTGGTGAAATGCCCAGAGTGGCAAAAATGAGGGGTGACAAAATTGAAGGTAGTGGCTACTGGGTGGTTGAACGGAAAGAAAAATTTTATAAAAATTGTGCTTAGCAGCCTGACAAAAAATTTTTTTTATTTTTTTTTTAAATTACGATTTTAGCTAGCTACTGTAAATTCTTTGACCGACCAATATATTTATAATATATATGTAACTTATAATTTTCTTAATGCTGTCCTCTATAATAAGCAGTCTAGCACGAAGAAAAATAGAAAACAAGGAGTCAACTGTTTCGAAATGTAATGATTTTTTTACAATTGTTTAGTTGAAAACAAGGATATTCTTCCAAATATGTTACATATCTGAACTGGCGATCCTTTTCGTTTCGTTTGTGTTTCATAAGGATTGCCCATCCACGTTGAGACTTGCTCATGATACAAGGTCTTTGTAAAGAATGGCAATTGTATAATTTTTGTCCGGAACGACTAAATTGCTACGAGGAAATATAAGTAGCTGTAAAAGTATTCGGCGCCTTAAATAGAAACTTCATTAGGAAAAGGGAAGTGTCCAAAACCAACAAACATAGACGTTTCTAAATCTGTACATATAAATAATGATAGGTAATTCGTGTTTAGTTTCGGAGTCTTAGGACTAGCTCGTACTGCGATTTTTTTGTCGGGTGATTATTTAGTCGCAAAAATGTACCAAAGGCTAGTAAGTGCGCGCATATGCTACTAAATAAAATCGTTACGATTAAAAAATCACAATTGGTCCTATTTTTCTTGCGGCACAATTGTCGCGGATGTCTCTAGTGTTTTGGATACGGAAAAAATTATATCCGAAATTGAAAAAAGAAAATTTCACTTTTCAAAACTCTTTTTCTTTTTATTGTTTTTTTTTATTTAAAACGTTTATTTACCTTTGTGTTTGTCATCACTACAATATATAATTTAAAATATTAAAATAAACACGTGCTTACTGATATTTACACCAAATGAAACCTCGCGTATGGGTGGAGCTTGGTGGAACGCTAGAAAATGTAAATAGGGGAGGGTAGTAATTCGTTTATCTACAACGTTGCCACGAATGTCTACGAACGAGCAGCAATGACGGTAACGTAAACGAGTACGAATGAATGGTAAAGTTTCTCAGTGTATTTCCTGCTTTGGGTATCTTCTCGCCAAAGAAGCAAGTTACAAATGAATAACTAAAAGAAGTACAACATGTAATGAAATTATTTTTTATATACAGAATAAAAAACGTGAATATTGTATTACGCACGAATTAGGAATATGCCTTGTATATAGGGCCGCCATCACCTAAATTGCCGATGCCGGATAAACACGGCAAAAATCCCGGACATTGGGCGAAATATGGTTCTTTCCCCGGACACCTCTGAAAAAATATTTTTTCCAACAAAAATAAAAACATTATTATTAGGTGATACTATTACTATTTTGCCCTGCTTTCTTGAATGCGGGTTATTATGAATGAATTTTTAACTAAGATTTATTTCAATTTGGATTTTCCCTGAACACAAAAGTGGACCCCTGCCGGACGGCCCCCGAACGCCCACCAAACTAGGACAAGTCCGGGGAATCCCGGACGGATGGCAGCCCTAGGTTAAGGTAATAAAAATTGGCAGGAAACGATAATTTTTCGTGTACATGCATTGGCGAAAATAGATCGAATGCGAATACGATTGGCATTCGACTGGTTTTTTCGTTTTTCTAACATTTTTAAGAGGGTTGTAATCCATAATTAGCAGTTACGTATACACATTTGTATGACAAGGTTGTATATTGAATAATAGAATGGATAGAAAGAAAACGCTTTTACCAATATTTACATATGTATGTACGTCTGTAATTATTTGTTAATATGTGGAAATAAAATTTAACAATTACCTACAATATTTAATTGGATATTTGAAGGAGAGAGCGACGCCTCTACTAATTTACTTAAATATTTTTATACTTCCTTTATGAGGATTTTAATAAAGTAAGTGTAACACATCCTCGACTATAATTAATGCGTAGATATAATTGTAAAATAATTGAAAAAGACCGAGTACAAATTCCTATGAATTTAAAATTAGAACAATTAAGTTACTTACCGACAGATTAAAATGAATTTAATAGCCATGTTCTAACAATTTCTTACTCATTAGTAGTCCTGTAAACTAATTTCAATGCAAGCCTTTCATTAAATATCACTAATAATGTTTCGAATAATATGAATATAGTAAATATATCACATTATTTACATTCATTCTATTGGTACCTAAGGTAATGATAATATAATTTATTTTTGAAACAAAATGATCTTTTAATGGAAGAGAAATGTTATGCCTTTTAACGTTTGTTTACTTAAAACCATACCTACTTGTTTCTTTAATGTACATTTTCTAAAATACCGAAAAATAGCATATGTAATTACTGTACATAAAAATAAGTTGAAACAAAATATGTATTCCAGGTAAACGATGGGTAAGTACCTACGGCATATGGGCAGGTGCTTAATGAATTAATACATTGAAAATTGCGACTAAAGTAAACAAAGGGCTTTTGATGTGCTTCAGTACCTCTACAATTGAATTAACAAATATTTTGAAATGTTGAAAATCATCACCAATAGGAAAAAAGAACTTTAAAAAACTTAGGGTGTTTAATTCATCTAAGACGTATTTTTTTAATTGAATGCGTTAACATCAAATCATAAGTAACTAATTGTAAATAATAAGCTTATCAGGACACCATTCCATTTTTACAAGTTGCAACGATATCTAACGATATTTCTGCTTGTGGCTAAAATAAACATGGCGCCATCTAATTTTTTAGTCAATGATCACTTAAGAAGGTTCAGTAGGTACAACTACAGCGAAGAGCTGTACGCCCTAGTTACGATTCCTGAAGGTGCCGACCATAGCAGCGAAACGTCGGATGAATAATTCAGTGTTCTCACCAAAATAGGAGGAGAAACAGCCTTAGACCACTATATGAGTAATCATCTAATTGATAATTACTTATCAAATTCATAATTACTTTGGAATCATATGTTCTTATGAAAATTTATTTTATATACTATCTTTGTCATGACAGAACATTATATTACCTATTAATTACGTTTAATTCAACTCCTATATACAGAAAGTGGTAGATCATATCATTTGGCATACAACCCCGAGATAAAAATGTTCAGTCTCTCAGTCTCTGAAAGCGAGACTCGAGTCTCCGTCTCTCATCGAGTCTCTTTGGTGTCGCTAAGAGAGACTGTCGAGAGACTGTCAAAAATACTATTTAGCGTCTCTGAACGAGAGACTCGAGTCGCTCATAGAGAGATCCTCATTTCATATTCAGTCTCTGAACGAGAGACTCGAAACTCTCAATGAGTGGTGTCTCGATAGACATGGTTAAAATTTTCTAAGTTCAACATATTTCAGAGATCTCAGTCTTTCTACGAGAGACTAGAGTCTCTCAATATTTTTCAGTTTTATTCACTCAGTCTCACTGTGAGAGACTCAAGTCTGTGAATTAACGATTTTAGAGACTGTGAGAGATCCATAAAAACACCTAGGCAATAACTGAGAGACTGAAAGACTGTGAGAGACGCTCTCAGAGACGCTTAAAAACTCTGAAAGACTCTGAGAGACTGGAGAGAGGCCGAAGATTTTTGTCTAGGAACAGTATCTACCTTCGATGTTTTTTACTATAAAAGATTTTCATTAACATGGAATAGATGTGACATTACTATTTTCTAACGTGATATGTCATTTTCATAGGCGGAAGAGGCGCTTCCTACATATCTTTTGTATGTATTGTCATCATCGACATAAGGTCGTGAGTCTTAAGACTATCCTGAGGTAATTTTCACATTTCCCTAAAGCTAAAGCAACTCAGATCCTCACAACTATGTGTGAACGGTAATCTGATCTAAACCTACCTCTACTCGTCTTAATTCCTGTTTCTGCTTCTAATATCTGTTTAACTAACCCTCCATACCTGAGAAGGTGTCCTACCAAGCTGTCTCACCTATTTAGGTAATACAACATTTCGAACGTATTTAACCTTTTCATTTCCGACGCGCCCACTGTCCATGTTTCGCACCCGTACAGCACCGGGAATTTCTAAATTAACTGTTCGCGAGCGTAGAAGTAATTTCTTTTTGTTAAAGGCGACTCTACCCTGCACCGCCCTCTG
>NW_020439044.1:627928-645771 GCF_000699045.2 Agrilus planipennis | reverse complement strand
GTAGATATCCACACAAGTGGACCTTGTTGGAGCATACGTAATCCTAAAATGTAGCATCGTGCTACAGATGGCGTTTACTGCGCCATTTGTAGTATTTTCTAAAACGCACTGTTAAGACAGCAGATAAAAGTTGGTCTGTGTTCTGTCGGGCTGCCTGCGACGCGCTGATGAGATCCAAAAAGATCGAAATGGCGATCCGCGTCTGGCAGTTTCGACAGACTACAGACCACTTCCAATTATTTTGTTCGACTGGGTAATCAGTGGTGTAATGGCAGATTATTTAAAGCTCAATTGGTATTAAAAGCATTTGATACATTTTTTCCTTATAAAAAATGTACTGATGAATATTTGTTGGTACTCTTCTAATTGATATCGTTTTATATTATTACAGAGGCAAATTTGCAACGGTGAGACGTGCCACACATCGTGCCACTGGTATTCAATATGCTGCCAAATTCATAAGAAGACGGCGCCGGGCGGCTGAACAAAACCGCGAAATCCAACACGAGATAGCAGTTCTTTTGAAATGTGCAGGGAGTGGTCGAGTCGTCAAGTTGCATGAAGTGTTTGAAGCAGGACTCGACGTGGTCCTGGTGCTGGAGTTGGCTGCTGGCGGCGAACTACAGCGTGTGCTTGAGGGCGATGAATGTCTAAACGAACCTGAAGCTAAACGCGCTATGCGGCAGATTCTTGACGGTCTTTCTTTCTTGCATGAACGCCGAATAGTACATCTTGATCTCAAGCCGCAGAATTTATTATTAGCACATGAAGGAAGCTGCGAAGATGTCAAATTATGCGATTTTGGCATTTCAAGGTAAATAGAAACATTTCCAACTCAGTTGTTTCATAATAACTATATGCATATTTTAATGTTATCGCTAATCTGCGTACAGACTACGAACCAAACATGTAATGCAACATTTTTGTTGATTGTGTGGTTTAGATGAGTTTACCAACGTCTCATACTTAATTTCGTACGCGCACCTTTCCCTTCATTGTTTTCTAGAGAAACGTATTTGAAAGTACAGGCAAGGGCCGGTCCGGCCCTACTAGGAAATACGACAATGCAACGCCGCATTTAATGAGCTGGTAATTAACAGCATCCATGTTGTATTTCATTTTGTATTTTTGATTCATGCATTGTTTGTTATTTGTTAGATTAAGTATGATTGACAATGTTTATGTAACTGTCAATCTAGAGTAGTTCTTTGTTCTTTTAACGTTATAGTCACTGGAAGTCATCAGTAATACGTCAGTGTGTCAGTGTTATAGGTCAGTGCAGAATACTATTTATTATTACATTGACCAGTGTGTGAATTTCTAGACGAATAGTTTAATAGGTGCTGGATTAGGCGTACAGGGCGTACTCTGGATCTAAATCTACTTGACTTCTTTGCATGAGGTTATATGAAACAACGCTTGTATTAATCGCCAGTGCAGAACGCTAACGATTTGCACGACCGTAAGATTATGTTTAGTTGCAAATGAAATAAGCCAAATATCGATCTTTTTGCACGACTCAGTAATAATTTTGGTAGACGCCTTAAAGTATATTTTCGTTACATATTGTATTAGTTTGGCCATCGATAATCTGGTTTATACTCAAAAGCCAAAATTAATAAACATCTTTTTTTTTATGAACGCTGCAATAGCGGTAGACATAAACTCTATACATTTTCATAGTGTTAAACAATAATAGTAAGATGTAGTAGGTACCAACCATTTATTGAAAAATTACTACAATTCGCTTAGTGAATTGCTACAATTTGTAGGATTCAAAAATGTTCGACAAGGTCCATTAAGATACCAACTTCTTGAACCGCGGGGTAGCTACCTCTATGTGATCGACACGTCACTAAACAGAACAAAAAGGTCATGATAGTATTCTGTCAAAATCGTCAGACATGGATCGCGATTTCAATCTCATTGGATCTCGTCAGTATGTCGTAATCAGTTCCAGCAGAATACACGACAACTATATACGTAGCCTTTAGACAAAGTTTTATGAGTTAATACAAACAGCGTAATAAACGCCACGTGTAGAAAGTTCTGCAAGTTAATATTTTTATGGTCCATATCGAACATCGGAATCCCACAAATTTAACAATTTTTTACAGATGATACAAAATATTATGTGGTCGTCTATCCTATTACACTTTTTACACATATATATGGTTAGAAAATTAAATATTGTAGCGAAAAGAACTCAAATTTATCTTAGTTATATTATAGAATGGAAGTTTTGTAGCTTGCAAGGTGATTTACAGGTCACGTGAAATTTGAGATAAAAAGCATGACTGTGTGGCTTCATTTAATCATTATCATAGTCATAGAAGCCAAACAGTGACCGTTTCCCCATCTTTCAAACTTAGAAGCAAGTAAGATGTCGGATTAACCACCAGTTTACAGTAACAAAATAGTCCCACTACAAATTATTGTTCGATATACAAATTGCCATTGTCTGGTGCTACTTTGCTTCTTTTGCAAAAGAATTTAACTTTTCTTATAATTTGAAGGTATTATTTACTTGTATACTGGTATCTGTAGCGCATATTCATTCCTTTTAGGGTTCTGCACCACAAAAGGAAAACGGAATCCCTTATAACTAAAACTGAATTTTTTGCATAAGAAATGCTTTGAAAATGTGCATATGTCACATTTTTCCCAAAAATATATCAAATATACCTATGCTTCGGTTTTACTTGATAAAAATTGATATTTCTAATAATAAAAATATAACGTTATATTATAATACGTGTTACTTCGTTCGTCTGTTAAATTGTTAGAATTAATTTTTCGAGAAATGCGAGGTAGAAACTTGAAAAGTAACATTATGTATATTAACTCAAATATTTTACATTTGTTTACTTAAAACATTCCCACTTGATTTGTTTTTAAATTTTATATATCACATATGGTAGGTACTATTTAAAAGATTTGTTAGGAGGACCACAAAAATATTTTCAAATATGCGAAAATGAAGTATTCTTTTCCCCTCTAATAATTGTAGTGTCTTACGAGTATTTAACAGTTTACAGGAAAACTATAACGAAAATCGTAGGTAAAGAGTATCAATTGTAAGATCTTGATGCAATTGACAAGACGGAAGTTTTTCCGTAAAGTAAATTGAAGTAATTTATTAAAGTAAAGATAGTGTACATATATTGTCGTATACTGCTAATATTTGGGTAGTCTTTGCTTTTAGGGGAATAACTTTAGTCAGTGATTTATCAAAACCACCTGTGTGCTGTTGAGAACTAATAAATTCGAAATCGCGATCCACATCTGATAGATAATTTTTTTGTTACAGAGTATTAGAACCCGGAGTTGAAGTGCGCGAATTAATTGGCACACCAGATTACGTTGCACCAGAAGTTTTAAGTTATGAACCTATAAGTCTAGCGACAGATATATGGTCAGTGGGTGTTCTCACATACGTTCTTCTAACAGGCTACTCTCCGTTCGGCTCAGCAGATAAACAACAAACCTACCTCAATATTTCAAAATGTGCACTTTCGTTCGATCCTGATTTGTTTGAAGATGTCTCCTCCATAGCAATTGATTTCATTACGTCTGCTCTTGTGGTCGATCCCAGGTAATAAAATTGGCTTTCATACTTAAGTAATACTTAGAACAACTATTTCTAATTGCGTTATATCATGATGTACAATGTACAGATATTTGAATTTGCCAATTATAAAATGGTGATAATAGATTTAACCTTTGGTAGAGCAGATTTTAAGCGAATATCACATAAAAATTTATTAAATGACATACCTATTTTATTACAGAAAACGACCGAGCGTTAGAGATTTATTGGAACATCCATGGATATCATCAAAAGTTAACATTCTTCCGGCCCTGGAATTTAGCACTACAGCAGAAATTATAAATGCAAATGAACCTACGTCCAACAATTCTATACATCACCAAAGAAAATCATCTACAACGAATACATCATGCGTTTCACATCACGGCACGCCTAAGCCACAGAGAAAGGCTTTTTCTTCTGCGGAGTCAATGAATGGGAACAGTTTTGGTGATTCCCCAGTCCGTACGTACGCCAATTGTCAATGCGGGCCCTCCTGCCGACATTTATCTCATACACCTGTCGCTAAAACACCACCTATTACAGTTGACCGGGGAATCCTGTGTTAGCGACGTCGGCTCGGTTTGGTGGGCGCGTGTATGCGCGGCTGTATTGCGCACTGTGGGAAAGCGCTTATGCGACTGCGCGACTGTTTTGCGTATTGCAGCACTCCGTTCTTGTCGTTTCTTACTTTGCGGAAAAATATGAACGCGTCCAATAGAACACCGAGCACGCACCGTTTAACACCCAGTTCCTCGTGTTGAGTCATTTCACCCCACAAACCGACATGTATTATTTACATACGTGCATATTGTGTTTTGTTTAATATGATTATGTGATATGTTGGGACACATCTGGTTGTGAAAATCGTCGTATGTCCCTGTACCTAATATTCGTTTTAAAATTTTGCTTTTCTTTTTAAAAGAATAAGAAGTCTTTTAAGCGTACATGAAATACGAAATTCGGTTTTTAATAATTGCTGTCTTTGTTTCACTGTCCTATAGACAAAGCGCACATTTTTAATTAAATTATCATTCCAAAGCATCCTACTTTTTGAAAAGATCATTGGAATAAATATTCTCCTCCTTGTAATGATAACACTTTTATTACCTTGGAATGTAATGATAAAATCGTAATTGCTCTTCAGATTTTCATTTAAAAAAAAAAAATGAGTATTTTAGTTCTAATATGCGCAACTGGTTTCTGTGCAAATTATCGCAAAATTTTGTCAGTTCATTATTTTATGTTTATCAATTGCAGTCGAGACGAGTTTTTCTTTTTTTTACTAAGTTAAGAAATCGTAAAAGTAGGCGTAAGTTTGCAGGTTAATGTAGATACGTTTCTGTTAATTATAGATTTGGGAACTTAAAGTACTTTATTGATTGTTTAATGTAAAGAAAAACTGTAATTTATAAATAGATATCTTGTTTTCTTTATTTGGAATAATAAAAAATGAGTCTTAGTGTGTTGCTTTTGTATTTTGTTATATTGTCTCTGTCGGTTTATGCAATATTGTTTATGCAGGGGATTTGTCTTGTGATAGGTACTTACTATTTGCTTTTGTAAAAGCAGAAGTAAGGTGACAATTACAAAAAAAAGTTTCAAGGCAAGTGCATATCACATTGGACCTTCCATGATGTTTTAATAAAAAAAAATGTGCTATATTAAAAAAAAATTCTAAAACTATAATTTTTATGAGGAGGTCCTTAGCTAAGTTGGCCCCGTCATTTTTCTTTATCAAAACTACAAAAATTGTACCGTAATGTACCATTATGTGTTGCCATTTGCAAAATAAAAAAAAATTATAAGAATTCTACGATCAAAAGAATTTTTTTTTCGTAGTATTAGTTCGGTAATTTTAATTTTATTTATTAAAAAAGTGTGCTATTTGTGCTACGTTGAAAAAAATTCAACGGATATAATAAATAATTATAATAAGAAAGTCCTTTTTTAAGTTGACCCGTTATTTGTTGTAATGTACTCATTATGTGCTGTCATCCTGTCATTGCAATAGAACATCAAGAAAAAATTTCATATTTACGGATTCTACGGACGAAAGAAAGGTTTCGTAGCAAATACCGGGCATATCTTCGCACATAATTTTTTTATTAAATATCTTAAATAGGACTAATATTATGGACATGTTAAATGTCGGTCTGAACTTTAAATTTTATATTAATTTAATTCTGTCAGTTATAAATACAATGTGTAAGTATTGTAGCCCATTAAGACCGTACCATACTGCATTAATAGAAGAACAGGTACAAATAAAAACTATAGGTGTTAAAGATTTGTTGGAGATTTACTAAATTTTGAAAGTAACAAATCGGTACTTTTCTAAAATTCACATCCATTATGAATTTTGTTCAGAGCTAAATAAAAGTAACTTTTTAAACCAAATGCATACAATTAATAAATTCAGGAAAAATATTCATGAGGCGTTACAAGCATAGAGAATGGATGTATAACAATTCTAAGTTGTATATTTATTTATTTAATTTTAAGTCACAATAAATGATTATTTTCAGATACTCATGAGGAATGTAGTTATTCATTTCGTGATGAGGAACAGACAATAGTCTTTTGTGAACACGAAAGCATGATGTGCAAGTGATGGACTAAGTTATATTTTACAAATTATTATTTATTATTTACGATAATTTTGTATATTAATTGTTAGAATAATAAACTAGATTTAGAAGTCGTACATATTTTTACTTTACTTCTCGACTTCGTTCTCTGGTTCAACTGTTTCAAAGGTTAGTTCATACGAACAGCTAAATAGATAAATAAAAAGGGTGGTCTAGATGATTCCAGACAACCTCTAGTTCGTATCTGTAAAGTGCCCTCAAAAGCGATTCAGTCGTTTTGAAGGCTTATTTATTACCACTTCGTACCGGCTTGTAACTTATATTATAAATTTCTAAGCATGTCCCAATTGTTTTGTTTACTTGCAAAAAATCTATCACTGTTTGTTACAATGAAATATCAATATTTTTGTAAATTTTTCGTCTTTTTGAGGGCGTCAAATTACCAAATTGGGGAACTTTCGAATATATTGTAGGAGATTTCAAACATTTTTTAGTTAATTTTTTCTTACATCGCGACAACAGACATGCAAGCACCNATTGTTTTGTTTACTTGCAAAAAATCTATCACTGTTTGTTACAATGAAATATCAATATTTTTGTAAATTTTTCGTCTTTTTGAGGGCGTCAAATGAAGATCTGCACGTTGTTTAATAAACCCTGCATTTATAGATTTTTCTTTCGGTCCTTTAATAATATTCTGATAAATTGGAGTGAGGTTCGTTAATTGCTCGGTTCAGTTTACTGTGCCATGCTTTTGTACTTAGTTGTTGTGTGTTTTTCTCTAATGATAAAACAAATCCAATTGACCTAGCCGGCAAAATAATGGGTAAATCGTCGTACCTAATACTTTATTTTCTGGATATAATATATAAGAATCCATCTTCAGTTGCGTCTAGTTATCTACCCGTTGTTTACTAATAATTAGAAATCTTACAATTACGAAAGTATATTTTTAGCAGTACGAAATGGGAACATAATTATGTTGTAAGGCTGCGATATGAAATGGGAATAAAACAGGTGGAATATTTGCGCGGTACGAAGTGTAACTACACAGTTTTCAATATTACTCCTTCCAAACAATGGTAAGTTAATTAGCCTAGATCACTCATATCAACTTCCTTTGATCATCATAAGATCGTCAGTCCTAAGACTGGTTGGACACGTACCTACACTCTTTTCAATCCTGAGCTAAACTTCGGATTTCCCTAAAACTAGAACAACCCACATCCTTAACTATTTGCGAGCAGTAATCTAACCTTGGTTTACCTCTACCCCTCCTAACTCCTGCTTCTGCTTTTAATATGTCTCATGCCTGAGAAGGTGTCCTACCAACCTATCTCGCCTATTTTTTATTGACTTCCATAGAGTCCTCTGTTCTCCTATTCTTTCTAATAACTTTTCATTTCTAGGCTTTTCTACCCACGTTATCCTCATCATTCGCCTATAACACTACATTTCGAACGCTTCTAACCTTTTCTTTTTCGCCGCGCCCACTGTCCATGTTTCGCACCCGTACAATGCCGCACTCCAAACATACACCTTTAACAACCTTTTTCGAATTTCTAAATAAACCATTCGCGAGCATAGAAGTGACTTCTTTTTATTAAAGACGACACGACCCTGGGCTATTCTCAGCTTTATATCCCTACTACTCCTTCCGTCCTGACTTATCTGACTTCCTAGATATCTAAAATCAGCCACTTTTTCTAATTTTTCGTCTTCTATCTTTATATTCAATATATGTTTATAAAATCCTATCGAAATTGTCTCTACCATTTTAAAGAAAAGTATTCCACAAACCGCTACAATTAAATTTCAATTAAAAAACTTATTCGTACATTTAATCTTACAATTACCAGTTGTATGAGGTTAGAACTGGGTGCGTCGGATGACTCCATTCTAATGGTTAAAATGTGAAGACTGAATTTTTTAGGTTTTCATTTACGCTAGCTGCAACTTCATTTACTGTTTCTTCAATTCTTGATGTTCTGCTCGGTACCGGATGTAGCTAAGGGGAAACCTGTAGCTCGAAACTTCTGGACCCATTTACGAATCAAATTTTCACTTGAGGAACGCTTACTTACGCTATGTAAGCTCGATGGGCACTCAATCAATTCGACATCGCAATTGGTAAATTTGCGTGAAGAATGAATATACTTCACCCTTCCCTCTAAACTCAATCCAAAGGGTCTTTTAAATATTCAACTTTAAAATTTTAACTCTGCCGTGAGATACCCTGTATAATACATGCATTTTATATTGATAGAAAACATGAAAGGTTCAATGTTTGTTAAAAATATAGGATTTTAGTTGGGAAAATAAAGAACAGCAATTGGTTATTCGGTTGCCCCCCCCTCAAACAGAATACTTTGCTAGGGACCTGATCATCATTAATGTATACTATACTACGTAGTACTAGTTATAATTTTTAATCTACGGCTGCCAGAAAGGCGCCGATGAGGTATTTGTCTAGGGCGCTCTCGACGTTTAATCCGCCTCTGCTTGCCGATGGTTCGGGATGTTCATATATTTTACTATATCATCGAAGCTTTAGCTCATATTACTCAAAACTTTTATTTCAAGGCCATTTTTACTTGAGTACTGCTATTATCAGTAAAAACTAATATTACCGTTTTTCATCGACTAATCTCTCAGAAATACATAACAAATTTCGTGGCACCTGTCACCAATTACATGATTTTTGGGCTCATTTTCGGCGATGATTTGATGTGACCATGATATGACTGTTACGAGTCCCCTCTCTTTCATTGTTTAATAGTCTTTAATTTTATTTATGATTTAAGTTGTTAAAATTGTCTATATGTTACTATATCTATGATCTATGTATTTGTATATCTATTATCTATGACTATAATATCTCATATCTATAATCATATATTGATCCATACATCGACGTCTACTAATGGACGTGCCTTAGCGGTCAGAATTGTTGTGCAATGAAAGAAGGAGATGGAACGAAGTTTCGGACAATACCTATCTCTCTCATGATAGTGCGAAAGCGTGTCATGAAAGAGAAAGCATTAGTCCGAAACCATACGCCATCTCCCTCACTTTTCGAGCCAAGAAATTATTACAATGACATACGGCTAAGGCACGTCCATTAATATATGTCTATGGATCCATAGTATTAATCTATGGTATCAATCATATTCTTAATTGATAAGGTTAAGTACAATATTTATGTTTTGTTTGATATATTAACTAATGAAATGAAGTTATACGAAGAAACACAAATAAAAATAAAAGACTCTCAAAATGATAAACTTACATTAGAAGTTTTCGACAGGTAATGATATTTGCATAATAAGTATACTTATTGCTGCTTCAGATATACATTTTTTTAAGTAAAATAATCTAAATTTTTAGAATTGTTACACTAATACAAATAGTAATAATTTTAGTGAATCAGGCTACTTTAAAAGTGTCATTCATCCAATGCTAGCACCTGGGCATGAAGTTGAACTTATAAACTGGTTAAAATTAGTAGGTATTATTCCTCAAAGGCAGACATGCCAAGGAGCAGGTACAAGTGATAAATGTAGAAGACCAATGTCTTGGGAACCAACAAAAGGTTTAGATAATTTTACTTGGAAATGTGCAGGTTGTCACAAGCGCAAGGGAATAAGGGAAAATTCAGTTTTTCATGATATCAAATGTACATTTAAAGATGCTATACGATCTGTTTTGGGATGGTCGAAAGGAACTGATAGTGACACTATCAGTAAAATATTGAGTGAGTTGTTAGATGTAACTATGTTTTTCAATGTTTGAAATACAAAATAAAAGTTTTATTAATAGATATATCATTAATATTCAATAAACAATGTTTTTTGTTCTGCATAGCATTATTGGAAAGCAGTTCGAGGTAAATAAATTTAGTTTCTACGCATTTTGTAATGCTCAATGTTTAATGTATATGTAATTCTTTCAATTAGAATATTTTCTTGCAGATGTTAGAAAACATGTTGTAATATCAACATTTAATTTGTGTTCACGAATAGCAAATAGTTTTATTGAAAAGCACAAGGCTGAGTGGCAACTTGGTGGCCCTGGAGTAATTGTACTTGTATTGGTTTATCCTGAAGGTTGTGCAGAATTTACAAAAACTACATCATCTAGTAGTTCTCACACACCAATTCTTTGTCTGGCTGAAGTAAAGGTATCTTTGAATGCACTTATAATGTACACTATTGTCATATTAAAAGTTCTGGCTGACTAAGCCATATGTGTCTAATTCTTTTAATGAACTTTGGCTTTTATGATCCTCTTGAGTACATTATAATCTAATTTTACTCTATCTAATTTTATATAAACGTATTTACATGTATACGGTGGACAAATTTCGACGTTTATGTAGGACAACTCGGTAACTATAAGAGATACAAAAAATTAAGGGCGGCTTCTAGATCTCTTTTATTGAGATAAAATTGGTGTTAAAAAAACTTGCCATCGTCTTTTGTTTTCGAGTTATAAGCAAAAGTTGAAAATTTCGAGTTTTAGCTATATGTCCATATCATTGTTGTTTGCAACATTGGAAAAAAACGACGTACGTTCTTCAGATACTCTTTTTACATAGAATTAAGTGGTTTCGGAAAAATTAAAAAAAAATCATCCCCTTTCGAGTTATAAGAAGCATAGTTTGTCTATGCTTTAGTTAAAAAAATTATTTTTTCCTCTCGTCAAATAAATATAATATTTGGGGTCGTATTTGATGGATAAACATTTAAGTACGAAAATAATCTTTTGGTAGTTTACCCCTTGCATTTTCAACATTGGTTGAATTAGATTGGATTAGACATCTGTCATCTATATGATAATGATTACCGGTTGATTATTTTAAAGGTCCATTCTTCCCTATTTGAACAGATGAAACTTACACCAGCAGTGGCGGAATTTTCTGGCAAGAACAAGCACTACCGGTGTGATAGCACCCTCGTCGTACCGTAAGAACTCAGTGTTAGGTGTACTTTAGCAGACAACGTGTTTTAAGTTACCACCTGCATCAAGAAAATTTTAATGACTAACGCTACTATAAGAGATTGTATACAATACAAGATACAGAGTTACAAAGTTACCGAGTTGTCCTACACAAATTACATTTACCCCTCCTGTACATAAAAAGAGGGTGTGAAAGATCAAAATTAATAAATATTCTCTAGGAAATCGCAATAGGTAAATGCCAAACACGCTAGTTGAAACCAAGATATTTATTAATACTGTTGTGCGTTCGGACATTCGCCAATATAAAATAACTTTTTAATTTGTGAGATTTGTATTACACTTAATGCGAAAATCGTAGTGCGTTTCCGTATTTTCGTTTTGTGAAACTTTTAAATTACCAATGACGCATAATAGTGTTCTTTTCTAATGACTACTTTATATTAGAAAAACTGAATTACCTCCTTATTATGCTTAAATACCTTATTAAAGTTTTAATTTGTAAAAATTCTATGTTGAGTATACACATACATATTTTTATAGGACGTACCTCCTCGATATTGGTTTCATTCTCTAAACCGCTATTACACCACTGATCAAGAAGAATTAGCAAATAAAACGGCTATGGAGACGATTAGAAAAATTGTTCGTCCTGGTTCCATACTTGTTTGCAATTATTTTTCTTCGGTATGTTCTTTGCAAAGTTTACAACCTTTAAGGGATTCTTATCCAACGATAGTAAGTACTTTAATATTAAGTCAGTTCGATAACGAACGAGTGATTTTGTCAAAAAATTTGGAAACCATTTGGGCAACAGCTTTACGTATTTGCGAAGAAGCGCAATTGTGTAATTTGTCAGAAGTACCAGATTTTTTGATAAACCAAATGTGGAGGCAAAGGTTCGGAAGTGAATCATTTGAAGTATTGATAAATCAATTTTTCGTCTTTTAGTATTTTTTTTATTATCATTTGTCGCAATAACATCTTAAGAAATTGATAGCGTAGAAAAAACTAGACCTTTCTGTTTATTTTAACTTTAGAAAAAAACGCGTTAAATCGTAAAAGAACTGGAGCAAGTGTGATATCTTTTTATTAAAACTAAGTTGATTTTAATGCTTATGGAAAAAAGGTGGACTCGCTCAAAAAAAGCAATAAATTTGTTTTGTTAAAATGATACCAATTTTCTGTTATTCTAATGTTAAACTGTTAAAGTTAATGTTGCATACTTATACATAGAAAAAATAAAAGGAGGCTCTATGCCCGCTGTTGATAATGACCCAAAATAAAAAGTATGCAAAACACATGTCTGCTTACAATTTGCGGCGATTAGAGGCGAGTTTTCTTTTATTAATTATTAAAATAAAACCTGAATTGAAAAGCTTTTAAAGATATAATTTTTGAATATTCACTAATCAAACCAAACTTGCATTTAAGTTTGTTGTTTATTAAACGAAAAGCACAGGTAATACAAGAAAACGTTAAATTTTGAAATTGTACATTTGTTGAAAAAGTTTTCTATAGCTTTAAATTAAAATATTAAATTAGTTTGTACAAAATTTGCTCTTTCTTCTTCAAATTAAACATAAATGTACCATTTTGACGGACACTTGCAAGTCCTGAGAAAATTACAAAGTAAGGTATTAATAATAATTCATAATTATTTCTTTTTATTAATTTTTATAGAANTTTTCTTTACTCACTTCAGTTGTTTGATTGACTTAAAATTTCACAGAGAAGTCATGTCTGGTTACAATAAAATATTTTGCTATTTTAGTCTTTTAGTTTTTTCATAAGAAAATCTGAACATTTTTAAAAATTATATTGTTCTAACATCCATGATTTATTACGCAATATTTTTTTAATACTCAATATTTTACTATATTTATATGATAGTGCTTTATTTGTTTATAACTTTAAGAGCTCAGCACAAATAGCAATAGTTTCTTGTTTTGTTAAAATCTCATTAAATGTATATGAAGGCAATAAGATTTGTTAATAACTAATTATTTAGGGTGCATTGTTGTTAACATACATATTAATTGGTTATTTTTCATTTGTTTGGTTTTGGTCGTCTAATTGACGGCCCTTGTGCACATACAAAATTTTCTGTTTTTTGTTGTAGATTATAATTAAAGTTGATATAAGTACATAATTTATATGAATTTTCAAACCTGTTACTAACATCATATACGTTAAGTAGTCGTGTTTGTGTAACATTTAAACAGTTATGCAGGTTGTATTGCTTAATTTTATTATAATTATATGCTAGACTGTTTAATTATTCTTCTTGTGTATTTAATAGAACGTTTATAGATTCTATTTGTTTTTTATAAAAATAATTATTTTCATTTAGCGAAAAAAAAATAATTAGTGAAAACAGTGTATATTTTCTAAACTTTACAAAGAGCTATACATAAACATTGAATAAATATTCTAAGTGGCACTTATTCAAATACAAATAACAAAATACAAATTTTGCTGTTACAGTTGAACAACTTATAAAATGCACTTGGAATAATAAACGATAGCAACACATTATCGATAATGTTATTACCGTATTATTAAGTTTTAAAACATAAATAATAAATTTGTTAATCTATTAGCGTTATCTTTCGCATGTAAAAATAACATTTAATGCGTTGACTAGAACTATAAATCATCACATATTCTTACACATTTAAGTGCTCAAAAAAGAGCATACTTGGATATTTTGTGCCAGGAGTTTGTCGGTTTGTTCATTATGAACAACCGAATTAGCTAAATGTATATCAAATGTCTGCACCGTTTATTATGTAGTATTTTTTTACAGAGAAATATATCAATCAAAAGCAATTAAGTGATTGGGGATGTACGGATTATTCTAATAATAGAATAACTCATAGCTTAATAAACGTTCTGAAATATGTATGTTTGATTTGTTGAAGCATTTTGTTTCAGGATAGTCAAAAAATACAACATAATTATATCAGTATATTTTCCTAGAAAGCATGCAGCAAAATTCGCTTCATATTATCATGTTTCATACTTCTGCAATCTGTTATTTTTTTGATACAAAGCTGCGGTAAATAACTTTGGATATATATTTATTTGAAATTAGATTTAAGAAAAATTTACTTTATACTTCTCAGTTGCGATTAGTACCATTTATTACGTAATTCTGAGGAATTACTGTAAATAAGGTTGTGGTAATAGACAGAAAATACTAATTTTACACATTGGTAACTATATAAGTAATCAGTAATGCAGACACTGATTGTTTTGGTATGAAAACCACGTGGAAGCTATCCGTTTATGGGAAGCTTCGGTAAATGACTTGTATATTACTTGTATCTATTGTTTAGCTTCCTTAATCGGCTATAAAATATCCTGCTCCAATAGTGAGCAATGCCTACAGATTTTCGAATATTGTCTTCTGATTCTTTGCTTGAAGTAAAACAATTTTTTCTCTATCAAGTAAGAGTGTGTTATCGAAGCAGCTTATTCAATTCCAAAAGTGTTGGTCTCTTCAACAGCCAAGAGCAATTTTTCATGTAGGACTTCTGAAGTTGGATATGGAGGCAAATCAAGGCGATTAAAACAAGTGTGCGCGCGAGGCAAACTGTTGGGTTTACCCCATTTCTCTATGCAGAATTTACGGGGACCGATGGAGCCTCTTAAAGCTGCAAAGCCTTCATATGGAATACTTGATGTTCCAGTAACGAACTGAAGGAGACGTAGTCTTTGCTCATTTGAAAACCTGCAAAATCAAACTGTTTTATATCAAATTATTTAACGCGCAGATGTAGGCAATTATTAAAATTTTTAATGTCCAGTTATGAGAAATTTTATTTTATTGCCGTTTCTCAACATTGCTTTAATATTTGAAATACTTAATTTATTGTAATACAATAATGGTACCATAATATTAAAATTAAAACAATGCCCTTGCATTTTTTAAAGTAGAAACCTGGTAGTTACCAATTTATAAAATAAAATACAACTTTTTGTAAAGAGAAACTCAATTATATTTCGTCACACATATTGCATCCTTTTCAAACAAACAATTACCTTTCAATTGCTTGCCAAAACCAAATAACTACTTGGTGTTGATCATGGTAACCACCTCTATATTCAGTGTTTTGTCTCCAATCGACAAGGTCTATTTCAGCAGTTCCTGCCATTACAAGCTCTAATTCCCTAGCATCAAAAACACTAACTAGTCGAGGATCTACAACTTCATAAAAGCCCCTGACTAAGCACTCTGTTTGTTCAGCTACTCCTCTTTCCAGTCGCCATCTTACTATTCGTTCCAAGTATTCCTGAAAGGAAACGATATATTCATAAATATTTTTAAATTTTATAGTAACGTTGTATATTTGCGATTTATTATTAGGATTTCGGTCGACCGCCCAGTACCAGCCTGTTAATATTCAAAGATACCTTTATATGTTTTAAATTATCAAATGTTAAGTGTAATACAGGGCAAGTTTGAAATTTTCAAAATATCGTATCTTTTACAATTTTTATTTTTTTATTCTTTACAATTTTTCAAAAAAAACATTAAGAAAATTTTACTCTATTACAAAGTTATAGCAAACATGTAATGGATAAGGTCATAGACCATCTATGAAATTGAAAAATCTAATTTTCTAATTTCTAACACAAGTAGACAGTTATCTTTCAAAATGGAAAGTTTGAAGCTACTACCCGTAAGTTTACGTTGTACCTTTCAGAAACTTTCTAAATAGAATATTAAAAAAACATCGTTTTTATCCATATTCTTATACGTTTGTACAATCGTTTCGAAACTCGAAAATGACAATTCAAATCAACAAAATTAGTACCTATTTCTGGTATAAACGGAAGTGAATCTTGATTGAAAATATTATACATTAAAAGTTCATATCAAAGTACTACGAATGTTGATTTTCATTCTTACTTCTTAAAGTAAAGGATTTCTTGGTATATCCTGTATATTTAAAAATTCCCATACAACTCAACACTTGTTCTTTACCCTTTATATGTCGATTTTGCAAAAACGCAAAAATTCAACTTCATTTCTGATTGAATAAATACAAATCATGTCTCTAACTTGAAATATTTTGATATTGTTCTAGCTTTATAAAGAAACTTGTTTTATTAGTAATTATTTGTACATACTTTTTTATTCTTTTCGGTTACCGGGACATTTCTTCCACCCGGTTTGAGCTCTCTTTCCAGAACTTGACCGAAAACCTCTTCAGTAACTGAAAACGTAAGTTCTAGTTCTCCTTGATTAGATACGTCGTTTTCTTTGATCCATTGAAGCGACTGGTGAAACTCGAAATCTAAACTTTCCAGATCGGATAACGCTACTGGCAGTCTAAGGAGAGCTTTGTAAAAAGGCCTTGTAAAGAAAGCATCCAGTAAATATTGATGAACCAATGCTAATCCTAGAACACGTCCACTAAAGCGAAACCTTAAAAATAAGACAAAATATCGTTGAAGTTAAAATCAAGTAATTAATTTAAGCACTCTAGCCTAAAACTTGGCGCGATGAATGTACATAATATAAACTTAACACTTTTATAGCTGATATTATCCAAACAGATTAGTCAATTTTAATCGTCAATAAAGAACAAAAAAAAAACATATTTAAAAATTAATACTATATATGCAAAATAATTGAAACGAAGGTATTACATGTTTTTCAAAATTGTAAATAAAATAGTTTTATAAAAATTTGGTATAACTCATTTTTGCAAGGTTCGCAATAATTTTCACTGATATTTACCCTTGAGTACACTTTTAATTGTAAATTCCATTACTTATGTATTATTATATCTGATGATCGATGATTTCGAATTTTGAAATATGTAATTCTTGAAGTGATTCTGTCCAACAATGTACATACATATAGTGCGCAATGTGGAATGTATTCTTCAGATTTTGATTTTCTTATGATCTATGTTAATGACAATGGAGGGCTGTGCATTAATGTTGATAATTGTTATTTACCAGTAATTTTTATAAAAATCTTATCTTTTCTCATTTCACTTTTATCCTTTATCTTTAGATACGAAAAGGTGTTACAGAAAGATACAAAAGAAGAAAATTTTTTTTTGTAAAACTGAAAATAGCACGAGTCTATTTAATCCTCTGCTTATTTAATAATACCGTGACAGAATAAAACAGTATTAATAATTTTAGTGCGGTCAACATAAAATAACTAATATTTTAATTTTATACTGTAATGTAATTTTTAAGATCGTTTTATAATTTATTTATCGTATATTAAGCTACAACTGAGAAACCACAAATCCCAAAAAATCGAGTATATTGTCAGATTTCATTAATTAGAATATTACCAACGTAAAGTAAGTTCTTTTAACTTCTTTCTAAAATATTGTTAAACAGTCGCTATAAAATACTCAATACCGTTAATCTGTAAGAGAATTCCTGTACGGGTATATCCCAGGTAGAATTAATGAAACTATCGGACCTGAAGCCTAACTGCAATAAATTGTGAGCATGTTCTAATCGTCTACCATTTTTGTTGAACAATAACAAAGCCGAAATTTTAAAGTTTTTAAATTTCGTTGCATACCTAAACTTTTGTGTATCGCTATTGTTTATCGAAAAACAAGTAGAATTTTGAAAATTAATATATGAAAATGTGTCTAGAGCTGAGCACAGCAAGAGGTTCAAACGTCAAACCTCAAGAGTAATAACAATTTATCTTAAAA
>NW_020439044.1:622283-627541 GCF_000699045.2 Agrilus planipennis | reverse complement strand
CATCGTGCCACAAAAACAAGAAAAGAAGAAAAGGTGTGTTTTTTTCAATAACTATCTTTTCTCTGAACATTTATGTATATATAAATTATCCAGCCAAAAAGTTATAGATGATTTAATGAAGAAAAAAAAACAAAAACGACGATTTTCTACTTCGTTTTTTAATTATGATCGATATTAAAAAATAGTAATAAATTATTTTGATGGAAAATTCAATTTTCTAAGAAAAAGTACTCTAGGAAATTTCTTTGTTTTTGAGTGATTTTGAGGAAACTAAAAGGGGTGCCTTTTAAAAAATTACCTACTCAAAACGCCACTCCTTAAAAAAGAGGTATATTGTGGTTTTATCATCTTTAGAGGCCATATTCAATCATATCAATCATAAAATCTTTTTAACGCAATTGTTCCATACTAAAATCTGAATGAATTGAAGGTAAAATAAACGCAGACTGTGAACTTTTAATGGTTTACTACAAGAAAAATACCTTAATTAAAATATAATCTCTTTGGGTTGCTTGTGAATTATTTTATTGCTAAAGTCTTGCTAGGTTTTCAATGAGAATTTTTCAACAAACACTCATCACTACAATATGCGGTAAGGCGTTGAAATTGTTCAAAGTTTTACTCTTTTCGGGAAAGAACGCTTTTGAGTCAACCAACTTTCAGTTATGCATTGCGCGGGAATAATGAATCAGACGTTTCATTACAATTTTTGGGTCTCTTTGGTGGGGGGGGGGTAGTCGCCCGACCCTATTTGGCGACATTTTTGGTCAGAAACGGTACAGGTTATACGTTATTGATTCATGCAGAATATCCTTTCAATATTTACTTTCTGTAATACATACGTATACATGTAAAATTTGGCATTTGTGCTTTCGTCATGAACAGAACGTTATTAAAACTAATTAAAGTTCGTTAATTGTCCTATCACAAAATAGGTAATTAAAAAAGATCGTACTAGCACTACAATATTAATGATTGCAATAAATTATATTATGTATCAGAGATATCAGAACTCTCTGAATGTGGTAAAATATTGGGTACCTAGTATCTAATATACTGTCAAATAATAATTAATTTCATTCATTTATTTACAAACATCATTCCGGTTAATATGGTATAAGTTACTGAAACGGCTAACGCAACAAGGTTATATTCATCCTGAGGTTATACATACATAGATACTACGAAAGAAAGTACCTATCTATTTATAATACCGTTTTTAATTAAGGTCTAAGAGGTGTTTGTAAACAAAGTATCATATACACATATAAGATATTGCATTTGTTGTATTTACTTATTCTCAACCTTCGTGGTTTAGTTAAACAAAAACCTATTAAGAGATTCTTAAGAGGGCAAGTCTATAAACAAAAAAAAATGAGAGAAAACAATGAAATAATGAATGGGATTTATATTGCAATACGTACATAGAATTTGTACATTTAGAAAAAGCTTTTGACAATGTTAAATGGGACAAGATGTTAAATATACTTAAAAATGTAGGAATGAGTTACAGAGATAGAAGAGTGATACTTAAATTGTATAAAGATCAACAGGCAGTTATACAGCTAGAGCTGAAACGTGGAGAAGAAAAAATATTAGGAAGGAAGTCAGAGAGGGATGCACACTGTCACCGCTACTTTTTAATCTATACATCTAAGACGCGATCAACATCATTAAAGACAGTACAACTGTAGGGATACATGTACAGGAGCAAAAGATTAGTATGCTTAGATTTGCAGATGATATAGCAGTATTAGCATCTAGCAAGGAGGACCTAGAGATAGCTTTAAATAAAATGGAAGCGGTACTGACAGATCAGTACTGTATGAAAATAAATAAAAGTAAAACTAAAATACTGATATGCAAGGGAAGAAAAAGTAGGGAAAGAGCGAATATAAAGATAGGAGACGAAAAATTAGAAGAAGTGGCTGATTTTAGATACCTAGGAAGTCAGATAAGTGAGGATGGAAGGAGTAGTAGGGATATAAAGCAGAGGATAGCGCAGGGTCGTGTCGCCTTTAATAAAAAGAAGTCACTTCTATGCTCGCGAACGGTTAATTTAGAAATTCGAAAAAGGTTGTTAAAGGTGTATGTTTGGAGCACGGCGTTGTACGGGTGCGAAACATGGACAGTGGGAGCGGCGGAAAAGAAAAGGTTAGAAGCGTTCGAAATGTGGTGTTATAGGCGGATGATGAGGATATCGTGGGTAGAAAAGGTTAGAAATGAAGAGGTATTGGAAAGAATAGGAGAACAGAGGACTCTATGGAAGTCAATAAAAAATAGGCGAGATAGGTTGGTAGGACACCTTCTCAGGCATGAAGGTCTAGTCAGAGACATATTAGAGGCAGAAACAGGAGTTAGGAGGGGTAGAGGTAGACCTAGATTAGATTACTGTTCGCAAATAGTTAAGGATGTGGGCTGTTCTAGTTTTAGGGAAATGCGAAGTTTAGGTCAGGATAGGAAAGAGTGGAGGTACGTGTCCAACCAGTCTTAGGACTGACGACTTTATGATGATGATGACGAACATAGAAACTGTTGTCAAAATAATAAAAAGCAGGATTTGCCATAGGGAGGGGTATGGTAAAAAAAATGTTGAAATCCACATTTTGTACACATCTATGACTACATATTAATAAAGAAAATCTGTAATGTTGAAATAACTGCCATGTTGTTAAGATAGCATGGTTATTTGTATATTATTAAGACACACATGACCCTTAAAAAAATATGTTTGACCTGTTTGTCTGTCTATACGGGCTAATCTTCAATTCAGCTAAACTGACTTTGGTGAGACTTTATAATAAACATGAAGAAAAGAGAAGAAACGAACTTACCATTCCTGATAATTATCCACGAATGCTGACATTGGAGAAATTTGTACGGTGTATGTATCATTGGCCGAATATTCAAAAAGTCCATAGTAAGGATTGAAAAGTTCCCTTGAAAGCAGGAAAAAGAACTCTCTCGATGGGCCTCCGTAATCTAATCCTTCTTCTCCGTCCCAAAGAACACACAACTTTCCTTTCTGCAATTCCTTCCTACTAGCTGCCATAATCCTTCTAAAGGCATCTTCTAGGAGCCTGTCCCTTCGAATATGGAGCCTAAATTTCCCTGGTCCTTGTCCGTAGCCTTTACTTTCTAATTTTCTGTAAAAAGAGCGCAATTTGGCCTCAAAATCTCGTCTATGTGAAGGACCAGAGGCTCTAAGCCGACTTAATCCAGGAGATGATTGTTGGGGAGACCCGCTGCGTACCGACGTTGTAGCTGAAGAAGGTACCGCTGCCGGGACGTAAGACATTATTTCTTGCTCGAAAAGGCTAAAACAATGGAAAAGAAATTTAAAAAAAAAATAATTACAAACAATATGTTGGAACAAAAAAAGATATAACTTTGCATATGAAATCTTATGAAACATATTACGTATTAGAATGAAGATTATGGTCTAGATTATATCTAGTTCGACTGGAGTCGCTGTCGAGACTTCGAGATATAATCTACGTTCACGTTGTCAACGCAGCACTACCACTGAGGATGTCAGCCGCAGTAGCTGACGAAACGTCTGGACACAATAGTTCACTTAGACCACGGCCCTATAGCCCGAATCTTCATTCTACTATGGATTCCGGCCGTGAAAGCCTTTGTTCTTATATATAACGTATTGTAAAAATGAAATTTAACGAAATTGTTAAAATATTTGGACAATTGGTGTAAAAGCTCTTTCTAATACTTCCTCATTCCTACCTTTCTCTATCCCGATATTTTTATCATACGCCATCTCAAACGCTTCTGATCTAGTATTGTATAAAGAAACACGATCGGAAGTTGAAAAAGAAATAATTTGTAAGTGTGCTTTCATATCATGGATCGAAAATAAATCAAAGTATGTTAATACTAAATGGTATATAAGTACTTAAATTTTACATTATCATATTAATTTAGTTGGTCTTTTACTAATAGGGTTTTTTTTTGTTTTAAACAGGCCCTTTTACTATATATGTATAGTGCTACGAGCAGAGGCAGATTAAATCTCGAGAGTGGCCTAAGCTAGTACCTTATGTACGCCCCTCTGGCGGTCATATATTTATACATCTCTATAAAAAGTATGGTTTTTTGTAAGTAGGTACTTCCTTAATTTTTTTTAGTTTAAAAACTTCCACGCGCGCCCCTTTCTAATCTTGTGCCGCAGTTTGCCTTATGGATAGTTCGTCACTGGCTACGAGCATTATTCGTAGTTTATGATTTCACTAATATTATAAAAACAGCAAAAAGCTTCAAATAAAATTCGATGCAACTATTTTTGAGCCTCAACCTTCAAATCACTATAGATCAAATTTCGCAAGAAGTTATGTAATAACTTTTTGGTATTAATTCGAAACAAACAACTTTTATCATACTGATCTTTTTAATCGATCAATCAATTATTAATGTTGAGTGAAAAAGTTACGGATTATTAGCTATAAAAAAGCTTACTTTTTTGCAGTAGGTATTTGCGATAATAGAGATTATTCAAAAAAAAATTTTGATCAGGTCAGAGTTTAATTCGCGCGCCTAGTGTTCCGTACCTTCATGGCATTCAATTCAATAATATAATTAAAAAAGGCATAGCATCGGTCCCTTAAACGTACTGAAAATTTAAAATTCGTGATTTTTGTTCCTATAATAGCTAGATTAAATTTGATGGTTCCGCTTCTTCTTTTTAAACTTTGGAACCTTAAAAACCAATTACACCCATTTTTCAGAATATACTTAATGGTGGAAGTTACGATCGCGAAAATCAAGTTTTTTTCCTCACTTTAATTTGGTGTTTGTAATATCTTGTAGATTTTAAAACAAAAATTTCTTTAAACCTATTGTAAAACAAAAAATTACTTTATATAGGTGTTTGTCGATAATTTTAGTAATTGCTTCAAATATCTCCTCTAAAAATGTTCAGTTGTAAAAAGATTTGAAAGTAAGTCATCAGTAATTAGAAAAAATTTCTCCACCTAACTATGTAATAAACGTGGTATCTGGTATAAGGAATCATTTGCTTTTGTAATACATACAAGGTGCGTTCCATAAGTAATTCAATCTAACCTAATAAACGTCATTTATTGTTCGTAATTAGATGATGAATTAGTAAAAAATTTACGAAATATCAACCTCCTGTGTTAATACATTTGTAGAGGGTGGAAGGCATCTGTGACTAGGCGCGTTATCATGATATTCGACAGCGCGCAAGTGTTTGGGGTACTTTCCCGATAGGTATGAATTTATTG
>NW_020439044.1:613749-621944 GCF_000699045.2 Agrilus planipennis | reverse complement strand
AATATAATATTAACACTATACGTTGGTTTGGTTTTACATATTTTAGTTAATAATGAAATTGATAATTACAATTTAAAATTCTTATTCTCTTCCGTACGAATTGTAATAGATACGAATAGTGTTCGAATGCTTCAGACTCTGGTAGTCTTTGTATGTACTCTATACAGGTATACGGAATGAAACATGATGAAGGGTATAGTGTAATAAATTGGGTACAATAAAAACATTATTTATGAAATAATACATGTGTATTTCAAACTTGCACAAGATAAAAGCGAATAAATTGTTGTGATAACCGATGTAATTAATTCTGATACCGGGTCAAGTATCGTGCGGAGAAATATATCTTTTCATTACGTAACCAATTATCTGTTCACGGGGCGAAATCGTTTAACGAGAGTTGTTTGTTTTTTCATTGGATTATTAAAACGTCTCATTTAATTGTCTTCCTGATAACATGATTCATTTTTCTTGTTGACCAAAGCCTCGCCCATGCTTCAACAGGTCACGAACATGCTGTCGTGTATCGTGAATCACTATTAAGTTTACCTCGAGTAGGTATAACTATTATAAAAAATATACATTTGTTGTATTTATTATGTATACGGGAAAATTTATATAACGTATGTACATTTTCAGTTTAAGTTTTAATGTCTGTCTGGCATGTTTTGAACAAATGAAGAATTTTTGGGGCTAAATTATAAATGAAAAAAAATGTGATCCAGGTGTGATGCGGAAGGTCCGCACGACTAACTTCCCAGAGGACAGAATAAAAATATCATATTGACCAGTTCTTCCTCTCTAAGCCAATAATTAAAAAAGGAGCAATAATAAGGTCGTAGAATCAGTTTATGAAAACAATTTACCAACGTTTCGCCCCTTGTGCGGGGTTGTTTTAAGACTACAGAGATTATTGAGTTAACTCACAATTGTTTCATATTTATATAAATTACTTGCTATAGTTTTCTTAGTTAAGTAAAAACATTCAATCGGTGTGAGTGCAACAATGATACATCAAATAATAAGCAAAACACTCAAGTCCAAAGGACGATAAAAATAAAATAAACTGATTAGAACGGGTAATTACAATTGAGTATATAAATAAAATAGTAAATAATATAAGCAGTTTTTAAAAAGTATTGTAGCGAACACGAGCGTGTTTGTGTGCGATCGGGCACATGTGTGCGTGAACGGCTTATCGTCGCGGGCGCCTTTCTTCATGTGCGCCGTATTTGTAAATGTGTGTTGTACCTGCGTTCTAGTAAAACAGTTCAAAGAAAAAATAAACTTTCCGGATATTTCCAGAATGTTTCCGAAAGTAAACAAAAGAGTATTTAAAGGAAGAGACGATCGCCGAGAGAGGAAGAAATAAATTGACCGGTATATATCAACAGTAGTGTAAATAAATAGAATAATTCATAACCTAAGTTTAGTAATAATTTAATAGTGTAGTAATAATAAGTTCTTCAATAATTAGTGTAAATAAATAGTTTTTATCNAAAAAATGTTGCGTCTTAACCAATTGTTAAAACGCTGTATTAAAATACATATTGTAGTTCGACTTAATTTTTATTTTTTGTGCAAGTACAAAGTTTTTTTTTTTTTTTTTTTTTACAAGTCAACTGTCCTTATTGGAGTTCAATTTTTGTCTCTTTTAAAACTTAAGTTAAAATGTATCCAGTACCGTCGCCACCCCTCACCCTCGGTTACTTAGTCAGGGTCACTTCATGACGGTACGGTGCGCTTTCTAAAAAACTACAACTTATAATTTATGACATGACCGATCACCCTCGGCATGCTGTTAAAAAATAGTCCCCTAAAAATTGTTCCTGCACTTTCTAAATTTACAATCTATTTACAGTTCTTTACAATTTCGAGATTTCTCTTTCTAAGAAAAGGTCTCAACACTGTAAAATATTTTCAAATTATACCACTTAATAATGACACTTCTGATTTTGAAAATACATTAGAATTTATCAAGAAAAAATAAGATAGTACTTACTCTAACTTTATGTGTTTTTATTGTGTTTATTGATTCGTTCACTATATTGAATATGAAAATTAGAGCCGGGCCAGGCATTACAATCTGAGGGCCACGTCTCGTTGGTCCGGTTGTGCCCTATACAATAAATGTACTTGTTCTCCTTCTTCCCTTCTAAGCCAATAATTAGAAAAATGGAGCAATTATAGGGGTCGTAGAATAAGTTTATTATAAAAAAAAATTACTAATGTTTCGCCCCTTCTGGAGGGCTACAACAATTTTCGAGTTATCTCACCATTGTTTCATATTTATATAAATTACTTGCTATAGTTTTCTTAGTTAAGTAAAAACATTCAATCGGTGTGAGTGCAACAATGATACATCAAATAATAAGCAAAACACTCAAGTCCAAAGGACGATAAAAATAAAATAAACTGATTAGAACGGGTAATTACAATTGAGTATATAAATAAAATAGTAAATAATATAAGCAGTTTTTAAAAAGTATTGTAGCGAACACGAGCGTGTTTGTGTGCGATCGGGCACATGTGTGCGTGAACGGCTTATCGTCGCGGGCGCCTTTCTTCATGTGCGCCGTATTTGTAAATGTGTGTTGTACCTGCGTTCTAGTAAAACAGTTCAAAGAAAAAATAAACTTTCCGGATATTTCCAGAATGTTTCCGAAAGTAAACAAAAGAGTATTTAAAGGAAGAGACGATCGCCGAGAGAGGAAGAAATAAATTGACCGGTATATATCAACAGTAGTGTAAATAAATAGAATAATTCATAACCTAAGTTTAGTAATAATTTAATAGTGTAGTAATAATAAGTTCTTCAATAATTAGTGTAAATAAATAGTTTTTATCGTTATCATTATTAGAAGTTAATTTTGTTAAACCTACGAACATTACAGTATAATAAAAATTACTAGTCAAACAGAGTTGCCAAGGAATCAGTCAGTTAAGTATCGACTTTTGCACTTGGTTACTATTAATATCGGATGAACCTCTCCGTCCGCTCCTATTCTAATTAATTAGAGTCTGACTGGCGACGCAATGATAAAAAAGACAACAAGAGCAATTTCGAATGATAAGGAAGATGTCTCCAACTTTTAGATTACTTTATATCTGACTTTTGCTTTGGTATACGTGCCTGGAAAATTGGATTACGAATTTCAACTGAAAATTAGATTAATGGGCCTGGTAGGAGAATCAGGGTAACTGAATAAATTGGACCCAAAATCAACACAAAATGCAAAGTCTTTTCCGGATAACCAGGATATATGTTCGTAAAAGTTGAAACGGTGTATTTGGGGGAATTTATAGTTACTTATGGGTCAATTTGCATATGAAATTGGTTTAAGCTAAGCGTTCTCTTGGTTTTTATTACCTTCCTCAATCATATTACGATAAGCACTAAAATTGATTTAAATAAATCTATCTAATCTCTTTTGTTTTAGTTTGAAATAGACAAGTTGAGAGGAAATCCCTTAACAACATAAATTAGTTGTCAATGTAACAAGATTTTATAAAGACTTTAATTCGTTACAATAGTGGTATCAGAACCTTTTCAATGTTTGCTTTAACAGTCTGTCACTCCCCGTTCAGTATGAAAATAAATATAAAAATACAACCAACCAAGCAACAATACAGAAATTAAGTAAACATCGCATTTTTGTTGTGGTAATTCCTGTTTAAGTTAGTACATACCACAAGCAACTATTACTGGAGAGAGTGAATGATGAAAATGTTGTTAAACATATTAATGAATTAAAAACAAAATGTTTCAACGTATTTGTTATTGTTAATTATTTTCCACATTAACTTCATAACAATGCACAACTTTCTGAATATAGTTTCAAACTTGAAATAATAATAATTATTAGGCATATTAATCGTAAGTAAATTTCGTGTATATTTTTCAACTAGATGAACCGTCCAAACTTGCACAGTTTGGCACCATTGCCGATGGTGCATACAGCTTGTATTTGTACACGTGTACCAAATAGGAAAACCTTTCCCACCATACCCTAACGCCTAACCTGATATTAGATGTGTCAATGAAGAAATCTCTTGCTGCTTATCAGGTACTTCTTCTCACAAACCATTGTCTTCTCATTAAAAAAAAAACTTTGGGAATTTCATTTTCATCAGCCTCTAATGCTGGCGGGCGGGCAGTCCGGACNTCGTTAAAATTAAAAGTTTTAGCAGTTACTTAAGTACTTTTAATTTACAAATATTATAGGGATTTGGCTACCTAACTAGATGACTGAAAATATCATTGGCGTGGTTTATTTTAAAATTATAAAGTATTATAGTTAGTTAGTTATTAGTAGTATCATATAATAATTTGATAAATGTCAAAAGAAAGAGAGATGTTTTTATTTTTGTTGCGTATTTTTTCAGAGGTGTCAGGAGAAAAAAAAACATATTTCGCCGAAATGTCCGGGATTTTTGCCGTGTTTATCCGGCGTCGGCAATTTAGGTGATGGCGGCCCTACAGACAGAACACTTACTTTTACTCACGACAGACGTAAAGGGAATATCGTAAACATAGAAAAGAGATGTTAGGTAGGAATTGCAGCGGACACTAACAAAGAAAAAGAAATAGCATTACACCGATTAATGTGTAACAGAAAGAGATTCAGACAAGTACAATTTTAGCATGTTACCAGTATACATCGGGTTTCAAAGAAAGTTCAACATTCTCTGGAATTTAGGAAAGCAAAAATGCTTATATTCAAAGATATAATTCTAACCAGGCGGTTTTAAAGCCGGTCCTAATTTTTTGTGTACCTAAGCAACCTCGTAACGGCTGCATCGCTTTCTATTATTTAGTTATCTCTTTTCACTTTATCTATACTTCACATGAAGCATTTCCTAACTTAATAAGGGCGTGTTCAAAATGCAGCAAATGACTGCAGTCCCAAATGCACTCAGAAGAATGCTTTATGAAAACTTACTACAACGTTGTAGAGGTGCAACTCAAATTTGTAGTAATGTTCACTACTGGTAAACTTAAATTTGACTATAAAATTGTGTGGTAAATTGTAGGATAAATATCGACAGGGGCTTCGACAAATTCCTTACAATTTGAATGAAATATTTATGACAACAACTTTGTGAATTTCATTACAAATTGTAGTAAGATTAAATAAATTTTGTGGAAAATATAAAGAAAAAATGTAGCAATTTTTATTGAATATTTATTTGCGTTTCAGATTTCTGTTCTGTCTCAGTGCATATATACATATATATCTATCTATAACCTTAGTAGGGTGTGATCTTGTATATAATATTTGTTAATAAAAAAACACTGTATTGTATAATTCTTTCTTCATTGTTGTAAACAAATATGCTACAATTTTGTNNNTTATTGGGGACTTTGCCAATTTTGATCGTCCCAACTATATATTGGTTAACATTGGTTTCCGAAAAACTACTTTATCCACATTAGCCCGGGTTCTATTACCGGCCAGTACAATACTTTTTTTTCTTCTGCGACTGGGACGGTCCCAACAAAATCAGGAATGACGGCTAGTCTTATAAAAAAAGAAGATATCAATTTGTCTGGACTTTAATAATACATCTAAGGAAAAAAAAATCCCTGTAAGCACTATGTCGCATTTAACATTAGTTAGCGTGGATTTTGTTAATTTATTATTTATTTATCTTGTCACATCCTCGGTTAGTGTATAACAAACGAAGAAAACCTTAGTTAAAATATAAAACGTGGACAAAGCCAGCGACCGGGACAGCCCGAGTTCTATTACCGGCCAGTACTATACTTTTTTTTTCTTCT
Source organism: Agrilus planipennis (assembly GCF_000699045.2). Taxonomy (NCBI): domain Eukaryota; kingdom Metazoa; phylum Arthropoda; class Insecta; order Coleoptera; family Buprestidae; genus Agrilus; species Agrilus planipennis. The sequence continues at coordinate 616,162 of NW_020439044.1, read as the reverse complement.
GCGACTGGGACGGCCCCAACAAAATTAGGAATGACGGCTAGTCTTACTTATAAAAAAGAGGGTGTCAATTTGTTTGGACGTTTAATAATACATCGAAGGAAAAAAATCCTGTAAGCACTATGTCGCCTTTAATATTAGTTAGCGTGGATTTTGTTAATTTATTATTTATTTATCTTGTCACATCCTCGGTTAGTGTATAACAAACGAAGAAAACCTTAGTTAAAATATAAAACGTGGACAAAGCCAGCGACCGGGACAGCCCGAGTTCTATTACCGGCCAGTACTATACTTTTTTTTTCTTCTGCGACTGGGACGGCCCCAACAAAATTAGGAATGACGGCTAGTCTTACTTATAAAAAAGAGGGTGTCAATTTGTTTGGACGTTTAATAATACATCGAAGGAAAAAAAATCCTGTAAGCACTATGTCGCCTTTAATATTAATTAGCGTGGATTTTGTTAATTTATTATTTATTTATCTTGTTACATCCTTGGTTAGTCTATAATAAATGAAGAAAACTTTAGTTAAAATATAACATGTACACAAAGCCGGCTATCGGACAGCCCGGGTTCTATTACCGGTCAGTACAATATTTTTTTTTCTTCTGCGACCGGGACGGCCCAACAAAATCAGGAATAACAGCTAGTCATACATATAAAAAAAGAGGATATCAATTTGTCTGGACGTTTAATAATACATCTAAGGAAAAAAATCCCTGTAAGCAGCATGTCGCCTTTAAGATTAGTTGGCGTGGATTTTGTTAATTTATTATTTATTTATCTTGTCACATCCTTGGTTAGTGTATAATAAACGAAGGAAACCTTATTGCCGAATTCTGTTGGCGGGATTATACATACTACAGTTATATTTTGTTTGTTGAAGTACATACTGTTAGATTAAAAGAGGTATGAATTATGATCAAAAATTTGTAAGTGTACCTAGTTTATTACATAAATAAAATAAAGAGATACATGATGATTATATTTTGCAATAATTTTCTATGGGATGAGAATTAGGTAGGTACAATAAGTATTTATGTAAATAATTTACGTAGAATTTATTAACTTAACTGCCAAAACTGAATGGGTAAACAAAACTCAAAATTATTTTACTTGAAAACAGGGGTATTATGTATAATTCAAAAGTAACTTACGCGCTAAAACAAATCGTAAAACTATATATTGTTTGTTGTTACATTATAAATAGCTATTGCTATCTTTAACTTTGTTTTTGTTATGTAGTGAAAAACATTCATGAAGTTATCTTAATTTGGCTCGTTGAGTGTATTGGGGAGAGTTACCCTGGATAGTAATGTATAGAAAAGTTTTAATGAAATCTCACTAACGTAAATCTGAAAGCACTTTTTTATGAATTTATTGTAATTTTTTAAAATTCAAAAATTACAATTTTAATACTTTTTATATACGAAAAGTATTGCGAATTTGAGAAACTAGTTATTCTGGGTTAGGTATTATAAAAAATGATTGGGTCAAAAATGGCCTTTATCAGCCCAGATCCTTTATTAATTCAAACGGAATGTGAAGCAATCGTGTGTTGTAGGTACTGTACTTTATAATACACAGATACATATTATATATGTATTTTGTATTTATTATTTACCAATTTTACAATATTTTGTATGCTTTCCATGTCAATAGATAGCCATTGGGCTGTTACATGAATAATACCAGAGACTCATATATGGACACATTTCCGTTTAGATTGTATTTTAAGGTTAAAGGTGAACTAATTCGTATGCGGTTATCACTGTATTTCAGGGATTAAAAGTTCAATAACGGTTTCTTANATCGATCAATCAATTATTAATGTTGAGTGAAAAAGTTACGGATTATTAGCTATAAAAAAGCTTACTTTTTTGCAGTAGGTATTTGCGATAATAGAGATTATTCAAAAAAAATTTTTGATCAGGTCAGAGTTTAATTCGCGCGCCTAGTGTTCCGTACCTTCATGGCATTCAATTCAATAATATAATTAAAAAAGGCATAGTACTGAAAATTTAAAATTCGTGATTTTTCTTCCTATAATAGCTAGATTAAATTTGATGGTTCCGCTTCTTCTTTTTAAACATTGGAACCTTAAAAACCCATTACACTCATTTTTCAGAATGACAGCTTAATGGTGGAAGTTACGATCGCGAAAATCAAGTTTTTTCCTCACTTTTATATAGTGTTTGTAATATCTTGTAGATCTTAAAACAAAAATTTCTTTAAACTTATTGTAAAACAAAAAATTGCGTTTATATAAGTAGGTGTTTGTCGATAATTTTAGTAATTGTTTCATATTCATTTTTGATAATTATTTTAATGTATTTTGTTTTTGTTTAATTAGATTTTAATTCATGTTATTCCTTTTAGATATTATAGAACTAATAAAGCACATTAATATTGAAGAAG
>NW_020439044.1:609512-612337 GCF_000699045.2 Agrilus planipennis | reverse complement strand
TATTGTAGCGAACACGAGCGTGTTTGTGTGCGATCGGGCACATGTGTGCGTGAACGGCTTATCGTCGCGGGCGCCTTTCTTCATGTGCGCCGTATTTGTAAATGTGTGTTGTACCTGCGTTCTAGTAAAACAGTTCAAAGAAAAAATAAACTTTCCGGATATTTCCAGAATGTTTCCGAAAGTAAACAAAAGAGTATTTAAAGGAAGAGACGATCGCCGAGAGAGGAAGAAATAAATTGACCGGTATATATCAACAGTAGTGTAAATAAATAGAATAATTCATAACCTAAGTTTAGTAATAATTTAATAGTGTAGTAATAATAAGTTCTTCAATAATTAGTGTAAATAAATAGTTTTTATCGTTATCATTATTAGAAGTTAATTTTGTTAAACCTACGAACATTACAGTATAAAATTAACCACGTGTATATTTAAAACATACTAAAAGCTTAAAAAACAATTAGTAAAAAGTTATCATATAAAAACTGTTTGGTACATATAGATATAGTAAATTCAATTCATTATGGTCAGTTAATTTAAGTAAGATTTTTTGTTAAATTTAAGATACAATGAGTTATGTTTTTAGTAGTAAGTTGTATTTAAATTTAAATCTAATAAAAATTCCATATACTGTACTTAACATTATTTTTATTATTATTGTATTATCTATTGCTTTGTATTCGTATACTTTTCTTATCATATTTTTATACAAATGCCCGTAACATGCAATAATAATAATATTACTCAAAGGATGACTGAAATCTGTATTAATAAAAATTACAATTTATAAATTCATCTGGTTTCCCCTTTTCTTAGTTTTTAAATTTTCCACAAAAAAAGCTGGACCGATTTTGTTGAAATCAGTTTTATGTTGGGACTTGAGAAACGTGGAGATATGTCAAAATTTGGGATTCACAAAATTGGACCCATATAACTTTCCCCTGGGACATTAAATATTTTAAACACAATGGTATCCAAATTATTGATTAAAATACATATAAGTTGCAACAAAAAAAAAATTGTAAAAAAATATATTTTGTAATTATTGTCGTACTCCAAAATGTCTAGGATGTCTGGAAGTTGTGATACGGCACAATTTCATATCTAGTTCGCTCCGATTTTAACTGAAGATTAAATCATCTTCGATTCCGCCGCACGCGAGAGCTGTTCGAATTTCTGCACCCACTGCCAGTATCTCGACCTCTAAACAGTGATGCGCTCTCATTTTTCGCCAGCTCCATAGTTTCATTCGTCTCTTATGAATAATTTTGAAACGAATTGGATATTTATAGTTTAAATCTTTGTTAAAAAGTTGTAAAAATGTCACTCACTTTTACAAACAAAAGCGTTTTGAGAATAGCGATTATAGTTGGGACGTTCAAAATTGGTATAGTCCGCCATAAAACTGTCACATTTACCTTTTTCTTCTTCTATCTAGATCTAGAGGTTGCTGACAGATAGGGCTGTCATCCGTCCGGGATTCCCCGGATTTGTCCTAGTTTGAAGGGCGTCCGGGGGCCGTCCTGCAGGGGTTTTTAAAAAGTGTAGCCCGGACACTTTTTTTGTCAGGGGAAATCCAATATTTTTTATAGATAAGCGATAAATTAATTGATAATGCGAACGTAGAGAGAGTGTTTTCGCGAGTCACGCAGCAATAGGTGAAAGAAAAAAACTCCCTAAACATACACACGGTTTCTTCTCTGATCAAAATCAAGCATAAATTCAAGGCTCTGAGTAGTTCCGACATTCACAAATTTTTGTTGGAAAAGAAAGATATTTTAGCGAAAATTGTGAAGATTGAAAAATAGCAAAATAAGTAAACAAATTTGATCTCGTTAAAATTACTGAAGTACTTTTAATTTACAAATATTATAGGGATTTGGCTACCTAACTAGATGATTGAAAATATCATTGGCGTGGTTTATTTTAAAATTATAAAGTATTATAGTTAGTTAGTTATTAGTAGTATCATATAATAATTTGATTAATGTCAAAAGAAAGAGAGATGTTTTTATTTTTGTTGCGTATTTTTTCAGAGGTGTCAGGAGAAAAAAAAACATATTTCGCCGAAATGTCCGGGATTTTTGCCGTGTTTATCCGGCGTCGGCAATTTAGGTGATGGCGGCCCTACAGACAGAACACTTACTTTTACTCACGACAGACGTAAAGGGAATATCGTAAACATAGAAAAGAGATGTTAGGTAGGAATTGCAGCGGACACTAACAAAGAAAAAGAAATAGCATTACACCGATTAATGTGTAACAGAAAGAGATTCAGACAAGTACAATTTTAGCATGTTACCAGTATACATCGGGTTTCAAAGAAAGTTCAACATTCTCTGGAATTTAGGAAAGCAAAAATGCTTATATTCAAAGATATAATTCTAACCAGGCGGTTTTAAAGCCGGTCCTAATTTTTTGTGTACCTAAGCAACCTCGTAACGGCTGCATCGCTTTCTATTATTTAGTTATCTCTTTTCACTTTATCTATACTTCACATGAAGCATTTCCTAACTTAATAAGGGCGTGTTCAAAATGCAGCAAATGACTGCAGTCCCAAATGCACTCAGAAGAATGCTTTATGAAAACTTACTACAACGTTGTAGAGGTGCAACTCAAATTTGTAGTAATGTTCACTACTGGTAAACTTAAATTTGACTATAAAATTGTGTGGTAAATTGTAGGATAAATATCGACAGGGGCTTCGACAAATTCCTTACAATTTGAATGAAATATTTATGACAACAACTTTGTGAATTTCATTACAAATTGTAGTAAATAGTTAAATAAATTTTGTAGAAAATATAAAGAAAAAATGTAGCAAT
>NW_020439044.1:603200-609262 GCF_000699045.2 Agrilus planipennis | reverse complement strand
AGGGATGCACACTGTCACCGCTACTTTTTAATCTATACATCGAAGACGCGATCAACATCATTAAAGACAGTACAACTGTAGGGATAGATGTACATGGGCAAAAGATTAGTATGCTTAGATTTGCAGATGATATAGCAGTAATAAACGAAGAAAACTTTAGTTAAAATATATCATGTACACAAAGCCGGCTATCGGACAGCCCGGGTTCTATTACCGGTCAGTACATTCCATTTTTTTCTTCTGCGACTGGGACGGTCCCAACAAAATCAGGAATGACGGCTAGTCTTATAAAAAAAGAAGATATCAATTTGTCTGGACTTTAATAATACATCTAAGGAAAAAAAAATCCCTGTAAGCACTATGTCGCATTTAACATTAGTTAGCGTGGATTTTGTTAATTTATTATTTATTTATCTTGTCACATCCTCGGTTAGTGTATAACAAACGAAGAAAACCTTAGTTAAAATATAAAACGTGGACAAAGCCAGCGACCGGGACAGCCCGAGTTCTATTACCGGCCAGTACTATACTTTTTTTTTCTTCTGCGACTGGGACGGCCCCAACAAAATTAGGAATGACGGCTAGTCTTACTTATAAAAAAGAGGGTGTCAATTTGTTTGGACGTTTAATAATACATCGAAGGAAAAAAAATCCTGTAAGCACTATGTCGCCTTTAATATTAATTAGCGTGGATTTTGTTAATTTATTATTTATTTATCTTGTTACATCCTTGGTTAGTCTATAATAAATGAAGAAAACTTTAGTTAAAATATAACATGTACACAAAGCCGGCTATCGGACAGCCCGGGTTCTATTACCGGTCAGTACAATATTTTTTTTTCTTCTGCGACCGGGACGGCCCAACAAAATCAGGAATAACAGCTAGTCATACATATAAAAAAAGAGGATATCAATTTGTCTGGACGTTTAATAATACATCTAAGGAAAAAAATCCCTGTAAGCAGCATGTCGCCTTTAAGATTAGTTGGCGTGGATTTTGTTAATTTATTATTTATTTATCTTGTTACATCCTTGGTTAGTCTATAATAAATGAAGAAAACTTTAGTTAAAATATAACATGTACACAAAGCCGGCTATCGGACAGCCCGGGTTCTATTACCGGTCAGTACAATATTTTTTTTTCTTCTGCGACCGGGACGGCCCAACAAAATCAGGAATAACAGCTAGTCATACATATAAAAAAAGAGGATATCAATTTGTCTGGACGTTTAATAATACATCTAAGGAAAAAAATCCCTGTAAGCAGCATGTCGCCTTTAAGATTAGTTGGCGTGGATTTTGTTAATTTATTATTTATTTATCTTGTTACATCCTTGGTTAGTCTATAATAAATGAAGAAAACTTTAGTTAAAATATAACATGTACACAAAGCCGGCTATCGGACAGCCCGGGTTCTATTACCGGTCAGTACAATATTTTTTTTTCTTCTGCGACCGGGACGGCCCAACAAAATCAGGAATAACAGCTAGTCATACATATAAAAAAAGAGGATATCAATTTGTCTGGACGTTTAATAATACATCTAAGGAAAAAAATCCCTGTAAGCAGCATGTCGCCTTTAAGATTAGTTGGCGTGGATTTTGTTAATTTATTATTTATTTATCTTGTTACATCCTTGGTTAGTCTATAATAAATGAAGAAAACTTTAGTTAAAATATAACATGTACACAAAGCCGGCTATCGGACAGCCCGGGTTCTATTACCGGTCAGTACAATATTTTTTTTTCTTCTGCGACCGGGACGGCNACTTTATAATACACAGATACATATTATATATGTATTTTGTATTTATTATTTACCAATTTTACAATATTTTGTATGCTTTCCATGTCAATAGATAGCCATTGGGCTGTTACATGAATAATACCAGAGACTCATATATGGACACATTTCCGTTTAGATTGTATTTTAAGGTTAAAGGTGAACTAATTCGTATGCGGTTATCACTGTATTTCAGGGATTAAAAGTTCAATAACGGTTTCTTATTTATAAAAAAAATGGTTTATATAAAAGAGAAACAGCAGATGTCAAAAATTTTAAGGGGAAAAATCAGGAGGATGAAAGAAGAAATTAAAATTCCAGGGGTAAGGAGAAATAGTAGAAGAGTTCAAAAAATTCGTACTGCAAAATAATAATTGAGTAGATGGATACACAAAAAAATTAAAGAAAACAATACAGGTTATATGAAAGGTATCGGAAATAAGAGAATGAAATCTCAAAAAGTTGGAAAAAGAATATTCCTATTCGAGACATTGGTAGAGAACAGACTATTGCACGGAGCAGAAATATGGGATAGGAATAAAGAAAAGAAATTGAAAGCATTCGGGACCGATACACAAGAGAGATTGATAAGATTAAAATTAAATAGAAACTGAAATGCCTATTACAAGACGAAACAAAAACAGAAAAATTGTTCATAAAATGCTCGAAAAGAGATTTAAAGTACGAAGGAAATGTGTTAAATTAAGGCAATATGTTATTAAACGAATGTATAAAAGATAAGGATAATATATCAAAAAGGGAGGAAACCCCAAATTATTTGAAAGAAGAAAGAACAAAGAGTAAAAACAAATTAGTTTTAACAGCAAGACTGGGAAGTGAGAATAAAACGACAAGATACGTGAAAGAAGAGAAGAAAATAAACACTACTAAATTTTCATTTGTTGGCGAACGGAAATCACTTTCTTTTTATTTCACATTTTTCAATATTTTAGTTAAGCACGATTTAAATTGTTTATAATACATTTTAGTAATAGTTAAAAATAATTTAAGAGAAACTACTACCTACATATAAATATAGGACTAAGGGGCCATTCAAGTATTACGTAAGCACTACAGGGGGCGGGGGATCTTTGCTTTGCTTATTTTTGGTGACATAGGGGATGGAGGGGTCTAGATGGTGATTACGTCAGGAGTATTTCTTTTTTTACTTTTTCGGATTTTCTACAAAATTTAGACAATTTTGGTATGAACCCATATGGCAACCTAACTAGTCTATGCTTCAAGGACTTATAACTGCTGTTCATAAAACAATAAAGAAACCAGAACACCCCTGTTACGTAAGCATGGGAGGGGGGTAAGAGCTTTGCTTACTTTTGCCAACGAGGGGGTTAATAATTGTAAAAAATCTGCTTACGTAATAAAGGTCATTTTCAAAGAGTATGGATAATGTCAGTTACATTTACAAAACAGATTTTATTATTATTGAAATTCACATTTCAGTAAACAAAAAAAATACCGTAACTGAATCTATACCAATCTTATTTGATCGCTTAGAATTATAAAATTACAGTAGGAAAAGACAACACGATCGAGGTGAACGTTGTTGTTGTTGTGTATTCTTTTCTTTACAGCAATGTAAACCACAAGAAATCCTGTAATTGATTATTTCAGGGGTTACGGCTCTGATTTTCTTGATACAGTATACCGTGCTGATTAAGCATACATATATAAACATGTGTGTTGGCCACGGAAACCGTTCCTTTCGAGGGGGTTTGACAAAAAAGCAAGTAAAACTGCCAAACTGAACTCATATCTAAACGAATAAATGAAAAATAAGATTTTTTACATTCCTGTAAACAAAAGAGCAACACGCGTAACCTTATGGATTCCTAAGTAATCAAAGGTCAGGTTGGGTCAGGTAGGAAATGACGATACCACATAATTAATACATTAAAATGATACAGATAAAGAGTAAATTTTCTAATGAAAATCTTAAAATCAAATGTTTACACTTTTCACTTGTTTACACACATACATATGTACATTTAAGCGGTTTGATTGACGAGCTATAATCAAGTAATCGATATGAGTGATTATTATAATCGCCTGATGATCTCGACCGGCATTTTGCACTATATCATTCATTATGTATGTATGTATGTATGTATTTATGCATGCATGTAAACAGACTAAATACAATGTCTATTTCAGTAGCTTTTTAATAACTTCCGTTCTTATTTAAGGTGAATTACTTACAGGCTAAAAATAATGCTCAAAGTTTTTGTAATTATTCCCATTCTGCATCTGCCATCACTTTATCCAACTAAAGTCATTTTCTCACCACAGGTTACGCACTGTTCTTACTTATTATCCTTACAAAAACTAAAAACGAAATCTTATCATTCTCGATTCGCGATAATTTCTACTTTAGTAGGAAGTCTGTAAGTATGTACCTAGTAGGTAAGTACTAATAATTGCCGATGTCTACTTTAAAACGCGATATACTTAAGAAACAGGCTAACTGGAACATGAATCGCGAACAGATGCAGTTTTTGTCAAAAGCAATCGCTTCTGCTATTATTCCTCGAAGATTCGACCCATCGATCGATTTTGTCGTAGAAAAAACCATTGAAACAAAGTTCACTTGCGCTAATTGTTTAGAGGTACGTTAGCGGCACCGTTTGACCGTTTCGAATGCGGTTGCGATTTTTAAAAACACGCATCATTATCATCATTGCCGTTCGTTGTCGCCGTTGCCGAGAGAGTCAATTTATTAATTATAAAAATTAATGACGGACGCACACGTATCGATCTATTTATTGCCTGACGTGAGATTGTTGAAGCGGATCGTTCCGGAGTTGTGTAAGTGGAGCAGTAACGTGCAAAGTAAAAGAATAATAAGACCGATCGAACGAACGAAAGAAGGCAACGGACAACGGACCCGCAGATGGGACAGACAGACAGGAACTATTTCTGTTGTACTAAGTCAGTACACACACATGCGGCGACGGACATAAAATGATCGTTTGCAAGTTACAATTTCCAAAGATAAAATTGTAGTGCAGTACGAACGAACGAAATAACGGTAGGGTGGGGGTGGCTTTGAAATTGTAATAAGCCAGTTAGTCGAGGATGAGTTGGTTCGTTTCAAAATTAAACTTTTCCAACTTTTTACTAAAGCAGTAGCTACCTACATTAAAGCGAGTGTTCAAATTTCAAATCGGAAACATTTAAATCATCCTGACGGCAATTTTCTCTTATTTGAGTAATCATAATTCATCATAAGGAATTGTCTTCTTCAGTGGTGTTTTAAATAATTTCTGATACCTAGCTATAAGTAATTATAAAAAATTATTAATTTTTGCGATTCTAATAAGAGAAACCTCTGATTTATACTTACCCAGTTATCGATTACTTTGTTTTGAGACATTTTACATGTGCCAGTATATGAAAGGAAAATATACCTATATAATATTCCCTGGATATTTTGCTTCGCCCAAAAAAATAAATCGGAACTCATTTAATCCTTTCGATATTACTAATTTTCATTAATATTAGCTGACGATTAATGAGCTATTATGGTAAATGTTTACATCTATGAATAATATTTTTATATTAATTTTTGATTTTATTATATTTAATGAATTTCACTCTTAGAGGTTGTGTAATACAACAATGATAAAATTTCTAGTAATATTTCACGTTAAAGGGAACCTTTATGAAAATTGACAGGTCTGCACATTTTAGCTGGTTAATAGCTGGGCCAAAACTTTAGCGAGACAGGATTCGCAAAAAAACATTTGTAAAAATTAAAAAAAGTTGTTATTATAATTGGATTGATCAATCATGAGATACACATCTACATTAGTAGATGTATACTGCTTTAATTTTTCCATTAAATGCGTAGTCATCAATGATAATAAAAAAAAATATGGTAAAGATCTCGATGAGTACCTGTATACTGTATATAGATAGGTACATGTTTGGCGCGAAAACCATTCGTTTGCAGAGTTTTCGAAGTTTGAAAAAAGTATGTAAAACAACCCCACCAAACCCAACCCATTACTAACCAAATCAACGAAAAATATCGACATTTTCTAGTCCTCATTGCTGTAAACAAAAGAAGTATACTGCGACGACAGCATTCACTGCGTAAGTGTTGTCTTTTTCTACCGTAACCTAACATAACCTTACAATTGTTTGATTATTTAGGATCGTAAGGTTACGGAAGGGAAAGACAATACTCAAAATTTAGTGTTATCGTTGTCGTGTATTTCGTTTGTGTTTACGGCAATGTAATCCAAAAAAAAAAAAAAAGA
>NW_020439044.1:595331-600974 GCF_000699045.2 Agrilus planipennis | reverse complement strand
CTAACTCCCGTTTCTGACTCTAATATGTCTCTGACTAGACCTTCAAGCCTGAGAAGGTGTCCTACTAACTTATCTCGCCTATTTCTTATTGACTTCCATAGAGTCCTCTGTTCTCTTATTCTTTCTAATACCTCTTCATTTCTAACCTTCTCTATCCACGGTATCCTCATATTCACTTTTAACACCACATTTCGAACGCTTCTAACCTTTTCTTTTCCGCCACGCCCACTGTCCATGTTTCGCACCGGTACAGCGCCACGCTCCAAACATAAACCTTTAACAACCTTTTCCGAATTTCTAAATTAACCATAAGCGAGCATAGAAGTAACTTCTTTTTGTTGAAGGCGACTCTACCCTGCGCTATCATCTGCTTTATATCCCTACTACTCCTCCCGTCCTGACTTATCTGACTTCTTAGATATCTAAAATCGGCCACTTCTTCTAATTTTGTGTCTTCTATCTTTATATTCGCTCTTTCCTTACTTTTTCTTCCCTTGCATACCAGTATGTTTACTTACTATGTACCTAGTCATCTTTAATAAAATGCACAATCTAATCATCCGCGTTTGGCACTTAAGAAATTGTTTCTGAACACAATTCGGCTGAATGTACAATTTAACCATGGAAGTTACGAAACCTTTTCGGCCTAATTTGCTACCATAATTAACAAAAACCCATTAAATCGGTTGAATTTATAATCGCCGCATATACTTGCCCTATAAAAAACATTTTTTTATATCGATGTATTTGTTAATATAAATGCTTTAGACAAAATTACAATCCAAATAAACGTAAAAAGTATTTATAATGGTATGCCTGGATCTCCAAAACCTAGAAACCTCCATAAGGATTTTTTGCGAATTTTTTTTTCCAATTATTTCACAATAGTTTTAAATTCATAAAAATACATAGCGTATTTTTTAAAAAAAAGTAGGTAAATCATGTATTGAAATTATTAACAGCGTCCTAAGCGATATCCCTTTTCATACTTGTATAAGCGAGCCATTGGATGCGTTTTGGAAGTTGTAAGTTTAATAAAACATAATACACAAAAAAAACTTTAAAATAAAGAAATTTATGGAAATAAAGAAAATTCACAATTTATTTCGTTTGAAGAGACATACTTGAACGCACACAGAAGAAAAAACAAATTAAGCTAGCATCATATAATATATACATATGTGGTTTGCTTTCCATTGAGCAAGCAACCAAGGTGTTGTTGCAAGGATCTCTCTGAGAACTTAGCAATATAATAATGCACTCACTTATTGTATAGGCATTTGCATAAGTACACAATAAACCATAATTTTAATTAGCATACATAAAAATAACTGTTACCTTCATTTATTTAACGGAAGGAATGAGCGCAGGACATTATGCAAACACGTACTTTTTGCACTAATTACTGTTATTTTAGATTTCTTTATTTCATTTGTTAAGACAATTCTCTGTATTAAACACAGAATTAAGTCTGATTCGGTTATCACCTCTCATCTACAAGTGTTTCACTTTTTGTTACACTTTTTTCATACTAATTATAATAACACTTCAAAAATAAATGAAAGATAAGTTACGATAGAATCTACATGGGTTTAAAATATCACCGAATCATTTTTAGAACTACATAGGAAGTCATAATTGAAAATATTGTTCCACATCAATATCATTAAAGACAGTACAACTGTAGGGATAGATATATAAGGGAAAAGATTAGTATGCTTAGATTTGCAGATGATATAGCAGTATTAGAATCTAGCAAGGAGGAGTTAGAGTTAGCTTTAAATAAAAGGGAAGCGGTATTGACAAAATAGTATTGTATGAAAATAAATAAATGTAAAACAAAAATATTGGTATGCAAGGGAAGAAAAAGTAAGGAAAGAGCGAATATAAAGATAGGAGACGAAAAATTAGAAGAAGTGACTGATTTTAGGTATCTATTTAACTCTTGAACGGTTAATTTAGAAATTCAAAAAAGATTGCCGAAGGTGTATGTTTGGAGCGCGGCGCTGTACGAGTACGAAACATGGTCGGTGGGCGCTGCGGAAAAGAGAAGGTTGGAAGCGTTCGAAATGTGGTGTTACCGGCGATTGATGAGGATACCATGGATAGGGATATTTAGAAATGAAGGGGTGCTAGAAAGAATAGGAGAACAGAGGACTCTATGGAAATCAATAAGAAATAGGCGAGATAGGTTGGTAGGACACTTCAAGCATGAAGGTGTAGTCAGAAACATATTACAGGCAGAAACGGGAGTTAGGAGGGGTAGAGGTAGACCTATATTAGATTACTGTTGGCAAATATTTAAGGATGTGGGATGTTCGGTTTCAGGGAAATGTGAAGATTAGCTCAGGATAGGAAGAAGTGGAGTGCGTGTCCAACCAGTAGGACTGACGACCTTATGATGATGATCAGGTATTTATTACGCTTCCAACAATATGATTATAAAAGCTATCTAGTATTACATCCAAATCTCTTTTTAATTTTCGACGAAATATGCATAGCCTTTGCTTGTAATTTCTAATTATGTGTGGTGTTGTAGCATTAGAACCGACGAATCCACTTTTAGGGTTTAATACAAATGGGCGAGACGTTTTACTGATATGTAGGAATTTGAAAAAACTGCTAATTGTATAANACGGTAAATATCAGTATGCGAAGTTATAAGTCATCCTTATCTATGTTTATTTCTTGTAAAATTAATATTATGAGAAGTATTCTTGTTTTACTACGGATTTACATATATGTATATCGTTAATGTTCATTATAAATACGTATACAGTAATCAAATTACTTAAAAATCATTATAAATACGTACAGTGTAATCAAATTATCCTAAAATTCAGTATACATCTACAAAGTTAGTTAGTTAATTCTCCTTAAAATATTGAAATAAGTTTTTTAAAATCATTTACTAAATAACACCCTTCAATTTAATTCCATTACAACAGATTGAAGAATTCATTATGACAAAATGTAAATTCGTTCGCTCCATTGAACTCAAGCGAAAATTGACTATTACTTAATCATTGAAGTATTAGTTATCTAAATAAAAGGAATATAAAATAAAATAGCAGTTTTTGTTAGTAACATGATTATCATAAGTGTATATTACACTATGTACTTCATCATCATAAGGTCGTCAGTCCTAAGACTGGTTGGACACGTACGTCCATTCTTTCCTACCCTGAGCTAATCTTCACATCCTTAACTACTTGCGAACAGCAATATAATCTTGGCCTACCTCTATCCTTCTTAACTCCCGTTTCTGACTCTAATATGTCTCTGACTAGACCTTCAAGCCTGAGAAGGTGTCCTACTAACTTATCTCGCCTATTTCTTATTGACTTCCATAGAGTCCTCTGTTCTCTTATTCTTTCTAATACCTCTTCATTTCTAACCTTCTCTATCCACGGTATCCTCATATTCACTTTTAACACCACATTTCGAACGCTTCTAACCTTTTCTTTTCCGCCACGCCCACTGTCCATGTTTCGCACCGGTACAGCGCCACGCTCCAAACATAAACCTTTAACAACCTTTTCCGAATTTCTAAATTAACCATAAGCGAGCATAGAAGTAACTTCTTTTTGTTGAAGGCGACTCTACCCTGCGCTATCATCTGCTTTATATCCCTACTACTCCTCCCGTCCTGACTTATCTGACTTCTTAGATATCTAAAATCGGCCACTTCTTCTAATTTTGTGTCTTCTATCTTTATATTCGCTCTTTCCTTACTTTTTCTTCCCTTGCATACCAGTATGTTTACTTACTATGTACCTAGTCATCTTTAATAAAATGCACAATCTAATCATCCGCGTTTGGCACTTAAGAAATTGTTTCTGAACACAATTCGGCTGAATGTACAATTTAACCATGGAAGTTACGAAACCTTTTCGGCCTAATTTGCTACCATAATTAACAAAAACCCATTAAATCGGTTGAATTTATAATCGCCGCATATACTTGCCCTATAAAAAACATTTTTTTATATCGATGTATTTGTTAATATAAATGCTTTAGACAAAATTACAATCCAAATAAACGTAAAAAGTATTTATAATGGTATGCCTGGATCTCCAAAACCTAGAAACCTCCATAAGGATTTTTTGCGAATTTTTTTTTCCAATTATTTCACAATAGTTTTAAATTCATAAAAATACATAGCGTATTTTTTAAAAAAAAGTAGGTAAATCATGTATTGAAATTATTAACAGCGTCCTAAGCGATATCCCTTTTCATACTTGTATAAGCGAGCCATTGGATGCGTTTTGGAAGTTGTAAGTTTAATAAAACATAATACACAAAAAAAACTTTAAAATAAAGAAATTTATGGAAATAAAGAAAATTCACAATTTATTTCGTTTGAAGAGACATACTTGAACGCACACAGAAGAAAAAACAAATTAAGCTAGCATCATATAATATATACATATGTGGTTTGCTTTCCATTGAGCAAGCAACCAAGGTGTTGTTGCAAGGATCTCTCTGAGAACTTAGCAATATAATAATGCACTCACTTATTGTATAGGCATTTGCATAAGTACACAATAAACCATAATTTTAATTAGCATACATAAAAATAACTGTTACCTTCATTTATTTAACGGAAGGAATGAGCGCAGGACATTATGCAAACACGTACTTTTTGCACTAATTACTGTTATTTTAGATTTCTTTATTTCATTTGTTAAGACAATTCTCTGTATTAAACACAGAATTAAGTCTGATTCGGTTATCACCTCTCATCTACAAGTGTTTCACTTTTTGTTACACTTTTTTCATACTAATTATAATAACACTTCAAAAATAAATGAAAGATAAGTTACGATAGAATCTACATGGGTTTAAAATATCACCGAATCATTTTTAGAACTACATAGGAAGTCATAATTGAAAATATTGTTCCACATCAATATCATTAAAGACAGTACAACTGTAGGGATAGATATATAAGGGAAAAGATTAGTATGCTTAGATTTGCAGATGATATAGCAGTATTAGAATCTAGCAAGGAGGAGTTAGAGTTAGCTTTAAATAAAAGGGAAGCGGTATTGACAAAATAGTATTGTATGAAAATAAATAAATGTAAAACAAAAATATTGGTATGCAAGGGAAGAAAAAGTAAGGAAAGAGCGAATATAAAGATAGGAGACGAAAAATTAGAAGAAGTGACTGATTTTAGGTATCTATTTAACTCTTGAACGGTTAATTTAGAAATTCAAAAAAGATTGCCGAAGGTGTATGTTTGGAGCGCGGCGCTGTACGAGTACGAAACATGGTCGGTGGGCGCTGCGGAAAAGAGAAGGTTGGAAGCGTTCGAAATGTGGTGTTACCGGCGATTGATGAGGATACCATGGATAGGGATATTTAGAAATGAAGGGGTGCTAGAAAGAATAGGAGAACAGAGGACTCTATGGAAATCAATAAGAAATAGGCGAGATAGGTTGGTAGGACACTTCAAGCATGAAGGTGTAGTCAGAAACATATTACAGGCAGAAACGGGAGTTAGGAGGGGTAGAGGTAGACCTAGATTAGATTACTGTTCGCAAATAGTTAAGGATGTGGGCTGTTCTAGTTTTAGGGAAATGCGAAGTTTAGCTCAGGATAGGAAAGAGTGGAGGTACATGTCCAACCAGTCTTAGG
>NW_020439044.1:591065-593945 GCF_000699045.2 Agrilus planipennis | reverse complement strand
AGAAAAAAAAAATATCGAGTTTTTTTGGCACAGCCTAATATATATATATATTTATCAATGGAATAATTTCAAATTGGAAATGAAAAGTACTATTTTGATAAAGAAAATTCATGAATTTTCCACACTACTTGAATGAACAACATTTCGAAAATTGGAGGTCATTGCTTCTATGCATTTAATAATAAAATTCATAATCAGCGAAATGCAACAGCTTATTCTCAATCCAGTATGTTGTAGTAATGATATAAAAACACATTTCCATAAAAAGAAGAGAGAAGTGGCAAACAAGGTAACAGTTTACTTTTATGAAGTAGTTTTCATTAACTATGATACCGATCTTTTCGTCGTTTTATACAAGGTAAACTGTTAGCTACATGATGATGTAGTGTTTTGACGAACGAACACGATAATTACTAAATCAAACGAACTTACCTGTAATGAAGTTCGATTGTAATTATATGAAGTCCTCGTGAAGTAAATAAGAACAAGCGTAGTTTCCCTATGTCACACCGTACACCACGAATTTTAAAGTAAACAACCCTCATGCTACCCCCGCGTAACCCGTACCTTCGTTGGTCTAGTACCTACCTCATCCAGCTCATTATTTAAAGACCTGTCTGCAGTTGTTGCAATTATAAAAAGGGTAAGAAGGTAATACAGGGAGGGAGGGTCTTATTTACTTCACGAGGACTTCATATAATTACTAAATCAAACGAACTTACCTGTAATGAAGTTCGATTGTAATTATATGAAGTCCTCGTGAAGTAAATAAGACCCTCCCTCCCTGTATTACCTTCTTACCCTTTTTATAATTGCAACAACTGCAGACAGGTCTTTAAATAATGAGCTGGATGAGGTAGGTACTAGACCAACGAAGGTACGGGTTACGCGGGGGTAGCATGAGGGTTGTTTACTTTAAAATTCGTGGTGTACGGTGTGACATAGGGAAACTACGCTTGTTCTTATTTACTTCACGAGGACTTCATATAATTACAATCGAACTTCATTACAGGTAAGTTCGTTTGATTTAGTAATTTTAATCATGCCATAATCTAACATTTGTCTTTGGTGCATAGCAGTCATCTTTGATATGCCAAAAAGGGACATCTGTTTCAGCTGTTGAATTTATCGACCTTGATTCGAGTTTTTAACCCTGAATTTAGGATTTTACTTACTTTTCATTTTGCTAATACTAGGTGATAAAAGTATGATTTACTATTGTGTTTCAGCGAGTTATTTTGTCTGATTTTTATCTAAAGTTTTACCACATATAAGCCGTTTATAATATTTATGTGACATGGAATTTCATTTTATCATGAAAATAGTTATGTAAGTACGTTATGTAGGATATAATTTAGGGATAGTTGTGCCATTTACGATTACTACAATTATTTATTAATATTTGGGCTATTATAAACGTAATCAGATAAGAAAGTGTTTGTCATTATTATTTTTTAGTGGCCTACAGTGTTTTCTATTGTCAAAATTAGCATTGTTTTTTAATCAACAGAAATTTTAATTATTCTAGAATTAAAAAATGTTGTCTGTGCTTCAAGGCTACCTAACAATGATTAAGCACATATAGCTATCGTATTTTTGACTATAAGGAAAGCATATTTGTATTGTATTTGTAATTGTTTTGAAATACATTTCAATGAAAAATATTTATTATTCGTATTTAAAAAACGTTACGCTTTTATACTTAAATATAACTCAAATGTATTTGTATTTGTTTTTAAATACTTATGAATATATATGTTAGCGGAGGGTGGAATTTATGTTGGCGAAGGGTGGAATTTCCCTGTTCGTAACGTGATTACATAAGGGCCACCTGGAAACGCACGCATAGACGGAAGATACATTTGCGCAACAGGCACTTATCCTGCACCCTGCAATGGCAATGTGGGATAGTTGGTCGTAGAAGTACGGATGTATAAACTTGTATCTTTTAAATGTAAACGGGGTAGAAATAAATTGTTAAAATTGAATGTTGTTACTAGTTAATAGTTAGTTAAAATCAACAACAATAGTATCTTTACATATATATAGGCTTTCACGGTCGACGTCTGTTGTAGAAAGTGTGGTTGAGCTTTCTGGTTATGGAAATTCCTTCTCGACGTTTCGCTTGCAACTGCGACAGGCATTCTCAAGGGTGATGAAGTGGTGGTTGTATCTCGACGGTCGCTTGGTGGATAATTCTACCCAGCGTCCATAGTCGTTGAGAATACCTGCCGCCGTTGCAGGCGAAACGTCGGGAAGGAATTTCCGTAGACAACAGCCAGAAAGTCCGATCACACATTCTACAACTTTATGAATAGATATTTGAATTTATATTTAAGTATAAATCAAAGTATTTATATGTTTTTGAACACTTTTTAGAAGGCATTTTTTACAGATATGAAAGATTTTGGTAAATGACTAGATGATGGGTGGGATCGAAAGAGTAGGTCTCCCCCACTACTGCCCCATCACTGTACCATAAAAAGTTCGCGGTGGTCTCACCCCTATAAAAAATTATGGGGGTTAGATGGGGGTGGGGGTAGGGAGATCGAAAGAGGGTGGTCACCTGAGTAAAACCCCATAAAAAAATTGCGGCGGTCTCACCCCCATGAAAAGCTATGGGGGTTGAAAGTTGATTATTTTGACAATTGTCATACACTTTAATTCAAATAAAATTCAATAAAAAAAATATTTTCAAGCGGGTGGAGGTTGGGGATCGAAAGAGGGTGGTCACTTGAACAAAACCCGATAACCTAACCTAACCTAACCTAACCTAACCTAACCTACCCTACTGATGAAGATATTTAAATAATGTTTTATGTAACTTTCTCAATATTTATTTATTCAATATGTATTTTTCCATTAGTTTTTCCTTTGAAT
>NW_020439044.1:581501-589740 GCF_000699045.2 Agrilus planipennis | reverse complement strand
ATCGAGTTTTTTTGGCACAGCCTAATATATATATATATTTATCAATGGAATAATTTCAAATTGGAAATGAAAAGTACTATTTTGATAAAGAAAATTCATGAATTTTCCACACTACTTGAATGAACAACATTTCGAAAATTGGAGGTCATTGCTTCTATGCATTTAATAATAAAATTCATAATCAGCGAAATGCAACAGCTTATTCTCAATCCAGTATGTTGTAGTAATGATATAAAACACATTTCCATAAAAAGAATAGAGAAGTGGCAAACAAGGTAACAGTTTACTTTTATGAAGTAGTTTTCATTAACTATGATACCGATCTTTTCGTCGTTTTATACAAGGTAAACTGTTAGCTACATGATGATGTAGTGTTTTGACGAACGAACACGATAATTAACAGCTTATCATGACGCTACATTATTAATTCAGATCATTCTCTCTCACTATTTTAAATAGTAAAAATACGAAAACGTTAAGTGCACAATAAAAAGAACACATTTTCGACCTAATTAATTTATGTGCAGCTTCCTGGTAATTATTTTTAAAATTGACCTATACCGTTTTGATATCAAAGCAATAATGGCGTTAGTAGTTACTTATTTACTCAAAAACTAAATTATGTATTCTTTTCCAGGGTAATAATCACACAACTATATGTTTTTGTAACGTTTCGGTTTATTTAGCCATCTTCACCGTTATATCATGTTGATATATAAAATGTTTAAAAATAAGTTAATATCTGTGTACAAGCACTAACACTTCAAAAGTCTGAAGATGGTTAAATAAATCGAAACGTTACAAAAACTTATAATGGTGTAATTATTTGACCACCACCCTGGAAAAAACTATATAACTTAATAGTAACTGTTAGGAATCTAACTTAAATTAAAAATTAAAGCTAACGTTTCGTCCAAGTTGTTAGACTTTTTCAAGGGTAGTTGTTATAGTAAGTCTTGAATTGTAGTTTTTAAATAAATAACTTTTAACCCTGTTAGTGCTTTAATTTCAAAATTGAATTGTAAAATAGGTTTATAGAACAGTTCTATAGGTACCAACTGTAAGGAAAGAAGAGTGAAAATTCACAATAAAATTTTGTAACACTTTTGAAGGTTTAATATGGTAATACAATGTATTTATTATTGGAAAAATTAATAGTAGACACTAGTAAAGATCAGTAAAAAAATCAAGTTATCTGCTCAATTTTAAAAGTCTACATATCAAACAGTTTTAAAACGCGAAAAAACTATTATTAAACGGCTTCATAGTAAGAAAAAGATGTACATTTATGGTACTACCTATTCTGAAAACAAGTTAATTGCCAGTTCGGAACTGTAAAATAAACTTTTCAACAAGGTAAATATTTTGAAATTTAAAGTCACGTTTATAACACCATAAATTTTTGTACAATTAGACAAGGTTACTTTCGTTTTTAAGGTCCATAAATCTTGACCCTGTAGAACCCTCTTAAATCTACCGATCCACAATTATTATACTATTAAGAATTTACCTACTCAATAAACGTAAAAATCCGTTCTATTTTGTAGAAGGCTAAATTCTTCGAAACTAGATTAACATTTTGCAATATTTTCTAAATTTAAATTATAACGACAAATCCAAAATACAATAAACACAAAATAACCTCATGATGTTGCCGTAGTGGCGTATTTACTATAAGGCAGAGCCAGACAAACTTTAACTTCGTATGAGCCGCTACCTGAGGTTAGTTTGGATCACTCCATACCCTTCAATGGGTTCGACAGAGTAAGCAGTAATGGCCCATATTGCTTTATCTTTTTCTTCTCCTTTCCACTCCCATATCAATCCCCTTCATCCCGTAGATGAGCGAAGCCTCTCTCGCAACTTAAATAATACTTATGACAATATTCTAATGATTGTCTCGCAGCTCACGGGTAGCATGCCGGACTTTTTTTTATGTTTTCGTGAAAGAGGTTCGCAATACTATTGGGTTTGGCTATGGGAGAGGGGACTCACCTACGAAATGGAAGGGATAAGAAAAGGAAAGAATCAACTCACTCGCACTCGCAGGAGCAATGAGGAGCTCCTTGGTTACACCCGAGGAGCACTAGGAGTTAAAAGAGCCGAGTTTGCCCGGTTCTGCTCTAAGGTTGTGGAGACAAAGACCCGGAGCGGTAGGCTGCAAAAATCTCTTGCATTCGTTGCCTATCTCCTATTTTAGGCCAGTTTTGGTTTCTTCTCGGAACCTTTGTTTCCATATCTATTAAAAAACTGATCAACACGTGAAATAAATGTCTCGAGGGTGTTCGGATTACCATCATACTTGGGTAAAATATCTCCGTATTATTATTCTGTGTTAGGCCGTGGTGCCTGAACCAGCTGAACATTATCGTTCTGCATAATAAAATTTGGTAAAATTTCGCTTCGTCGGAAACCTAAAAATCCTTTTCTTAATAAGTTCAATGAACCAAAAGTCGCGTTTAAATCCTCTAAATCGTCACTTTTGATACATTCATTAATTGACATTAACCTAACTATCTTATAGAACTATTACCTATAACTTATAACTAATCGAGTACACACAAACGCTTTATAAATTGATTTACCTGAAGAAATTTAAAAATTCAACTTACAACAAAAACTAAAACCCAATACACGGAGCGATCGTTTCGCCGATTGGTAATGTCCTATTTTTACTTATTGTTTTAATTAACTATTGGAACAGTAAACCTTACAGACCCAGAGCGCCATTAAAAATACGCCACTGTGTAGTCTGCATCCTGTTCACCCTTTTGGTAACGGTACCATATTATTGTGATTTTCAATACGAGAATTTCAGATTGCAGGTATAACAACACTCGAATGTCGTCCGTCCCTTCGATATATTGTTCCTTACAAACATCTCAATTTAGACATTTTAAAGGACGAAACCCAACAATTGACAATTGTAAAAGTGATGCCGCATTACAAAGAAATTGGATTCCTAACGGTAACTATTCTGTGTGGGTAGGTAAAAGAGCAGATATTTCAAACGTTGTAGATAGTTTTTGGAAAGTAAAAAGCTCAATAAAACTTCACTGAAATATTTAATACCAAACGTTTCTACACGATGTTTTTAGAAAAGATTGTAAGAGATAATTTAGAAAACTCAGCAAATGTACGTGTCGGATTATTTATTAAACATGATAAAATATAAAATGAAAACTTTAAGATCAAATTAATTTTAAATTACTTATCTGATGATGTACCCGCACAAAATTTTCCCCTTCACTTGTGATAACATAGGATTCATAACAAAATATTAATTTCTTATTAATGTCAATAGATTTTTAACTACGTATACAAAAATACGACACCCATGTATGGGGTATTCCAAGTCACATATTGATGTAGTGTTTTGACGAACGAACACGATAATTAACAGCTTATCATGACGCTACATTATTAATTCAGATCATTCTCTCTCACTATTTTAAATAGTAAAAATACGAAAACGTTAAGTGCACAATAAAAAGAACACATTTTCGACCTAATTAATTTATGTGCAGCTTCCTGGTAATTATTTTTAAAATTGACCTATACCGTTTTGATATCAAAGCAATAATGGCGTTAGTAGTTACTTATTTACTCAAAAACTAAATTATGTATTCTTTTCCAGGGTAATAATCACACAACTATATGTTTTTGTAACGTTTCGGTTTATTTAGCCATCTTCACCGTTATATCATGTTGATATATAAAATGTTTAAAAATAAGTTAATATCTGTGTACAAGCACTAACACTTCAAAAGTCTGAAGATGGTTAAATAAATCGAAACGTTACAAAAACTTATAATGGTGTAATTATTTGACCACCACCCTGGAAAAAACTATATAACTTAATAGTAACTGTTAGGAATCTAACTTAAATTAAAAATTAAAGCTAACGTTTCGTCCAAGTTGTTAGACTTTTTCAAGGGTAGTTGTTATAGTAAGTCTTGAATTGTAGTTTTTAAATAAATAACTTTTAACCCTGTTAGTGCTTTAATTTCAAAATTGAATTGTAAAATAGGTTTATAGAACAGTTCTATAGGTACCAACTGTAAGGAAAGAAGAGTGAAAATTCACAATAAAATTTTGTAACACTTTTGAAGGTTTAATATGGTAATACAATGTATTTATTATTGGAAAAATTAATAGTAGACACTAGTAAAGATCAGTAAAAAAATCAAGTTATCTGCTCAATTTTAAAAGTCTACATATCAAACAGTTTTAAAACGCGAAAAAACTATTATTAAACGGCTTCATAGTAAGAAAAAGATGTACATTTATGGTACTACCTATTCTGAAAACAAGTTAATTGCCAGTTCGGAACTGTAAAATAAACTTTTCAACAAGGTAAATATTTTGAAATTTAAAGTCACGTTTATAACACCATAAATTTTTGTACAATTAGACAAGGTTACTTTCGTTTTTAAGGTCCATAAATCTTGACCCTGCAGAACCCTCTTAAATCTACCGATCCACAATTATTATACTATTAAGAATTTACCTACTCAATAAACGTAAAAATCCGTTCTATTTTGTAGAAGGCTAAATTCTTCGAAACTAGATTAACATTTTGCAATATTTTCTAAATTTAAATTNACAGCAATTTTCAAATGTACCTGTTATCCGAAAATGCCATTAGTAATACATGTATTGCAGTCAAGGCTTTTTAAAAAAGCGTGTGAAGATATTGGAAGTCTACATCAGTCACTCCTTCTACAAACGAAAGTGAGATGCATCATGAGAAATGGATAATCAAATTGGCTTATTTGGCCGATATATTCAATAAACTTAGCGTAATCAGGGGGCCTTATAAGAAAAACCCAGAACCGCGTTTACAACTTGAGACAAAATATCTTTCCTTCACTATCGGTAAAAAACAAATTTGGCTCTATGATGAACAAAAGTGCTTACCTCTTTTGAATAGACATGTCGAAGAAATTGAGTTACAAGTAGCTTCAGAAGTGGGCAAAACATAAATGAATATTTACTAAACATCAAAAAATCCTTGAATGAATATTTTCCAAAGGAGTTGCAGGTTGCAGGACATCTACTGAATTGGATATACAGCGGATCTGTTTCCGTTTGTATTAACTTACAGGTGCGAGACGAAGTTACGTCTGCACTAAAAACAAATTATGGAAATTCAATTGTCGGACATTAAACCTAATTTTAATGCTGTTACATGTAAAAATTTAAATTGGAGATTGCAACATGTACACAAAAAGGTGTCAAGGGTCTTGATTAGAAAATTATTGTCAATTAATTTTTCTTATCGAGGTGGGATTCCGCTAAAAAAGGGTGGGTTAATAATGGTAACAAAAATGAATTAGGAGCCGCGGGTCTAATCCATAGTAATAACTTGATAACGACTGTTTTACATCTTTAGGTAATAGATTTAATAAGTATTTATATAGACATTCCTTAGAGTAGAATCATCTCTCATCTTTTCTAACATCAAACCATTTATTTCTGCAGACAAAAACAAACGTGTTTTAACATTGACATTCTATAGGGTGTTGCATTTCAAGTTTTGTCAGTAAATTCAACTTCAATAAAAATAATCACCTGGGAGAGTCACTTTTACATTGACATTATTTTTTCTCTTATAATGGTTTTAATTGTATCAAGTATGCGTGTGCATACATATAGGTATGAACCTAACTACTACCAACTGTTTGTTTATTAATACAATACGCCTATTGTGCTGATGAGCTGATAATTTTACATAAATAGGTCAAATTTTAAAGTTACAGTTGAAATGAAATTTATCGTAAAATACATATTTGTGTTATAAGTTCTAATATCAGTTTTAGATACATCTGCTTCCTGACTAACCCTTCTAAGAGTGAGTAATATTTACATAATACATGGTATATCTATTGGTAAATTCCTATTCACTCGAACAAACAGGTGCGTAGCCGTTAAAATTTTAATATCCCTTCAGTATTTGCTTCAAAACTACATATGTTTAATTACCGTATCCATACATGCAGATATATGTGTACATAAATTTGCACTTCGTTCTGCTTATAAACGGTGGGGTCTGAATGTAAAAGAATAAAATAGCTACACAACTGTCTACTAATAGAAGCGATGAGTGTACCGTTTGCCTATTCTCTTAAGCTTTTGAATATAGAGCAAGCGAAACGTTAACTAATTTACAAAAAAACTGTAACGAAAGCAGTTATTCAAACGGTGAACGGTGGTACCTGACATTTGATGATGTTCAACAAAGTGCAGAACAATCGGGATTCCATAAAATGTATAAACAATAAAGTCTGCTTTAAAAAAGAGCTATATTAACAACTGTACATCTTGAGTTATAGCATGATATTTTTATTGAAATGACTACACATATAATTGTAAAAGTTATTTTAGTTGAACGTAAGGTTTAATTATTATTCTGTACATAATTAACGTATCCGATAGAATTTATAGAGGGTTCATCCACATATAGTGAAATCTTCCTTAACGGACACCTCCGCCAGCGGACACCTGTCTCTAACACAGCGGTTCCCAATTTTTTTTTGTTAGAGAACCCTTTTTGACCTATCGTTTTTTTGACGGAACCCCATCTCGACAAAAAAGTAAAGTGATGATGATTTCTGTCTGACTCCTGGCACCTTATCGTGTACATGTTGTTCAAATTTGAATTTTGAAATTCAAAGTATTTATTGCACGTATGTGCATATTTTTGTTTACAATAGTATTAAAATTTGATTTGATGTTCAATAAATCAATTTGAATATTCGGGTGCTATCCAGTCTAATTTTGAATTTGTTTTTAGTGTAAGCGTAAACTAAAAAGCTCGTTCGTAATCTGAAGTCGAAATAAATAGAAACAGGAACTGTGATAACCTTTTCAATTACTATTGAAGTATATATAAGTTAATATGTTCAGTGAAAAGCTGCAATAGCACTTCAGACATAGATCTTCACTGTTCACCTACATTAACTACTTTCCAATAAAAACTAACCGTTTTATATATGTAAAAAATATATTTGGAAAATTAGAGAAAAAAGAAAACTAATAGAAGCTTGGATGAAAGCAGTAGGTATCAAAGAAGTGAATTCCGGAATAAAAATTTGTTCACGTCATTTTAATGCACATGATTATATTTCAGCCATAACCTTAATATTTAAAACTAGAATCATCCTAAAATTATAAAGTGAGAAACTATTTATTCCTGTGTAATTGATTTAACACAATTCTAATGATACGATATAAGTAGAACAAACAGAATAGCTCAAAACCCCAACGCCAAAACACGACACTGTAGTTGTCCGAAGCACTTTTCGGTAACAAAGTTACCTTCTTTATTACACATTATTGCAACTTTGTTGTATTGCAGCAGGTAGGTTCTTAACCTCAAAATACTTATATCGTAATATGAAGATTGGAAAAACTTTGACGGTTGTTGTAGAACAAATAAAACAGCTCAAAACCCTAACGCCAAAACACGACACTAGTTGTCCGAAGCACTTTTCGATATCAAGGTTACCTTCTTCAGGGACTGAACGAAAAGTGCTTCGGACAACTAGAGTGTCGTGTTTTGAGCTATTTTGTTTGTTCTACTCCGACACAGTTAACATTGATGATTCTGTACTCACAATCACTGGCTATCCTATGACTGTATGAATCCTCTGGAAAATATTCTTTTAATGATTTTTTGAGTTTCAATAGATGTTCGTTTATGGTTAAATACAGAATGATTGTTTTTCGCAGAATTTTATATATTTTTACTAAGACAAGAACTTTTGTATCTTGCGGAAACTCTATTACCCCTCCACGGAACACCACGATTCAATATAGAAAACTGACTATAAGAACACATTTGTAGAAATATGCGCGGCAGCAATTTAGGGATTTCCCGGAGTTAAACATCCTGTGATCAGATTAACAGGCTGGCACTGTATTAAATTGTAACTTACATGCATACAATAATTGATCTTTCTTCCCCTGTTTAGTATTCAAATCTTTTTAATCAAAGTAATACTAGGGTTAAGATTATTTTACTTGTAGAACAAACAGAATAGCTCAAAGCCCCAACGCCAAAACACGACACTGTAGTTGTCCGAAGCACTTTTCGGTAACAAAGTTACCTTCTTCAGGGACTGAAGTAAACTGTTTACTTACTTCGGACAACTACAGTGTCGTGTTTTGGCGTTGGGGTTTTGAGCTATTCTGTTTGTTCTACAACAACCGCCAAAGTTTTTCCAATCTTCATATT
>NW_020439044.1:567907-578235 GCF_000699045.2 Agrilus planipennis | reverse complement strand
TCTATGGAAGTCAATAAAAAATAGGCGAGATAGGTTGGTAGGACACCTTCTCAGACATGAAGGTCTAGTCAGAGACATATTAGAGGCAGAAACAGGAGTTAGAAGGGGTAGAGGTAGACCTAGGTTAGATTACTATTCGCAAATAGTTAAGGATGTGGGTTGTTCTAGTTTTAGCAAAATGCGAAGTTTAGTTCAGGATAGGAAAGAGTGGAGGTACGTGTCCAACCAGTCTTAGGACTGACGATCTTATGATGATGATGATGACAAAATAAATTTCTTGTAAAGGTGTAGTTCCTTTGCTATTCGTGTGCATAATAAAAACACAAAAAATAAATAAGAGAAGATGTATCTAGAAGAATGGTAATCAAGTAACTTTCCGAAGTTATTATTCTCGGATGCGATTGAAGATGAGACGTCATACCGTAAGAAGTTTTGCACTGGTAAGTCGACAAAGATTTATATACCACCATCTAAAGGACTTTATAAGGATTACGTATGAATGCAGAAGGAAATACTTTATTGAAAGTCGGGAATATTTTGCATACAAACATTTCTGTCAAGCTCCGGAACGGAATAGAAGACAAGTACCTGTCAAGAGAGCTTTTCGTCATGTATTATGGAACAATATGTAGACGTTTTGTACTTTTTATTGTGATACCCGTTATTCATGTCGACTTCTTTTAGCGAGCCCGCGTCCCGACGGCGACGTTTCGGCGTCATCGTACGCTGCAGCAGATCTAATTTTAGATTATGGGGAACTAGAGGTATCCAAAATCAAATTGTCTCACTTACTTTCCAATAATAAATAAGCAAAAATGCTACTACAATAATGTTATGATTCATTCTATTGATTATTCTTCCCCTATTCCAACGCAAATATATTGGAGTTAAAAGTACTTTATTTAAAAACCACAGCTGATGTCTCGCCCAGATGGTTGGTCTTTCTCAAGGCTGGTTTTATTTAGTTAAAAATGTAAGAATCACGAATCATTAACAAGAAATAATAAATAAATAAATAAAAACCACGTGGTAACCGTTGTACTCAAACGTTGACTGTAGTTTTTTTAAATAAAATAATCTTAACCCTAGTATTGTTTTGATTAAAAAGATTTCATTATATACATATACAAAACAATTTGTGGGCTAAAATGGCACCTAAACTCAATGCTCCAACCTTAAAAGAAAAAATTGACGTAGTGAATTATAAAAAAAGCTTAACATCACTAAAAAAATGAATTGTCAGAAAGGTGGTTAGGTTAGGTATATTGGTAGGATACACAGATATATACATATCTTTAGTAAACATATGTAGGTTGACATTTTGGTATTCTCGGTCAGGTCATGTTTCCCTCAATGACTAACTAAAAAATGCTATTCGTATGCTCCTATTTTTCTATTTTCGACATTGTACACGGGGTTTCAGTTTTGGGGTTTAGTATAAACACTGTTCTGTTATACATCAAAATTGACTGGATCGATTTCATTATTACCGTAACAACGTGTTAGGATAGTTTTTACACTGGAATGAAATCATACTCCCAAAGAACATTATATTCTTCCATTTCAACCTTTCACACAATTATTTTCACAAATTAGTTATAGCTGGATTGAATCATATATTACATACTTAATTGTATATCGCAAAAATCAACAAATAAAGCAATTAATTTATAAATTTCCGTAAAACAGCTTTTTTTATATTTTAATATGCGTAGATAAGGGGGTAAAGCAAATAAGAGAAAAATTCGACAGAATTAATAGTTTAAGAAAATAAAAACAAAATAGTAAATAGATAGGTATATCCGCCAAAATTTTCGTAAATGTTAAATCAACTGTTTATGAGACACATAACATCAATGCCGGAATTTCTATTAACAAGTAATATACTTTAAATTCTTGATTGTGGTATACCAAGATAATGACCATTTACAAATAATATACCTGATGCAGGACCGGCTTTAGAGGAAGCGTACGTGAGGCAAAAGAACATTGGGCTCATGTGCAATAATAAATTTTTGTATTTGCATTTTCAGATATTTTTTATTTTATTTTATAAACTTCCCAGCAAGAAATTATAGTAATGGATCACATTTTGTAAATCCCAAATTTTGACATATCTCCACGTTTCAAGGTCCTTGAGTCGAATGCTATAGTTTTTAAGTGGATTTAAGTCTGTAGTCTATGTGTATGTATGTACTTACGTATGTGCGTATGTATAAAAATTCGGAATTATTTTTATATATTATTTTATTTAACGATTATCTCGAGAACGAATGATATCGGCGTTGGACCAATTGCATTCGACGCATAATCACGCAAATTAAAACTAATTAGGTTTCTAGCAAAATCGGCCTAGGAATTTTTTGTAAAGAATCAAAACATTGCNAATATACACTAGGGACTAGTGCCCAGCGTGGTAAATTCCCAGGGGCGGCGAATTTTGGGATTCGAAAACATGCGCATTTGCAAGTAATTGAGTTCTTAGAGTTTAAAAATCCGATATTTTTTAAAAGAATCAACCGACTTGAGGTATGATGCATATCAGCATTTGTTTGTAAAAGTATCAAAGTTCGATTTCACTAAGAATTCGAACGTCGTTTCAAAGAAAAAAACTTTTTTAGAAACTTTGATGGGATTTACACCACTTGGTGTAATTTTTTCAGTTTTAGCTTTATTTGATTTCAAAATGTTGAGATCTGATAAATAATCGATTTTCGAAAATCGGCCTGAAATCAATAACTTTTCAATTTTGAAAAATTAGTGGTTTTTATAACGAAAAGTCTAAAAGTTTTCTGAACCCTCATCCATTTTGTGTACGATATGGATAATGGGTCGACATTTTTTGCGGTTACTGAGGTAGTCCTAATGGAAAATCCGCGGTCCTGGTAATATACATATTTATAAAATATCAAATGACCAAGCCAGTATTTTGTATCTTGTGTGTTAAATAATTACTATATATAACTTGAATGTCTAAACTTTTAAAATACATATCTGTAAGAAACTAAATTAATTAGACATTTTAGTCAATTTGCATCTTTTTTTGATAATTGACGGTAACAATTGAAAGATCTGGTAGAGGGATGACAAACTATCGCGAAGATAGCGGCAAATTCAAAATCACAGACGACAGCAGGCAGCAGCTGGGTAAGTAATAGGGCTTGCCTGACTGTAGCGGAGCACCACGATAATAGGGCAACGATTACGTAGAAAGTATTGCGGGCCTTAGCGATAGACGAAGGGGCTTCAGGGGATTGGAGCACCCGCGAAGCCCTAGCTGACGATGACAGCTGTCAAACATAAATGACGGCGGTGACGTCAGGGTAGGGGTGGTGGGGGTAAAATGGCACAGAAAAGGCGCAGAGCATCCACAAGGGGGGGGCCAAAGGTAGCGAAACACTCGCAGGGGGGCTGAAAGTGGTGGAGCACCCGCAGGATGAGCGGAGCGAAACCCTATAAGATATCTGATGACTGATGGCCGTGACATCAGAGTTGGCGCGAAGGGGGTAAAATAATACCAACTTTCACTAGAAAACACATGGGATTTTGCGCTAGAATTGTCATTGCTTACCTATTGACGGAGTTTAGGTTTTAAATAAAGTCAATTTTAATTTATCATTTGCTATCATTATTTGCTTCTGAATGAGTGTTCAAATTAAATAAATGTTCACAAATATCAATACTACAATACTGGTGAATTGAAAATTTCCTTTCAAAAATTACGTACATGTGTAAAACAATTAAATCTGGAAGAAGTAATAAGCCTTTTCAATTTTCAATAGCATAAAATGTAGCAGTGGTAAACTTATGCAAATAAACCTATTATCCCCGAAAAGCAGAACTGGGCCTGTCCCGCGCGGGACATTTAATTTTGATTTAAAAATCGGGACGTCTTGCCAAAATCGGGATGTCTAGCAACTTTGGTACAAGAAGACGTAGGAGGAACAACAGCACGGTTTCAGGGACTACATATTTCTGGACCCACCAATAGAAAAAATTGAAATTTTGTAATCGGAAATATCCCTGAAATTGACTTGGTCTTAATTTCCCATAAATACAAACTGAAAAATATGTATGAAATATAGCTTTAATAATTTCATGCTGTTATTACTCTAGGTTACTCTTTAATGCCACAAGAAAAGTAAATTCCGCAAGATTACAGTATTGTTTGAAAGAACGATTTAAACGTCTTTGTGAAAATGTTAATGACAAAATGTAATTATGTAGGAAATGTCAATCTTTCAAAACATCACAAATTAATTAAGTAAAAGTGTTTAACAATGGCCATGCAAGGAGCATTTCTGTTCGACATTTGACCTTTCTTTGAACAGCCAAGCAGTGCATTATTCATTTGCAATTTTGCAAGGCAAACGTAAGTTTCAATCCAAAGATTTCACAATTTTGAAATAGTTTAATCTACCGTTTAAAAATAGAATTTAAATATTTAAAGAAACTAATTTTCTATTTGTCTTGAGTGACATGCCTATGTGGCAAATAACTTCTAGAGTTTTAGAACTAATGGTGCAAAAGGCTTACTTTGAATTTTATAAATTTATACAGTTTACTTGCGTGTAAAGGCATGGTTCGGATTTAATTATGTAAATCCATGTACCTACGTTTATATTTTCAAGAAAACAGTAAAGCGAAACAGATTAACGAGTAACGTTTCTAACGTTTAAGATGTAACTGAAGTCAACCGTAAAAGGTACTAATTTGCAACTATGGTGTGTAAGCCCTGTTTATAAAAAAAAAACTGTGAAATAGTATATAAAAGTAACACGCAAATCTTTTTTTAACACGTAAAATTAGGAAAGACCCTGGTCATAAGTAGATCAATGCAAGAGAACGGTTTGTAATGATGGAAATATTGTTATTAGTTATTAGAAAGGTCATTAAAGGATCCTATAATATGTTAGATTTGTCATAAAAAAATTGCAAATAAAGAAACAACTTTTTATGTGTTGATAGATTTGTTTACATTCTCAGACAGGAAGTAATTATATTATCTATTGATTTTCTTTGATATCTTATGTAGTAAGTATATTTATTACTGGTTGCCGCACCTATTCGCAGTTACTTTTAATAAATATCCAGTTTCATCCACGGGCTCTAAATAATAGTATAAGATATTATTTTCTAATTTTATTCCGGATTATTTAAATGTTTTACTGTAAAATCCAGGGTGTGATATTTGTTATGTATGTATTTTAAGTTTATTGGGTCTTAAGTAAAAAAAGGGAATTTATATTTTTTGACTGTAGGAAATTTAACGTACCATCATACTTCCATATCATGTAGGTATACATATAGGATTCAAAGGGTAACATCTACATATCATGCAACTCGATAAGACGCCAAGACAATATACACTAGGGACTAGTGCCCAGCGTGGTAAATTCCCAGGGGCGGCGAATTTTGGGATTCGAAAACATGCGCATTTGCAAGTAATTGAGTTCTTAGAGTTTAAAAATCCGATATTTTTTAAAAGAATCAACCGACTTGAGGTATGATGCATATCAGCATTTGTTTGTAAAAGTATCAAAGTTCGATTTCACTAAGAATTCGAACGTCGTTTCAAAGAAAAAAACTTTTTTAGAAACTTTGATGGGATTTACACCACTTGGTGTAATTTTTTCAGTTTTAGCTTTATTTGATTTCAAAATGTTGAGATCTGATAAATAATCGATTTTCGAAAATCGGCCTGAAATCAATAACTTTTCAATTTTGAAAAATTAGTGGTTTTTATAACGAAAAGTCTAAAAGTTTTCTGAACCCTCATCCATTTTGTGTACGATATGGATAATGGGTCGACATTTTTTGCGGTTACTGAGGTAGTCCTAATGGAAAATCCGCGGTCCTGGTAATATACATATTTATAAAATATCAAATGACCAAGCCAGTATTTTGTATCTTGTGTGTTAAATAATTACTATATATAACTTGAATGTCTAAACTTTTAAAATACATATCTGTAAGAAACTAAATTAATTAGACATTTTAGTCAATTTGCATCTTTTTTTGATAATTGACGGTAACAATTGAAAGATCTGGTAGAGGGATGACAAACTATCGCGAAGATAGCGGCAAATTCAAAATCACAGACGACAGCAGGCAGCAGCTGGGTAAGTAATAGGGCTTGCCTGACTGTAGCGGAGCACCACGATAATAGGGCAACGATTACGTAGAAAGTATTGCGGGCCTTAGCGATAGACGAAGGGGCTTCAGGGGATTGGAGCACCCGCGAAGCCCTAGCTGACGATGACAGCTGTCAAACATAAATGACGGCGGTGACGTCAGGGTAGGGGTGGTGGGGGTAAAATGGTACAGAAAAGGTGCGGAGCATCCACAAGGGGGGGGCTAAAAGTAGCGAAGCACTCGCTGGGGGGCTGAAGGTGGTGGAGCACCCGCAGGATGAGCGGAGCAAAACCCTATAAGATATCTGATGACTGATGGCCGTGACGTCAGAGTTGGCGCGAAGGGGGTAAAATAATACCAACTTTCACTAGAAAACACATGGGATTTTGCGCTAGAATTGTCATTGCTTACCTATTGACGGAGTTTAGGTTTTAAATAAAGTCAATTTTAATTTATCATTTGCTATCATTATTTGCTTCTGAATGAGTGTTCAAATTAAATAAATGTTCACAAATATCAATACTACAATACTGGTGAATTGAAAATTTCCTTTCAAAAATTACGTACATGTGTAAAACAATTAAATCTGGAAGAAGTAATAAGCCTTTTCAATTTTCAATAGCATAAAATGTAGCAGTGGTAAACTTATGCAAATAAACCTATTAATTAGTACTTATTAGCAAACTGACATTTAAATCCACAAAAAGAATGCCGGTAAATTGCATGCCTGCGCATTTCAGATGATATATAGCGACAGTTATGGGTGCATTCGCTGTAGGTTTCGCTTATACGATAGTATGTTATTACAAATATCGTAATCGATGCTAGTCGATTCGACATAAAGTTTAATTCTGCACACTGCTACACAGGGTGTTCCTTAACAAGTAGAATGATATAATAAGAAACAAACAAACGAAAGTAGTTTTAGGTAAGTTATTTAACATTTTACTGCATAATTTGTTACAACTGTCAGTCAATGTCAACGATGTGCTGATGAGAACTAATTATAGGAAGTTGTAAATCGCAATCCTCAACTGATACATTTTCGATCTCTTTTGCTCTTATGCTGCATTCGTATTAATTGCAAATTGGCTAAATAATTAATTACAATTCATCATCATTATCATGAAAAGGTGTTCAGTTCGAAGTCTAATTGGGCTTGAAAGTGAATTTGCGAATTTGCGAACTGTAATCTCTTCCCCTCTGAACTTCAGTTTCTGGTTCTAATATGTTTCTAACTAGCCCTCACATTCCTATTAGTAGGAAGATTTTCCTGCACGACTACCAATTAATACTGAATAAATGCCTTTTAATATTTGATTTGGAAGAGTGTCATACTGTTACTATACATGACTTCATAGAGCAGGTACTCAACATACGCCATTCTTTTCCTTATTTAATATATCCGAAATTTAGTTCACGTTCACGTAGGATATCACCAAAAGGAAAAGAGACATGCCTCACCATCGTACTAACGTAACAAGAAACTCTAAAGTGTTGCTTGTAACGAAATTATACTATAGAAGTCGATATAACTTACTTGGATGAGATTTCCACATGTGATTATAGGGTTAGATGGCTAGAAAAATCCTCGGTCATTTATGCGTGAAAGCGAAAATTTCCATGATATAAAACTAAGAGTAGCAAATTTAAAATGAATGCAAGGAATACTGTTGCATATTTGCAACTAAATAAATTTGATTATTTATCTTACGAAAATACGAAAAGAAAAATTAAAGCAAAAGAAATAAACTAGTGTCAAAGCTAAATTTGCATCAACTGAAAGCGACCAGTCGGAAAAAGTAACACAAGTTAATTTAATATTAATATGTGCACAACTGAATGGATGTGAAAGTGTGAAGTTAAAATTACACTTTTTTGAAAGAAAAAGTAATTGAAATGTTTGCTTATTTAGAAAAAAAACAGTGTGCGGATAATACATAAAAAGTAATTTTATTGTCATTCTAGTGACAAATTGGTAAAATGAGACATTTAATCGAAAATGTAATATATTTGTCTATAAATAGTTAGTTTTCCATTTCTTGATGCTTCGATGATGAAGCTCAAAAAATCTACACCTTGTATAACGCTAATGAAATTCTTGTCTACATTTCAGAATTACTATTATAGATCATCAACCTACACAAACATTAGTTTACAATATTTGCATGCAGAATTGAAGTGCAATTATATTCCATTTTGCACATGATCAGGCGTAAAATAGATATTGAATCAACGCATGCCCCAAACTATTACGCAGATGGATTAATTATGACTTCAAATTAAGTACCTACTTTCACTGCTGTACCACTCAGATTGTAACTGGTAAAATAAATATACGTACATTTGTGTAACATTATTACTAGTACAATTACAATTTTATTACTGTATGAGTAATATAAAACAACGACAACTAATCTAACAACAGTTGTATTAAAAATAAGTTGTCCATCCTTACCATGTCAAAATTACTTTGCAATGTTTGTAAATGGACTTAAATCAATATTTGAGGTGTTACGCATTTCGTTTCTTACGATTTATTACTATCAATAAAAACCGGACATACACTACCAGTTAAAAATTTTTTTCCACGATTGAGCCAAAAATTTTAAAGTTTCTACATTTGACATTTTGCCTCATCATTATTTTTTGTTTGTTTGTCGGGTTTTCTCTTTTACACATATTATCACGGGTACAGAAAAGCACATAGGATATCTTTTATCCAGAAAAAATGTTGTTCCCGAGGGACAGAAAGAATTACTTTTATGTGGTCGATTTCACACCTTAACTACTCAATCGATCATCATGAAATTTTGTAGACCCATTTGTCAGGGGTACAGAAAAGGACATAGGGTACCTTTTATCCAGAAAAAAAAAAAACTGTTCCCAACGGATAGAAAAAATAGTTCAATGTGATCGATTTCACGTCTTAACTACTCAATCGAACAACACAAAATTCTGTGGATACACTATTAGGGCTGCAGAAAATGAAATAGGGTACTGTTTATCCAGAAAAAGATACTGTTCCCTATTGAAAGAAAAATGAGTGGACGATTTCACGCATTAACTACTCGGTAGATGATCATGAAATTTCGTACCCACATTGTCTCGGGAACAAAAGAGAACATAGGGTATCTTTTATTTAGAAAAAAAAAATATTGTTTACAATTATGTAAGACCTTTTATTTAAATTAGTCGGGATTGTAGTGAAAAGGTGTGCACAAAAATATATTTTTAATTTAGCCTTTGAGGAGATAAGTAATAAATAAGTAAATTATCTTTTTTCCTGACTTTTTGTTTAAACAGCATAAAGAATGTTATTTTTCAGATCCATTACATAAACGACCCTATGACTGGGAAGTTAATTTTCTGCAGTTGTTCTAGCCAGAGCCTCCGTGTGGATAAAAATCGAATCTTGCTTATATTATAATAATAGCTGAAATCTATAGTCCGTCAGACTATTCCTGTTTCTGCTTTTTGATGTTTTTCTACGATTGTTAAGATTTCAGCTTTTATATTCATAGGTATATTTTGCGAAGTACATTATTGTACTACGGGAGCTTGAACGGCAAATTCCAAGAAATCAGGATATTACTGATGTACGGCGAACCTGATTTTATGTAATACATAATACAAGAAAACATTTTTGCCTCCCCCTCATTTGCATAGCCCTGGGCCAGTGGCCCCTCTGCACCCTCACGCTACACCACTACTACGAGTGGATGTAATGGTAATTCATCAAAATATTAACATTCCTTTAGAAATTACGTACTTCATCAGAGTGTATGTGTACCAGTGTCAGCACGTTCGTACTAAATGTAATACTAAATTTAATTTTCAAGTATGACAGTACGCCGCATTAAATCTAGTACGTTTTATTCGACAACCTCTAGCCTCTACTGCTCTTTACCAGCAAGAATTATTATGTACTATCTTTATCTGTGTTTTCAAATTGTCTTTGTAAACTGTTTTACAAAGCAATTTTTCCAAACACTATCAAAAATATAATCATCTACATCCACATCTTTTATTACAAATATGCCATATTCCAAGTAGTAATATTGTACTGGAAATTAGAGTATTAGAGCAACTTTTGCTGAGCGCGCAATAGTAATTGCTACTTTCACTCAGATGAACGTGATCATTTTTTTGAAGTGACACTCATCTAGTACCTAAAAAAATTAACCACTGAC
>NW_020439044.1:557328-561415 GCF_000699045.2 Agrilus planipennis | reverse complement strand
ACATATGGTACCTTTTATCCAGAAAAAAAAAAACTGTTCCCAACGGATAGAAAAAATAGTTCAATGTGATCGATTTCACGTCTTAACTACTCAATCGAACAACACAAAATTCTGTGGATACACTATTAGGGCTGCAGAAAATGAAATAGGGTACTGTTTATCCAGAAAAAGATACTGTTCCCTATTGAAAGAAAAATGAGTGGACGATTTCACGCATTAACTACTCGATCGATGATCATGAAATTTCGTACCCACATTGTCTCGGGAACAAAAGAGAACATAGGGTATCTTTTATTTAGAAAAAAAAAATATTGTTTACAATTATTTCGCTGTAGGTTTCGCTTATACGATAGTATGTTATTACAAATATCGTAATCGATGCTAGTCGATTCGACATAAAGTTTAATTCTGCACACTGCTACACAGGGTGTTCCTTAACAAGTAGAATGATATAATATAAAACAAACGAACGAAAGTAGTTTTAGGTAAGTTATTTAACATTTTACTGCAAAATTTGTTAGAACTGTAAGTCAATGTCAATGATGTGCTGATGAGAACTAATTATAGGAAGTTGGAAATCGCAATCCTCAACTGATACATTTTCGACCTCTTGTGTTCATATGCCACATTCGTATTAATTGCAAATCGGCCAAATAATTAATTACTACTGATCATCATACATGAAAAGGTGTTCAGCCCGAAGACTAATTGGACACACACCTTCGCATTTCTTGAAAGTTAGACCAACAATTTGCGAACTGTAATCCCTACCCTTCTTAACTTTAGTTTCTGATTCTAATATATTTCTAACTAGCCCTAACATGTCTAAGAAGATGTCCTATTAATCTGAACTATTAGTAGGAGGATTTTCCTGCACGACTGCCATACCTACCCATTAATACTGAATAAATGCCTTTTAATATTTGGTTTGAAAGGGTAACATACTGTTACTATACATGACTTCATAAAGCAGGCACTCAGCATACTCTATTCTTTTCCTCATTTAATATATCCGAAATTTAGTTTACGTTCATGTAGAATATCACCAAAGGGAAAAAGAGACATGCCTCACCATCGTACAAATGCGACAAGAAACTCTAAAGTGATGCTTGTAATGAAATTATAGAAGTCGATATAACTGACTTGGATGAGATTTACACATGTGATTATACGGTTAGATGGCTAGAAAAATCCTTGGTTATTTGTGCGTGAAAGGAAAAAATTTCCGAGATATAAAACTATGAAAGTGGCAAATTTAAAATGAATGTAAGGAATACTGTTGCATATTTGCAACTAAATAAATTTGATTATTTATCTTACGAAAATACGAAAAGAAAAATTAAAACAAAACAAATAAACTAATGTCAAAGCTAAATTTGCATCAACTGAAAGCGACCAGTCGGAAAAAGTAACACAAGTTAATTTAATATTAATATGTGCACAACTGAATGGACGTGAAAGTGTGAAGTTAAAATTACACTTTTTTGAAAGAAAAAGTAATTGAAATGTTTGCTTATTTAGAAAAAAAACAGTGTGCGGATAATACATAAAAAGTAATTTTATTGTCATTCTAGTGACAAATTGGTAAAATGAGACATTTAATCGAAAATGTAATATATTTGTCTATAAATAGTTAGTTTTCCATTTCTTGATGCTTCGATGATGAAGCTCAAAAAATCTACACCTTGTATAACGCTAATGAAATTCTTGTCTACATTTCAGAATTACTATTATAGATCATCAACCTACACAAACATTAGTTTACAATATTTGCATGCAGAATTGAAGTGCAATTATATTCCATTTTGCACATGATCAGGCGTAAAATAGATATTGAATCAACGCATGCCCCAAACTATTACGCAGATGGATTAATTATGACTTCAAATTAAGTACCTACTTTCACTGCTGTACCACTCAGATTGTAACTGGTAAAATAAATATACGTACATTTGTGTAACATTATTACTAGTACAATTACAATTTTATTACTGTATGAGTAATATAAAACAACGACAACTAATCTAACAACAGTTGTATTAAAAATAAGTTGTCCATCCTTACCATGTCAAAATTACTTTGCAATGTTTGTAAATGGACTTAAATCAATATTTGAGGTGTTACGCATTTCGTTTCTTACGATTTATTACTATCAATAAAAACCGGACATACACTACCAGTTAAAAATTTTTTTCCACGATTGAGCCAAAAATTTTAAAGTTTCTACATTTGACATTTTGCCTCATCATTATTTTTTGTTTGTTTGTCGGGTTTTCTCTTTTACACATATTATCACGGGTACAGAAAAGCACATAGGATATCTTTTATCCAGAAAAAATGTTGTTCCCGAGGGACAGAAAGAATTACTTTTATGTGGTCGATTTCACACCTTAACTACTCAATCGATCATCATGAAATTTTGTAGACCCATTTTTCAGGGGTACAGAAAAGGACATAGGGTACCTTTTATCCAGAAAAAAAAAACTGTTCCCAAGGGATAGAAAAAATAGTTCAATGTGATCGATTTCACGTCTTTACTCAATCGAACAACATAAAATTCTGTAGATACATTATTAGGGCTGCAGAAAATGAAATAGGGTACTGTTTATCCAGAAAAAGATATTGTTCCCTATGGAAAGAAAAATGAGTGGACGATTTCACGCATTGACTACTCGATCGATGATCATGAAATTCTGTACACACATTGTCGCGGGAACAAAAAAGGACATTGGATACCTTTTATTTAGAAAAAAAATACTGTTTACAATTATGTAAGACCTTTTATTTAAATTAGTCGGGATTGTAGTGAAAAGGTGTGCACAAAAATATATTTTTAATTTAGCCTTTGAGGAGATAAGTAATAAATAAGTAAATTATCTTTTTTCCTGACTTTTTGTTTAAACAGCATAAAGAATGTTATTTTTCAGATCCATTACATAAACGACCCTATGACTGGGAAGTTAATTTTCTGCAGTTGTTCTAGCCAGAGCCTCCGTGTGGATAAAAATCGAATCTTGCTTATATTATAATAATAGCTGAAATCTATAGTCCGTCAGACTATTCCTGTTTCTGCTTTTTGATGTTTTTCTACGATTGTTAAGATTTCAGCTTTTATATTCATAGGTATATTTTGCGAAGTACATTATTGTACTACGGGAGCTTGAACGGCAAATTCCAAGAAATCAGGATATTACTGATGTACGGCGAACCTGATTTTATGTAATACATAATACAAGAAAACATTTTTGCCTCCCCCTCATTTGCATAGCCCTGGGCCAGTGGCCCCTCTGCACCCTCACGCTACACCACTACTACGAGTGGATGTAATGGTAATTCATCAAAATATTAACATTCCTTTAGAAATTACGTACTTCATCAGAGTGTATGTGTGCCAGTGTCAGCACGTTCGTACTAAATGTAATACTAAATTTAATTTTCAAGTATGACAGTACGCCGCATTAAATCTAGTACGTTTTATTCGACAACCTCTAGCCTCTACTGCTCTTTACCAGCGAGAATTATTATGTACTATCTTTATCTGTGTTTTCAAATTGTCTTTGTAAACTGTTTTACAAAGCAATTTTCCCAAACA
The DNA here is from genome assembly GCF_000699045.2 of Agrilus planipennis. Taxonomy (NCBI): domain Eukaryota; kingdom Metazoa; phylum Arthropoda; class Insecta; order Coleoptera; family Buprestidae; genus Agrilus; species Agrilus planipennis. The sequence continues at coordinate 557,823 of NW_020439044.1, read as the reverse complement.
CTACCAAAAATATAATCATCTACATCCACATCTTTTATTACAAATATGCCATATTCCAAGTAGTAATATTGTACTGGAAATTAGAGTATTAGAGCAACTTTTGCTGAGCGCGCAATAGTAATTGCTACTTTCACTCAGATGAACGTGATCATTTTTTTGAAGTGACAGTCATCTAGTACCTAAAAAAATTAACCACTGACAACAATATAAGTCGGTCTCAGGATCGTATACCAAGCTAAGTCAGAATTGGTAGTGGGGTAGAGAATTTACCAAAAAAATCCGTAAAGGTAATTCAAAAAAATTTTGTTCTTATTTGAATATACATATATAGTAATAGATAAATTTTTTGAAAGAACCTGTCTAATTAATTCAAGGTGGACTTATCGTTAAGTGAATGAAAAATATATGATATTGCTAACAATATGTATGTTTGAGGATACGAATTACAGTATCCTAAAACTATATTAGGCTATGAAGAAGTAATAAGCCTTTTCA
>NW_020439044.1:553102-555427 GCF_000699045.2 Agrilus planipennis | reverse complement strand
TATTAGGTAGCTACATAAATCAAAAAGGTATTTATCAGAAAATAAAAAAGATTCGTATAAAATTTTGTAAAAGTTTTGAAATGAAAAAACAATCAACTAGATTTTAGTAACAATCCCTCATAACCCTAAGTGCCCAATAATTTAGTATGCAAATAAGTTTTACTGCCAGAAACCCTAGCACATGTCATACTTTTGAAGATGCCCTAACGAGGGGTATTATCGATAAACAAATTAAATTTAAAAGGGGTTTTGTCCTTAACTGTGTAATTAAATTGGCAGAACCTTTCTGATGTAGTGAAAGTGAAACTCACATGGTGGAAGAGGTTCATTTTCTCCTGGTAATTCGGCTAAAGTTAAAACACGAGGTGCTCTTTCTGGAATTGAAGGAAGTCGTGCCGTCGACAATCTCCTTACTGGTAGCGGAATTGTCCCACCACTTGCTTCACCTTCCCGAATAGCCGCATCTTGTTCACCTCTTAGTGCATCAATTGGCCTTCTTAATTCAATATGATGAAGGTCCACAAAACTAGCTAGAGGTAGTTGGGTCGATTCTTTAGCTGAACATTGAGGATCTGTTCTTTTATGTTTGTCATCAGTTACCTGTAAATATAAAACAGCCGTGAAGGAAAAATTCGATTACAATGACAATAATCTATTTACAAAATTATAATATAAATAATGTTTGTAATATAAAACTGATTACCAAAATATAGACTTCAAAGTTTGTCTGGCACCTCCACCAGTCACTTTGTATGTGCTTTTATTTAAATATTCAGCACGTCATTACAAAATAATTGTTGATTGTCTTTTTTTTAAATAAAAGTGAAATCTTTTTTCAATGGAACCAGCATACACCTACATACACGCATATTGAGAACGATAGTTACTAACAGAAAATAGATAAAATTATCTACTAATTATTATTATTAGAAATAGTCTGTGGTTGATATTCGACCACATTTTACCTAACACAAGAAAAAAAGTATTGCATCGGGCGGGAATCGAAACCGAGTCGCTCGCACGATAGGCGAGCTTTACAATCAAATCAGTTTTTACTTGCTTTTTGTTTTAATTAAATTTATTTTACCTAATTTTAATTAATAACATACCTTTTCAATATTTTCTCTACTATCTTTGGAATGTTGAGTTTCTTCATGACTAGATTTAAGCGACGGTGGATGTAGTCCCCCATTAGTTCTATTAACCTTAGGGTGATGCGTTGGAGTCGGAGGGCAGACTAGCTCATCATTTAATAAGGCACCTAGTTTAACACCACCATTTATCACGGGTTCAATTTTCATTTTGGCAAATTCAGAGCTACAACTAACGGGAGAAGTCATCACATGGCATGGGGTTTGACGTACTGCAGAACTGTGATGAGATGTATGCTTGGGAGTATCATGGGGTTGTGTCCATTTCGGAGAAATTTGACGAGAGAGTGGTTTATGGGGTTTCATAACTAAATAGCTAGATGCTAAATCACTGTTTCTTGAAGGCGATCCTTCTAAAGAACTATCACTATGTGTCGTTGAAACTGAACTATGACTACTTTTAGATTCCATGTCTGAATGGGTTGAAGGACCAGGTTTGTTACGCTTTCCTTTCGTTTTTGCAAATACAGTAGTGATGTAATTATCTTTATCGACTAGACTATTCCCGTTTGGAATGAAAGGCTTGGTTTGCTTGAAATTTATCAAAACGCCGTTCTCCATCTTTTCGTAATCGTCTGGAGATGCATCGTTAATTTCATCTGTATCGATTAGTTCAAAATTGAAAGCGTCCTCAGGTTTTTGTACATTTGTTTTAGGTTTATTTGAACGAAGAACGGTGGGTGGTACAAACGGTACAGCACAAGTTCTTTCGAGAGGTTTATGTAACGATCTCGGTGGTAACGGTGGCGCTGGTTCTTCTTCGTTTGCTGAGGATGTTCCATTGACTTTAGGAAGGGCTGACGATGCCATCCAAATTTGATAATATTCCTTACTTGAAACTTGTGGTTCTTTTGGACGATTTTTTTTCTTGCCACCGCCATTTGTACTTTCTGAACGCCTTAAAGTTTGCGATAATTTCTTTTTTACTCCTAAATCGTTACCTAAAATTTCGCTACTACAACCTGTACTCAATTCTTCTAAGGAATTTGATAATTTTAAGGCCGGTATGGAAACGTCATCTTGAAATCCGTCGTTTTGTATTCCCTGGCATTTTACTTTTGGTTTGATTTTTATAAAATTCTTAAATCTGTCTACCGGCTCTTTAAGAACAAGCGGTTCAGTTTGTGCCACACAGTCCAAAGTAGAACCTCCATACAAAAATCTAGCAGCAATG
>NW_020439044.1:545444-548445 GCF_000699045.2 Agrilus planipennis | reverse complement strand
GAGAAATTAGCGTAACCTCTTTATTTCAGATCTTTTCGAATTTTACTCCTTAAAAATCGATTTCATTTTAAAACCCTGGTGAGAAAATTTGATGCGTAGTAAAATCGAGTGTTAACAAAAACAGTGATGTTTTTATAAATTATTTAATATTAGCGCCATCTAAGCAGAATACTTCAAAATATAACTTTTTGTTACACAGTGATATACGTACTTGCCTGGCAATAGATGGCAGCACATGTATTGTTTTTCAGAAAGCAATATGGGTACTCAGTTTGCTAAACAAATATCAATAATCAATTTGTGGAACTATGAAATTAAAATTACATCTGTATGAACCATGATTTATCCATAATATTTTGTCGAAACAATATAAATTATTATGAATAATAGTATAACGTTACATTTCAGTATTATAATGTATATATAGACAATCGCACTTTCAATTAAAGGGTAAAATCGCGCGTCGCAGGTAACACGTACAATTTTTACTTAAATTTTGTCCATATTGGCAACATATATTTAAATGTCAGTGAATTTGAAGCATAGTATCCAACAAAACGGCCAACAATTGTTGTAAATTAAATATAGTCTATTACCCTTTGCCCCGTTTCCGTCATATATTCTGAACTCACCATTAATATGTGTAGAATAGCTACTACTGTTTTCAACATAACAAACATTCGGAACTTTCGCGAGTTTTGGAAACCTCGCACTCAATCAAATTACATGAATTTTGTGAAGCTAAGCGTTACATAAATGGAACTACATAAGCCTTCTAGACGATGAGTCACTAATATTAATAATCTGCCTAAATAAAATTATCAATTTTTGAAGTGAAACTTTTTTACGCACGGTAAGGTAAGTTTGTTTCATGCGAGTTGCTATGTAACGAAATCATGCAACGCATTTCCCCCGCTGTCTATCCCTGTGTATGCTTAGATCTTTAAAACTTCGCAACGGATTTTAATGCGGTTTTCATTAATAGATGGAGAAATTCAAGAGGAAGGTTTATATGTATAATACATGCATAATATAGTAGAGAAACACTAATAATTTTACAGGTTTGTAATGTGATGTCGTAAATAAACACATTTTTTTGCGCTTACATTGCAAACGCTGGCTGAACCCTACGANATTGCTACTTTCACTCAGATGAACGTGATCATTTTTTTGAAGTGACACAGTCATCTAGTACCTAAAAAAATTAACCACTGACAACAATATAAGTCGGTCTCAGGATCGTATACCAAGCTAAGTCAGAATTGGTAGTGGGGTAGAGAATTTACCAAAAAAAACCGTAAAGGTAATTCAAAAAAATTTTGTTCTTATTTGAATATACATATACAGTAATAGATAAATTTTTTGAAAGAACCTGTCTAATTAATTCAAGGTGGACTTATCGTTAAGTGAATGAAAAATATATGATATTGCTAACAATATGTATGTTTGAGGATACGAATTACAGTATCCTAAAACTATATTAGGCTATTTGTAATAGACAAATAAAAATCATGAAATTTTACGATTAGACAAATTTGGTCTTTATAACAAATTGCGCTAAAGTCATTATTTGATTAGAATTCGTGTTATAAGAAACAAAGTTGTAAAAAAGTAATGTTCTTACCTTAGAAGAATTGTGAGGTTCAAATCTTGACTAAGTCGATCAAGGGCAGATGTTCCATCGACTCGGATGGCATTCACTTTTTCCCTGAGCGATGTCGATGTACCGATGGGTGGGTGACGTTCTTTTAAAATATCGAAAATATTAGGCTGCCTTAAAAAGGCAACCACTTTATCGTTGTAAGCTACTGGAATTTCGACAGAATTACATGGAGAACTTCCAGGTGGCGTAGGCCTAGGAGGCGGAATCGGAGCCTGCAAATAAAAAATTGAAATCAATTTTGACAGGTTTAGCAGTTACAAGACTCTAATTTAATAGTAAACACTCATTATTAATTTCATGCAAAAAAGCAACTTAATTGTAAGGAATAAATAAACCAGATGTCAAAAATCACTTTAAGCCTAAATGAGTAATTTCAGTCTGAATTAGTGTTAGTATTTAAACTGTATTTCATCTAATAATAACTTCTGACCTTATAATTGTTTCTGATAATTTATATAAAAAAATAATAAACATTTAATTTATCATCAATTTGAATCACGAGATAAAGCACGTACTTATTTTAACTTTGACAATTTGAAAAGTGAATGAGGGCAAATGATCTGTATATAGGAAGTGCTTTAATTGTATGCTTGTATTTCACATTCCTATTCTTGAGACATTTACAAATTATATATATAAAAATGTGTGTATAAGCGTTTCATTTCGTAAAACATTTTTCTCGAAATATCTTAAAAATGAAAATGCTTTGAAATACTACATTGAATTTTCATTTGGTATAAAAAGCAGACTAATTCAAATTTTTTTCACATTAACAAGTGGAGTTTATTTAATCATATGTCAAAATATTTTTAAAATATGTAAAAGGTGATAAGATTCTTCCACATTATTCATATCAACTAAGGATATATCGGTTCTAAGCGCATGCGTAATTAAAGATTGCATTAGTAAATCATATTCATTTGCTATTTAAGTATATCGGAATAAACCATGCCAACAAAAAGTATAATAAACATTGAAAAAAGAAATAAACTAAATATTTTAGTGATAAATCGTTCATCTCGATTATCTCACGCACAGTCATTGACTCCAAAAATCTAGCAGCAATGCTGACAGTGTCTGTAGGAAGACGTGGATCCATGTAAGTAGTCTTCCTATTATTATGGTCGATAAAAAATTGCTGCATGTAGTGAAAGAAAAAATTTCGAGTTACGATACAAAAATAACAGAATGGTTCAGAAACAGATGTATGATTAGTAAATGTTAGTTAAAGAGTACGTATAAAAATAAATTAATATTTAATCACCTTAGAATTTCTGTCTTTTTTTGTGTCCCAACCGGTAGGAAGGTTTGCTTCTGTGTCAGCAAAAAGGTTGACTA
>NW_020439044.1:539791-540673 GCF_000699045.2 Agrilus planipennis | reverse complement strand
GTACTGTGTGAATGATTATTATAAATAGTACCTAAGTACCTACTTCCTCTAAATAAGTTACGAGAACAACAATTACATCAAAAACAAACAAAACAACTAATTAATTTAAATAAGCAAATAAAAGTACACAACATAAATAGTTACCGGGATGAATCTGAGGGAAATCCAGAAGCCACATATTGCAGTAATTTTCGTAAACGGTTTTCTTATCAAGGCATTCTTCGGCACTGATGTTGTCTGAAAGAAAAATCCACATTACTATTGCAATATTAATTAAGTTTACATTTATTTTTAATTGAATAGAACTTTTTCAAATAACCGCTAAACAATTGTAAGAGTGATTAAAATTATACGAAACGTTACCAAGCTAATCATTTCATAATGTTTCAAAATACTCCAATGGCGTCATAAGTTATAATTAATAATAAGTAATTTTACAAAAATCTGAACTGATTTGGTGAATAATAGTTCCCAGTATTGCGTAGGGTCGAAATTCGACCAGTTAGTAGGAGGTGAACGAAATATTTAATAAGAATAAACATGGGCGTACCCAGCTTCTGCCCTAGGGGGGGGGGCAAGACAGATTTTTTTAGGTTAGATCGTCCGCGGCTGTTTTGTCATACACACTATACAAAGGCACCTACATGAAACATTAGGTATATGTAGGGCAAACAGCCGCAAATGATCCTGCTTTATAGGTGGTCAAGGATGTTTGGGAGGTTTTCCAAAATGCTACGAAACAAATAAAATATGGAAGAACGTTCCTCATTCATTTCTAAAACTCCTATAAAAATTACAAATCGATTCAATAAACCGTTGAAAAGTTATTGAAATTTTAAAAAATTGTAATTTTACACGTCATTTTATGGAGATTCGTTAACC
>NW_020439044.1:524595-537932 GCF_000699045.2 Agrilus planipennis | reverse complement strand
TATTTTATTTTATTTATTATTTACTTATTTCTACTTATGATTTGAGGTTGACTTTTATAATGATTTCCTACTTCTAAAATTTACCGTTTTCGAAATAATTTTTCTTTTTTAAAAAGTAGCACCGAGCAGTAAATAGCAAAAAAGCATGCCTAGTGTACAGTAAGAAAGCTAGAGCTACATTACTCTCAGGAAAGATAACTATAACTTTCCTTCCATACTTTCAAAGTAGGTTAAGTACATATAGAGTGTTAGATATATAATGGCGGATTTGATTAACTTTAAACAATCGTAAATTTTCAAGTTGAATACCCTATATGTATTTCCATAGCCTTATACAGAAATTTATTGTCTTTGAGTGGTTCCCTATACACATCTCCTTTAATTTTCAAATTACTTAGTGTTCTTTGTAACTAACATTGTTTATTTTTTTACAAATATGAACTTCCAAACAAATATAAGATAATTGTTGTCACTCAAAAAACCCATACTGATGGTTTAGTCATTAAATATTTTGATACTCAATGTCAATTACTCAATATTATTTTTATGAAGAATGGAAAATGAAAATACCTATTCAAATTGAGAATTTTAAGAAATCAATTGCAATATGGTAGACTACCGTTAACAATAGTAAAAAAAGCAAATAAACAGTTAATAAAGTAAATAATTAACAATATCAGCTGATATATGCAACCTATTCGAAATGCAATTTGACAAATATGTGATAAAATTTAAAACGCGTTCTGGATACAGATATCGGTTAATGGCCTATTTCAGTAATTGTATGCATATGTACCTACATCATTAGCTACAGTAAAGAAAAACTTCAATGAATGAAGTTTAAGAACACCCACATTGAAAACAATATCTCACTATAAGTATAATCGTTCGTATTGTACAGTAACATAATTCAAACATATTATGTATGACTATATTATATTAAGAATAATTATATAAAAATAATAGTCCTTTGTATCGATTCTAACTTAAAAATCACCATACTCATTAATGAATACATAATTATTTTACATCATATCTTATGTGATTTTATTTATTGGATTACGCAAAATATGGGTTCAGAAGTAATTATTATTTGGTAGTGTCTTTTCACAAACTAAACTTTTAAAGGTAAAGCGGCTTCTTTATTTTACGAAGTTCAATATGTCGATAAGCATTTTCGCCAATTAGGAATCGATTGTAATTATTCTTTTTCAAAAATAATCAGAGGAAGATAATAAAAATAATAGGAGAAATTAGCGTAACCTCTTTATTTCAGATCTTTTCGAATTTTACTCCTTAAAAATCGATTTCATTTTAAAACCCTGGTGAGAAAATTTGATGCGTAGTAAAATCGAGTGTTAACAAAAACAGTGAAGTTTTTTTAAAATTATTTAATATTAGCGCCATCTAAGCAGAATATTTCAAAATATAACTTTTTGTAACATAGTGATATACGTACATGCCTGGCAATAGATGGCAGCACATCTATTATTTTTCAGAAAGCAATATGGGTACTCAGTTTGCTAGACAAATATCAATAATCAATTTGTGGAACTATGAAATTAAAATTACATCTGTATGTAACACGATTTATCCATAATATTTTTTCGAAACAATATAAATTATTATGAATAATAGTATAACGTTACATTTCAGTATTATAATGTATATTTAGACAATCGCACTTTCAATTAAAGGGTAAAATCGCGCGTCGCAGGTAACACGTACAATTTTTACTTAAATTTTGTCCATATTGGCAACATATATTTAAATGTCAGTGAATTTGAAGCATAGTATCCAACAAAACGGCCAACAATTGTTGTAAATTAAATATAGTCTATTACCCTTTGCCCCGTTTCCGTCATATATTCTGAACTCACCATTAATATGTGTAGAATAGCTACTACTGTTTTCAACATAACAAACATTCGGAACTTTCGCGAGTTTTGGAAACCTCGCACTCAATCAAATTACATGAATTTTGTGAAGCTAAGCGTTACATAAATGGAACTACATAAGCCTTCTAGACGATGAGTCACTAATATTAATAATCTGCCTAAATAAAATTATCAATTTTTGAAGTGAAACTTTTTTACGCACGGTAAGGTAAGTTTGTTTCATGCGAGTTGCTATGTAACGAAATCATGCAACGCATTTCCCCCGCTGTCTATCCCTGTGTATGCTTAGATCTTTAAAACTTCGCAACGGATTTTAATGCGGTTTTCATTAATAGATGGAGAAATTCAAGAGGAAGGTTTATATGTATAATACATGCATAATATAGTAGAGAAACACTAATAATTTTACAGGTTTGTAATGTGATGTCGTAAATAAACACATTTTTTTGCGCTTACATTGCAAACGCTGGCTGAACCCTACGAAATAGATCAAAATAATATACTACAGTATTGTACAACTTAAAAAGGTCTACAAAAAAGTCCACGATGGTTTTTTACGAGAAATAATGCCTTATTTACGAAGCGATTTTAAGCAATATAGCATTAATCCTTATCCAATTAAGTACTTTTAAATACATTGTGCATTTAATATAGATCAATATGACCCTTTACAGCATGTAATTTAAATGAGTATTTTCGAATATATTAGACTTAAAATGCAGGGAAATAACGGTTGCGACGGTACCGGCCGGTTTGTATTGTCTAATATATATCTCCCAAGCAAACAATGAAAAAAATAATGGACTTCATTTTTTCAATCCCTTCTTCTTTATAGTAATAAAGTCCCTGATAGCGAATACATTAACAAAGATATTTCTCAAGTACCTATTATTTTGACTGGAGATTATAATATTAATTTTGCTCTAGAGGAGGCGCAACCTTTGATAGATTTTTTAGATNGTTGTATAATTAATTACACGTTGTATTTTTTTAAAATTGTATTATGTCTTTTAAAAAGCGGTTAGTTTTATAGCTGTGTATTGATACAGCTTTAAAAAAATTGCTTCCAGCCGGAGACTTTTATTTTGAATTCTTCTATAAATTCATCTGTTTTTCGACGTGTATTGTCATTGCGTTGGCTTGTCCATGTTTCATTTATATCACCGCATACTCCCATTTGTCATTCGTAAGCGAGCGTGAATGAACATCTGGTAAGAAATATTTCAACGAGAAATGCTGTGGAGAGTACGACAGAAAGGAAGAGAAAGAAGCGGGAGACTTCCTACGACATTGGTTGGCAAAATAATTGGAAACCGGAACTGATACATCCTGACAGAGCACTTTGTTGCCCTGCTTATACTTCCGGCCCGACCGGAAAGGATATACTATGGAAAGCATGGTTGTTCATTCGTCCTTCTGGGGGTTGAAAAATAGATCCCAGGGATGAATAATTAATGGGAAGTCGCATTCATTCGTTTGTGTACGTGTCAACGGGGATGCGGTCGGTGTTACTACAAATACAAACGGACGTGACCCTTACTAGGTCTGAACGGATTAGCTATTTCTGAATTCAGGTGTTGACCACTGCTATTTATCAGGAAACATAATGCCCATAACGTCATAAGTTATGTAATTAGCGACCCTGACGTGTAGGTATACAAGGTTATGAGCAATGGAAAATTTTACATGCAAGCAATTACTGAAAATGTAACTTATTTTTCCATTTAAATTTTAGAAATAGATTTATTGGTCATTCATTTTTTCATGCATAGATTAATTTTTCTGCCCCAAGAAAAAACATAATTTGATGGGAGCATTACTTTTATGACCAGATTGAACATGTGGTTTTATAGGGTCAATTGAGAAGTCCCCGGCCTGACACATAGATGGCGGCACCAGAACTAAATCCATATGATTTTCAGTTAGTCCTAACCTTCAAAAGACGCGTCTATAAATTTGACGGCTGTCGGATCATTAGTTTGTGAATTATAGCATTTTTAGTGAAGCAACTTTTGTTATTGTGAAAAAAATGGATAAAAAGGAATTTCGCGTGTTGATAAAATATTGCTTTTTGAAGGGAAAAAATACAGTTGAAGCAAAAACTTGGCTTGATAACGAATTTCCGGACACTGCCCCAGGAAAATCAACCATCAAGGATTGGTATGCTAAGTTTAGACGTGGTGAAATGAGCACCGAAGACGGTGAACGCAGTGGACGCCCAAAAGAGGCTGTTACGGACGAAAACATTAAAAAAATCCACAAAATGATTTTGAATGACCGTAAATTGAAATTGAATGAAATAGCAGACACTCTACAGATATCAACGGAACGTATACATCACATCATTCACGAATATTTGGGTATGAGAAAGCTCTGTGCAAAGTGGGTGCCGCGCGAGCTCACTTTTGACCAAAAACAACGACGAGTTGATGATTCAGAGCAGTGTTTGAAGATGATCACGCGTAATAAACCCGAGTTTTTGCGTCGATATGTGACAATGGATGAAACATGGCTCCATCATTTCACTCCGAAGTCCAATCGACAGTCATCGGAGTGGACTGCACACGATGAACCCGCTCCAAAGCGTGCAAAAACGCAACAGTCGGCTGGCAAGGTTATGGCGTCTGTATTTTGGGATGCGCGTGGAATAATTTTCATTGACTACCTTGAAAAAGGAAGGACCATCAACAGCGACTATTACATAGCGTTATTGGACCGTTTGAAGGACGAAATCGCCGAGAAACGACCGCATTTGCAGAAAAAGAAAGTCCTGCTTCACCAAGACAATGCACCGTCTCACAAGTCAGTGAAAACGATGGCAAAAATTCATGAATTGGGCTTCGAATTGCTTCCGCATCCACCGTATTCTCCAGATCTGGCCCCCAGCGACTACTTCCTGTTCTCAGATCTCAAAAGAATGCTCGTTGGGAAAAAATTTTCGTCGAATGAAGAGGTGATCGCCGAAACTGAGGCCTATTTTGAAGCAAAGGACAAATCGTACTACAAAAATGGTATCGAAAAGTTGGAGGATCGCTATAATCAGTGTATCACCCTTGAAGGGAATTATGTTGAATAAAAAAAACGAATTTTGCAAAAAAAATGTGTTTTACTATTTTAGGCCGGTGACTTTTCAATTGACCTGTTATATCCTCTTGTGAAATAAGAAAGTTTGGAATAACATAAAATGAATGCATAATTGCAAAAACCAACAAAATGGGTTATAGGTGACCTATCCAAAATGCAAGCAGCCGAAAAAGAAAAACAAGGGAATAGAAACAGTACGAATATGTTGTATACAGGTAATAACTATACGAGACAACTTAACAGTGACGAACGCAGAAAAAAAATTCCAGGGGGGGTGGGTTTATAAAAAGATTAAGAAAGATACTTTTTATAGAATTGCAGTACACGTCCAAATGTAATTTTTAAATTTTACAACGAAATACTGATTATGAAAAAAACTTCTCATACGTTTAGTACTTATAGTTATTATAATTTTTGATACATAAAAAATACCACGAAATTTTATAGGGACTACAATATAAAATAGATTCTTCGATAGGACAGAATAGACTGTTAGTAAACAGAAAGAATATTGTAAATGGGTAATTAAGGGAAAACCAGTTACTAGTGAGGTGTGAATGAAAAAGTATTGAATTTAGCAAATATAAATTTAGAATATTTAAATTAAAAAAAATAAATAACGTTTAAAAATATTTTATTCTGCGCCACATATTTAACACTACCGGTTTTACCGGCGTAGACGGACCAAAAACTGAAATCTAAAACTTATTCATAAATGTACAGCAATTTGTTTTATTACTCTTGGACCCTTTGGCTTTCTAGGACCACCATGAAAATGACCTTGTCGCTGGTAACAAATGTAAACACCGAAAAAGTGTCTCAAGTATTTTACTGTTATTTTCAATTTTAAGCTGTCAGTCTAAATTCTACATAGAATTTCAACTTTCAACAGATGTTCTCTTAATTAGTTTTATTACATAACAATTTTAACTCATTCTATTAACAAACTATTTAAAAATTTACATGTAATTATAAAAACGTGAAATGTAAAAAATGTGCATATCTCATGCATTTCGGGGGGGGGGAGTTAAGAACCCCAAAATCCTTCGCGTTCACGCCTGCATCTTAAAAAAAACAGCGACACTTTGAGCACCCCAATAAGTGATAACCAGCGAAATCAAATTTTGGAAAAACTGAATCATCTCTAGTGAAATTAAAATCATTAGCAATGGCAGAAGTACAGATAAGATCAACAATATATCACATCTATTACGGAAGATTACAGAAGATCAAGAATTAAAATGAATATAGGGCACAAGGAATTACATGTAAAATATGAGGCATGGGCACGAGATGAAAAGTAAAGAAAGAACACCATTACGCCATTGGTCAACTTGCAAGAAGTCGAACACCTACGAGTACAAGAGCGCGAATACGATGAAAGCAGAGAGGGTCTGTCGAATAATGTGCATTCGCAGCAACAACCCACGTAAATAAGCCCATTACAATTTCGTTCTTTTAACTAGCAAATATCTATTTTACAGGATTAAAGGGTTGACTACCAGAAAGACAGGTGTGCTTTTTGGAACCTGCAGAGATGGGAGTGACTTATTAAGCATCTATGAAAATCTGATTCAAAGTTTGAAACATTTTTCTAAATCAAATGTTCAATATCATCTCCTAATGGGGACGCGGGCATCAATGCAACTTTTTCGAGGCGAGGGCAGCAATGAGACGGACAGCAATGGGAGTAAGCCTGTAAATTAGTTTATTTTGTGCAAAATTATTTGAAACTAAGTCATTCATGTTATGTGACTAGTAATAGACATGAAAGTTTAAACAATACTCATGTTATCGGACGTGACCCTTACTAGGTCTGAACGGATTAGCTATTTCTGAATTCAGGTGTTGACCACTGCTATTTATCAGGAAACATAATGCCCGTAACGTCATAAGTTATGTAATTAGCGACCCTGACGTGTAGGTATACAAGGTTATGAGCAATGGAAAATTTTACATGCAAGCAATTACTGAAAATGTAACTTATTTTTCCATTTAAATTTTAGAAATAGATTTATTGGTCATTCATTTTTTCATGCATAGATTAATTTTTCTGCCCCAAGAAAAAACATAATTTGATGGGAGCATTACTTTTATGACCAGATTGAACATGTGGTTTTATAGGGTCAATTGAGAAGTCCCCGGCCTGACACATAGATGGCGGCACCAGAACTAAATCCATATGATTTCTGTCGGATCATTAGTTTGTGAATTATGTATAGCATTTTTAGTGAAGCAACTTTTGTTATTGTGAAAAAAATGGATAAAAAGGAATTTCGCGTGTTGATAAAATATTGCTTTTTNTAATAGACATGAAAGTTTAAACAATACTCATGTTATCATTAAAAATAAGTAAGTTTTTTTTTACATAATTACGTAATTAAATACGTATTAGACTTGAAATATTACATTAACCTTACTAACCAATATTTGGTAACAATTTACAAAATTTCTTCATCTTCACTGGAAATGTTAAACTATCAAATGAAAGTTTTTAGTTTCTGTTTAATAATTTTACTATGATATGAAGCAGATACGATAACAAATTTTAACATGGGCATTTCTTCTTTCAAAAAATACCTAACCTCTTTGAATTGTGTTAACCTTAAGCAGCCGTTAGAAGCTTTTCAATTTTAATTTAATTTATTCATCATGAGACGCATCATATACATGTTTAAAAATAATTGCATTTTTTGCAGCCCGGGTAGAGGAGGTTATTTTATTTTGTAGGAAATCATCATATTACGTCACATCCGCCGGATGAACTTAAGAACTGGAAATAAAATTTTATATTTAGAGTCTGCAAATTATATAGGATTCAGCGTTGGGATACAGCTGATTTGTAGAGACAACATCTAAAAAAAGGAACGAATGACGTGGATACATCACAAATACCGCCACGCCAGATTTCGCAGAAAAAAGAAGAAAGATCACATTAATTAATTTTTTTTTTCTTACAAAACGGTTAACAAGTTTCAAAGTACCTACCTACCTACCTACAGGTATGCAAGCACTCAAGATGACGTGAAATAAGCGGAATGAAATATAACCGTTAAAAAATTATTTATGCTGTACTGTAATCATTTTTATGTATGTTATTCAAAGTATGTAAGTGGTAAGATAGTAAGAGACAACGTCATACAAATAAATACGAGTGCATACTCATTCAATACTAATACTAAGTAACAAAATACGGATCGATAAAAATCATCTGACAGAGAATAATCTTGAAATATTTTTATTAATAAACGTTATTAAGTTGGCAAAATCGTTCTTGGTTAAAAATATATCGTAACTACTACACGTGGATGGTGATTTGTAGTATTTTGAAAACTCATTTTGTAGTGGATGATATTAATCTAAAAAGAACATTCCTGTAAAATTTCAAGGTTCCTGATTCAGTGATTTGGGTTGTGCCTTGATTAAACATTGAACGTCCTTTTCACCACTTTAAGGGTTGAATTTTAAAAATCTATTCTTAGTACTCACCTATGTTGTTGGTGTAAGACTTTAAGTAGTCAAAACCAGAGTTTTAGATAGTGATAGGCAGGGACGTAACTTATCTAAGATACAAGTATCTGAAATACAGATACAAGATACAAAATACGTATTTTCATCTTGCATCTATGAAACTTTTTTAAAATTCATTTTGTATCTTGTATTTAAATACCTTTTGTTTGGTATCTTAGTATTTCGTAGATATGTACTGTTTGCTGAAATACTTTCAGTAGCAGATAACTAATTGAAAGAGCTTTAATGCTTATCCCACAATAAAACAAATATTTTTCAAATACAACACTTTGCCAAATTTTGCCCCCCTTCTCATTTGGGGGCATGATCATGAGGCCTCATCGAAGAAAATTGAGCGATCAACTGTTTGAAGAACTGGGTTTACTTAAGTCTCAATTAAAACCTTAAAAATATAATTTTATGTTGTGTCACGTTTGCACGATCAACGCGATTTAAATGCTAAAAAATAAACTTTCATTAAAAAAATATTGTTTTTTACAAAAGTATTTTATCTAAAAAAAAGTATTCAAAAGATACGTACTTTATATCTAGTATTTCAGATACCATTCCAGAAAGTTATTTGCATCTGGTATCTGAAATACATACTTAATTTAAAAGGATTTTGCATTTTGTATTCCACATACTTTATTTAAGGTATCTTGTACACCACTGGTGATAGGATCATTCGAATGAAAAATAATAATCGATGATTCGAATATTGCAATAACTCAAGATATTTCATCATTCGAACGATTTAATATTGATTGGTTGCTATTTTGTTATTAAGAATATCAACCGAAGAAATCAAGAAAGAAGCACTACATGAGAGCGTCAATTTTAATAATGGCAAAGTCAATCGTTAATTCGTTTCTATTTTATCGAGGATGCCGAATCACCAATCTCAAGGTGCATGTCTTGTCTTCGAACCACCAATATGACGTCATCGTTTGGAAGAAAATCACTTGATGATCATTCGATCATCAGAATCATTGGATTTTGCCGAGCACTAGTTTGGGCTATGCATTCATACCTATATCAATCAATCAGTTTATCCTTTTATAAATGTATACATTTGTACATACATATGTATGTACATATAGACACAAGTGAATGATTAATATAGGTAGGAAGGAGGAAGGGGCATCACAAAGTGAAGTAGCCTATAAATACTTAAGAAAAGTACAAATTCGGCACTGACAAATATTGAATAAAATAATTCGAAGTGGTCTGTATTCTGTTGAAACTGCCACACGCGGATCGCGATTCTGTAGTACTATAGATGGCGTTTACCGAGCCATTTGTGGTATTTTATAAAACGCGCTGTTAAGACAGTAGGTAAAAATTGATCTGCTTTCAGTCGAAACTGTCTGCAACGCGCTGATGAAATCCAACAATATCGAAATTGCGATCCGCGTCTGGCAGTTTCGACAGAATACGAATCACTTCGAATTACTTTATTCGATTATTGTAACGTAGTAGCAAGCTACACCGGGATTCGTTTCAGCAAGTATATATCAATTTATTTAAATGGAACTTGTTGAGCACACGTAACCTTAATCTTTTAATGCATTTGCAAGGTAAATCGTCTTATCATTAAAGGTAAAGCATTTCAGAAGATAATTATTTTATTACTTTCCTTTTGTTATTTGCCTTCTACGGATTAGACGCAGAAAATGTAGTTTTCTTACCTGCCGCTTACACCGGAATATAGCTTCCCGGAATTCCTTCATGACACACCGGATGTGCCCATCGATAATAATGGCGTAAAGTAATTAAGATATAACCTAGCATTTCCTATACAGCTGCGTTCTATGTACACAACGAACCTTTTATTATTATGTATGAGACGTGTAGCACTTACTATACGATTGGCCTTGTAGCCTAATTTATTAGAATAATTGCCTTTTATTCATATTTCATTGGAGGTGGAGGAAGTACTTACACTGAATAGAATTAGGTTAAGAACATGGCTGGGCTACTAATTGAATAAACTAAAACGGAATAGGCAATCACTGTAGTTATAACCGTTGCCATCACTTTTTTATAGCCCAACCATACAAGTTCCCTATAACGTGTAGGTACAGTGACAATTTTTTTAGGACAGTTCAGATTTAAGTATCAAGACAGTGATGACATTACAACGACACGCATCTGCTGCTAAATAGATAAATTACGTAATTTTTATCTAATCAAAGCCATAAATCTAAAAAATGAGACCAAGTTTGGCATAAACGACGTTTAGTGTCAATGTCTCTACCGATAAAAGAATATAGATTTAAAAAGGGTGCAAAATTCTATATGTTTGAATTAACAATAGATGAACAGTTTGCAATGTGCCATGTTTCTCTTAAACGATTTGTGAAAGATAAGTAACAAAAACCCACAACTGAAGTTAGATTTCTGACCGTTACTTTTAAATTATGTAGTTTTTTCCAGGGTGGCGGTCAAATAATTAAATAACTATGTTTTTTGTAAAATTTCGGTTTATTCAATCATCTTTAGACTGAAAAATTTTTTGTTTTTTACTTATAGTTCTACTAGGTTAGATACTATACATTTGTTTGTAAAATATAATTGATAGTTAAAGAACATACCTTTTGAAGTGTTTGTACACAGATATTAACTTAATTTTAAACATTGTTTCATGTTGAACTACTGCATACTGATTCTAAATGTTTAGGTAAAGCAGTAATTCTCCATCTGGTTTATGTTCTCTGGCTATTCATTTACACTTTTGGGTTTTTCTATATATAGTTACAATTGAAGCCGTATATCTGTTCTATTATTATTATTATATTCATTTATCGTTTATATTATTAAATTGTTATAAATATTTCCTTAATTATCTGTATTAGTTCTGAAGTTTACAGAGTTTTGGGTGTTTTTTATGTGTATCATTTCTTTGATAATCCGTTTTTTATAGCTGCTTTCCTGGTCTAAAATTTCAGGTTCTTTAAAATTGAAATTGTTGGCTATTTAATGCATGTTCTGATAATGCTGTTTTGGTTTTGTTTATATTTTTTAAACTACATTGGTGTTCATATATACGTTTTTTCTTTCCAAATTGAATCTGAATTACAATTGGTTTACTGATTAATTGAGATGTAATTCTTTTCATTAGCGGAGTGAAATACATATGGCATTAGCATCCATATATGTACATGAGTATACACCTGCAGGTTTCAAAATTCAGAAAAAAAATTAGGAGGACTTAACAAAAAAACGTTTGCAATTAACTCTTTTACAGACTTAATGATTTTTTGTCATCGATACTTTTACTATAATTTGAAAAATATTAGGTAACAACAGTATATCACCCCATAAATCTACCATAAGGTATTCAAAATATAAAGAAAATTGGTCGTTCTATTTAAAATAACGTAGAAGTAGCACAACTGCTGGTAAATGGATTCCATTGATTCGTATAGTTACCAGGTTTCAAATCAAGTAGGTCATTCCCTAACTGTTTAGAATTTAGATCAATCACGCTGTATACAGAAATAAGTGTTGAGCTTGCAGGAGGTAAANAACAGCCAGCAGGTACCAAAAGAAAACACCGGGAAAAGTTAGAATTATAATTTAAAAATTCGAAAAGTATGAGTTTACAGTACAGAAGCCTGACAAAGACTGCCTTGTGACCTACTTACTTTTTAGGCTCACGAATTAAAAGAAAAAATAACATACTATTATTATTAAATGTTAATAATGCCGATAGTGTTAAATGTATCGCGTTACAAATAAATATACAACTCATTTCCTGCTACTAAAAAGGATAAACAAATGTAGAACTAGTCGCTCTCGACAAAAATAAGTTTTATCATAAACATACAAACAAAATATTAATTCTTTATGTGTGTCTCCAACACCATCAATAATCGTTTGTACTTGTAGATCAGAGTCGAGCAAACTCGGCTGTTTTGACTCCTGAGTGCTCCTCAAGGTGAACCAAGTAGCTCCTCATTGAGCCTGCGAGTGCGAGTGAGATGATTCTTTCCTTTTCGTAGGTGAGTCCCCTCTTCCATAGCCAAACCCAATAGCTTTGCGAACGTAGTAACGAAAATTTTCGTAGGTATTATTTAAGTTGCGAGAGTGGCTTCGCTCGTCTACGGGATGAAGGGGCTTGATATGGGAGTGGAAAGGAGAAGAAAAAGACAAAACAAAATTATTCATTACTGCTTACTCTCTCGTACTCATTGAAAGGTATGGAGTGACTCAAACTAACCTCATGTAGCGGATCCTGCGAAGTTAAAGTTTGCCCGGCTCTGCTGTAGAACTCTTGTTACAATAATGTGACATGATGCGTTTTTACTGGTTAGGACGAAATCCTTCTATTTCAAAGACAATCCCTAAAATAGTACACAAGAAATAGCAAGGACTGACAACCACGCGCAAAAAGGTAACGCTCTTTGACATTACCTCAATGGTAATGTAGAAATTTGCATTAATAAAATTACTATTATCCAGATAATGCTCATTAAACTAATGCTTACATAATTTACTTTTTTTTCTTTCTTTTGTGTTCTGTTAAAATTTTTGTTTATCTTAAACGTCCGATAATCGGCAATGTTTACATTCTCTAACCATGCACAGTCTATTTCAATTTGTTAGAATTGTGACCTTGAAGAAATCTGCGCGAAAGAATACACAGTAGGCGTGAGCAAGACAGAAATAGAACAAGCTTGAACGAGCAGAGCTGTCGATGGGCGGTCTTAGGAGATCGGCTAGAACTGTACAGTACTAGACGAAAATGTTTAGCAATTTCTTAAAACAAAAATGTATATAAATTAACAATAGAAAACAAAGCAAAAGTTTTATAGGTGTGTAGAACGTTAAGTTAATTCACTT
>NW_020439044.1:521083-524362 GCF_000699045.2 Agrilus planipennis | reverse complement strand
GCACTTTATTCGGTAAACACCAATGCCAAATTGTCAATTTTCGGATTGTAAATTGCGATTTTCTTAAAAAAAATTTATACCCTCCAAAGCTCAGCATTTATTTCTGTTACACCCTGTCACCCTGCACAGGTTAGTTACACTAATTCAGTAAATATCCATACAATTTGTCCTCAAAGAGAGATTTGCTTAATTATTTCGCAAACCGCGTACTTACGTACGTCATTTGTCAATCAACTGATGCCATTAAGCAACTTCACAAGAATATAAAAGAATGGTGAATAATGTAGGTACTTACATTAATAAATGCGGACGCAGCGTAGTTCCTCTTACTCGTTTTACGCATTGTAAAGTACTTGTGTGAAATGTTGTTACGCAGCCGTACGTACAATGTCATTTACAGGAAGTTAGTACTATTGTTTTCTTTTTTAAAGAACTGCAATGCAAGGGCGTAACGTGTATGGAATTCATACGAAAACAGATATTTGTTTACTTAATTCCTGGAATATATGCGTTACTCGCTTTTAGAGTTCCGGGAAATTAAATAACCTACAGGTGTACATACATAATAATAATAATGAAACTATAAACTACCTCAGTAACAATTCTCCCTCATTAACGTAAGGTAGTTTATAGTGAGAAAAAATTATAATGAAATTTCACATTAATATTGACATTAACCCCTATTAAATGTCAAAGTGTTTCATACCATTAAGGTATTGCCAAAGTGCGCTACTTTTTTTATGGGTGGTCACTAATAGGCCTATCCTCCTATTTTTTTAATTGGGCTATCAATTATCTTTGAGTCGCGTAAAAACGTCTGACATTTGACGTACTTTATTTGCAGCGACTATTCACGGTCGTGCAAATCATTAGTTTGAAGCACGCGCTATTTCACACAATCCCATACGAAAAAGTCAAACGGATTTAGATTATGTGCCGGCCATGGTGCAGACGCGTATGTCCAATCCAGTGCCCATGAAAATGTTCTATTTTGCATTAACCTATGACACTGACATACTGACCTGCTTCTAATGATTTCGACCGTCTACATGTAAACGTAATACAACCCTACAACTTTAAAAGAACATAGAACTACTTCAACTTGGCTGTAAGCATAAGCATCTTCAATTACACTATTCTAGCAAATTACAAACAATACGTACGAACATACAAAAGAAATACAACACGGATACTGTTAAGTAGCAGCTGATTGAATGCGACGTTGCAATGTCGTATTTCCGTGTGTTATTCTACCACGGCCGGGCTGTAGATACTAACAGTCCTGGTGACAAATATAAATGTATCTTTTCTAAAAGGCAGTTAATGACTACTATCATCGGCCATTTTGGGTTCAGGTCATAGATAAACATATAAGACCTCCAGGATTCGTGTTGGTTGGACCCAGAATGACGAATGATGAGAATAATTATAAGACTAATATCCACCTATATGTTCAGTGCTTTATTAAAACTTAAGGGTGTATATTGACCACCGTTTTTTTGTTGTCATGCGCCATTGATTTGACGTTCGAATTTCTAACCTCATTAATTTTAGGCAGCAACAGTACGAGTGATAGTAAAATCTTCTTTTGATACAAATAAAAAGGGACAGTTTTCATCTACATCAAACAACTTCTCTGATCGTGGATGCACTGCAACCGTCACAGTACCAAACCAATAATTTGATCAATTTCAATAACTGCATAAAACTAACGGTTATCCAACTTTTTTTTGGCATAAAAAATCGCAAAATATTCGAAATAACTATAACTCCGTTTTTGGTTTATAGATCTTTGGAAGAACGTTACGAATTTTTCAATTTTCTCTAAAATTTTGACACTTCCGGTAATATAACTCCTTATTTAATTTATGTTTTTATCACGGTTGTGAGTTATTTCAGAAAATATTTCACTGGTCGCGCTCTACCTTCATTAACTTTAAAGTTAAAAAACCGGACTTTCGTAAGTCGTAAGTTAAACACTTACGATTAGTTTAAGAGGCGCCAGTAATCCGAAAAGGTTTTTAGTTTATCTACTTTTAAGTCGCAAAACAATTTCTAAATTTAACCTGACGCTCTTTAATTTATCTCGTCATCGATGAGTTTTTTCAAAACATTTACTTGGCATCCAAAGAATACAAACTGTTATAGACAGCCGATCGGCCAGCGAGTTTACTTTGGCCGAAAGTCAGTCAACAATTAAAAAAACAGTTCGCGAAACTGGTTCCTTTTTTTAGCAGCTGCCGTCTTATATCTTCGATACATGCATGCATTCGTAGCCCACTCACTTCCGGTGGCTCGTGCGAAGCTATTATACGTACATTATAAAATATTATACACCTTCCATATAAGTTACAGAATACACGAGTAGTACATACAGATACATTCTACATGTGGGTTTTGAAATCCGCCAGGTAAAAGTATTATAACTTTCATATGGGTACTAATAGTACATCAGAAAAGGCTTAACGAATACTTCATTTACTTTTTAGGTTAATAGCATTTTATTTTATCAATTATGTACAAAAAATTTGTCGACGCCACTGTAACTTATTTAAGATTTATGAATGAATCGATAGTATAGTAATAAAAGAAAGAAACTCTTACAAACTGTTTAAATAGAGATAATGATGCACAAATTTTATAATGTACCTACCCGCAGTGTTTGCTACCTATGACTAGACGTGAAAGATAAGGGTATCTTTTTCTACCTTGTGTTAGGTAATGGGAAGTCTTTCACTTAGGTACGCCATCTAACGGATTAAACTTGAATTAAACCATACAGATCAAGTTTACAACAGGTGACGTCTGATATACACAATAGCTGGAGTGTGAAAGTTTAAATAAACATTTTCGAAAGATTAATCAAGCTATAATTATTTATCAAGCTACTTATATATGAAAAAAAATTATTAATTTCGATATTTAATAGAATTTTTTAAAATTACAATACGGTTCGATTTTATAGTTTTCCTTTGGCTAATACTAGTTTCGTAAGAATAAAAAAAAAGTTTGGTGATGATGAAGTAATAGACCGTCATATTGGCTTAGATAAAATCATTAAAAATTGGGAATAAAGTTACACAACATACGCGTTTCATGTTCCTTACATTTCACAAAAAGTGATTATTTGTAAGTAAATAGATGACAGAATTTTTTCTTATAGGTAATTATTATTATTTCTTTGTTAATAAGAATCAAATTATTCTATAATAATGAAATAATACCATAAAAAAACTATGTACAATAAATAATAAATTTTATTTTCCATTGCAGCTAACA
>NW_020439044.1:514823-517851 GCF_000699045.2 Agrilus planipennis | reverse complement strand
ATAAATTAACAATAGAAAACAAAGCAAAAGTTTTATAGGTGTGTAGAACGTTAAGTTAATTCACTTGCTATTATTTTTGACTAAATATGCTTTTAAATAAAGCATATTCTTAAATTTTAACGAGGCAGTTTAAATAATTTTGCAAATGGTTATGTACACTTTTGTCTACTTCTCGCTCGATGATCGGTGGAGAAATGAGCTCCGCAGACAAATATGATTGAATTTGGAACTATGCTACGGCGCATCCTATTAAAGGGAAGGGGTATATCTCTAACTTCCTGAAACGAACAGTACCTGCAAAGCTTTATCGCACTTTATTCGGTAAACACCAATGCCAAATTGTCAAGCTTCGGATTGTAAATTGCGATTTTCTTAAAAAAAATTTATACCCTCCAAAGCTCAGCATTTATTTCTGTTACACCCTGTCACCCTGCACAGGTTAGTTACACTAATTCAGTAAATATCCATAAAATTTGTCCTCAAAGAGAGATTTGCTTAATTATTTCGCAAACCGCGTACTTACGTACGTCATTTGTCAATCAACTGATGCCATTAAGCAACTTCACAAGAATATAAAAGAATGGTGAATAATGTAGGTACTTACATTAATAAATGCGGACGCAGCGTAGTTCCTCTTACTCGTTTTACGCATTGTAAAGTACTTGTGTGAAATGTTGTTACGCAGCCGTACGTACAATGTCATTTACAGGAAGTTAGTACTATTGTTTTCTTTTTTAAAGAACTGCAATGCAAGGGCGTAACGTGTATGGAATTCATACGAAAACAGATATTTGTTTACTTAATTCCTGGAATATATGCGTTACTCGCTTTTAGAGTTCCGGGAAATTAAATAACCTACAGGTGTACATACATAATAATAATAATGAAACTATAAACTACCTCAGTAACAATTCTCCCTCATTAACGTAAGGTAGTTTATAGTGAGAAAAAATTATAATGAAATTTCACATTAATATTGACATTAACCCCTATTAAATGTCAAAGTGTTTCATACCATTAAGGTATTGCCAAAGTGCGCTACTTTTTTTATGGATGCTCACTAATAGGCCTATCCTCCTATTTTTTTAATTGGTCTATCAATTATCTTTGAGTCGCGCAAAAACGTCCGACATTTGACGTACTTTATTTGCAGCGACTATTCACGGTTGTGCAAATCATTAGTTTGAAGCACGCGCTATTTCACACAATCCCATACGAAAAAGTCAAACGGATTTAGATTATGTGCCGGCCATGGTGCAGACCCGTATGTCCAATCCAGTGCCCATGAATATGTTCTATTTTGCATTAACCTATGACACTGACACACTGACCTGCTTCTATGACTTCGACCGTCTACATGTAAACGTAATACAAACCTACAACTTTAAAAGAACATAGAACTACTTCAAGCTGGCTGTAAGCATAAGCATCGTCAATTACACTTAAACTAATCTAACAAATTACAAACAATACGTACGAAAATACAAAAGAAATACAACACGGATACTGCTAAGTAGCAGCTGATTGAATGTGACGTTGCAACGTCGTATTTCCGTGTTATTCTACCACGACTGGGCTGTAGATACTAACAGTCCTGGTGACAAATATAAATGTATCTTTTCTAAAAGGCAGTTAATGACTACTATCATCGGCCATTTTGGGTTCAGGTCATAGATAAACATATAAGACCTCCAGGATTCGTGTTGGTTGGACCCAGAATGACGAATGATGAGAATAATTATAAGACTAATATCCACCTATATGTTCAGTGCTTTATTAAAACTTAAGGGTGTATATTGACCACCGTTTTTTTGTTGTCATGCGCCATTGATTTGACGTTCGAATTTCTAACCTCATTAATTTTAGGCAGCAACAGGGCGAGTGATAGTAAAATCTTCTTTTGATACAAATAAAAAGGGACAGTTTTCATCTACATCAAACAACTTCTCTGATCGTGGATGCACTGCAACCGTCACAGTACCAAACCAATAATTTGATCAATTTCAATAACTGCATAAAACTAACGGTTATCCAACTTTTTTTTGGCATAAAAAATCGCAAAATATTCGAAATAACTATAACTCCGTTTTTGGTTTATAGATCTTTGGAAGAACGTTACGAATTTTTCAATTTTCTCTAAAATTTTGACACTTCCGGTAATATAACTCCTTATTTAATTTATGTTTTTATCACGGTTGTGAGTTATTTCAGAAAATATTTCAGTGGTCGCGCTGTACCTTCATTAACTTTAAAGTTAAAAAACCGGACTTTCGTAAGTCGTAAGTTAAACACTTACGATTAGTTTAAGAGGCGCCAGTAATCCGAAAAGGTTTTTAGTTTATCTACTTTTAAGTCGCAAAACAATTTCTAAATTTAACCTGACGCTCTTTAATTTATCTCGTCATCGATGAGTTTTTTCAAAACATTTACTTGGCATCCAAAGAATACAAACTGTTATAGACAGCCGATCGGCCAGCGAGTTTACTTTGGCCGAAAGTCAGTCAACAATTAAAAAAACAGTTCGCGAAACTGGTTCCTTTTTTTAGCAGCTGCCGTCTTATATCTTCGATACATGCATGCATTCGTAGCCCACTCACTTCCGGTGGCTCGTGCGAAGCTATTATACGTACATTATAAAATATTATACACCTTCCATATAAGTTACAGAATACACGAGTAGTACATACAGATACATTCTACATGTGGGTTTTGAAATCCGCCAGGTAAAAGTATTATAACTTTCATATGGGTACTAATAGTACATCAGAAAAGGCTTAACGAATACTTCATTTACTTTTTAGGTTAATAGCATTTTATTTTATCAATTATGTACAAAAAATTTGTCGACGCCACTGTAACTTATTTAAGATTTATGAATGAATCGATAGTATAGTAATAAAAGAAAGAAACTCTTACAAACTGTTTAAATAGAGATAATGATGCACAAATTTTATAATGTACCTACCCGCAGTGTTTGCTACCTATGACTAGACGTGAAAGATAAGGGTATCTTTTTCTACCTTGTGTT
>NW_020439044.1:504903-512685 GCF_000699045.2 Agrilus planipennis | reverse complement strand
GCGTTTTAGAAAATACTACAAATGGCGCAGTAAACGCCATCTGTAGTACGATGCTACATTTTAGGATTACGTATGCTCCAACAAGGTCCACTTGTGTGGATATCTATTTGCTGAAACGAATTCCGGCGTAGCTAACCTCAACGTGATAGACACGTTACCATAATCGAATAAAATAATTCGAAGTGGTCTGTATTCTGTCGAAAGTAGATATTGAACTTACCATTTTAAATACAGGAAAGCGACTATTTAACAGTGCAGACGCAATAATTGAATGAATTTCAAATGAAAATGTTGTTAAATAACAGCTGTCGATGTTACATTAAATATTTCTAGAAAAGCAATAAATATTTTTAAAAAATCTACAATTTAGAAAAAATTCCAACACGTTTGAATCGAATCTACGCGACCACGTTTAACCTTATTCCGTGGGCTCCTTATTGGGTAAAGACAAGACCATTCCGCGAAGACGGAGTGGCATTATATGGATTACATAAAGCGAATGTTTGCATTTTTACGCAGGTGTATTGCTTACATTATTACCGTTGCAGGTTAAGTCTCGTGCCTATTGGTTGAACGAATGGTTATGACCGACTAAAATCTCCCACGAGTTATTGCAGGCACTTTCTAATTTCTACAGAACAATTGTGCATTACTGAAGATATATATATGTATTGTAACTTTTAGTAAAACTATAACGATTGAAAAAAGACAAGAAAAGTAGAAAAAATTTAATTTAAATAGAGATGAGCAAAATTGGTTTTCGTCTTAAATTTTCGCAAGACCAATATCGAGGCCAAGACTGTCTTTAGGTATACTAGTAAGACTAAGACCGAACAAACAAAACCAAGACCGAACGAACAAGACCAAAATTAAAACCAAGACCGAACGAACAATACCAGGCCTAAAACTAAGACCGAATATGCAAGAATAAACAAACAATTATTACTTCTGGTGGCACTTTATCTGGAACAACCTATTGTTCATAGTCTATATCATACAGTAATTGTTTGTGGCAGTCCTTAGGCTAGAACATTATTGAATAAAACTCCTTCCGGTGGCTATTTCGCTATAATAATGCATGAGATTCAGCTCTAAACATTTCTGTGTTAAAACTAATTTTTGCCTTAATTTTCATTTTACAGTCTAGTTTATCGTTTAAGGCATCATAATAATCATCAATATTTCCCATACTTCTTGTTTGGAATGTTGAAACGTTTCTGCAATGCCAGACAGGTTATACGGTTATAGTTATGGGGTATGGACGCAACGACAAGAAAAAACGCAGACGCCTACGAACTGGAAGGTCGACAATAAAGTCAATAAGCATAGCGTCTGCTTGCAAATTCATGGTGATTTGTTATTACACTCTTTCATTCAGTAATTTCTAAAGCATGTGCAATATATGTGGAATAGGTATGAATTTCATTTGGAGTGAAAAGGGATTTTAATTGTTTTCATAATCAGTAAAGTTTAAGATTATAAACTTCTTTCTTATTTTATTCACTTACAATAAGGTAAATTATTTTTTAAATAACCTCTTAGCTATCTATATATTACCGTGTATTTGGTAAAAGTNACGAATGTATTGAAAGTTTTGAAGTATTGATGAATTTCCTTATCTCCGACCCCATCCTTCAATATCCAAATTTTGAAGAACCCTTTGTACTGACTACCGACGCCATCAGGCTATGCCAGCGGTCGGGGAACTTTTTTAATCATTACCCCAAAATATTTTTGTGTAAGTTGATATTACCCCATGGCGAAGAGCAAAAAAAAAACGAAATCGCCTCTTTTTAGCATCTTTCATATTATAGCCCCCATGATAATTTTGAAAAGAAAACAATAACTAAAAATTTAATTTATCTTGACGACATGGCACGGACTGAGCAGGTAGGGGGCTGTGCTTTACTGCGCAAAGATATAACTCGAGAACACTTAATGGTGGGGAGTGAGATGGCGTGGCCAGCATATGTCGCTAAATTGTTTAAGAAAAAAATACAAACAGGTTTATAAAATAGCAAATTAAAAATATATACTTTTTACTCACAAAAGTTTCATTTTTACCCCATTTGGGGTAATTTACCCCGGTTCCCCGACCGCTGTAGTACAGGTACAGGTACGGGTACAGACACAGGCGAACGTAGATTCTATAATTACTATGCAATCATCAAGGAAAAAGGTCGACGTAGTTGAGAAATTCGTATAAATACTTTGACGCCCCACATCTCAAATAAGTAATGAAGTAGTATCAATCCAAAAATGC
The DNA here is from genome assembly GCF_000699045.2 of Agrilus planipennis. Classification (NCBI taxonomy): domain Eukaryota; kingdom Metazoa; phylum Arthropoda; class Insecta; order Coleoptera; family Buprestidae; genus Agrilus; species Agrilus planipennis. The sequence continues at coordinate 510,422 of NW_020439044.1, read as the reverse complement.
AATTCAAAGTCATTGGAGAGTGTTAAGCACGCTGCATTCTAAAGAATTTGAGAGTTTTGTTAGTTTAGAACAGTTTTTAGAGAAGCAATGATATTTTGAGATAGACATGGTTGAAAAAAGATATTCCACACGTTCACCAAATTATGAATTTTCTATCGTGCTATACAAAAAAAAGTAACAACAAGAGTCCGTCCATTACATAAATTCGTTACCTTTTAATTAATCTAGTAAGTAACTGGATATATATACATATTAATACTATTATTTTGTGATTGCGTGTACGTAATCAACATTGTCTTTACAAAGCATAGACATAGAGAATGGAACGAGCAATACCTTCATGAAATTGACCACTCTCTAGAACGAGAGAAAACGATTTTGCGGCCAATACATGTCCGTAAGCCTGTAAAAACTATAGAGATACTACTACACTTTCTCTCTCTCAAACGTTTATTTTTTATGTCTATGGTACGAAGCAATCTGATCAATGATGACTGAAGTTAGCAACAGTAATATTGAATAAAATAATTCGAAGTGGTCTATATTCAGTCGATCTTTTTGGATCTCATCAGCGCGTCGCAGACAGCTCCGACAGAACACGGACCAACTTTTACCTGCTGTCTTAACAGTGCGTTTTAGAAAATACCACAAATGGCGCGGTAAACGCCATCTGTAGTACGATGTTACATTTTAGGATTACGTATGCTCCTACAAGGTCCACTTGTGTGGATATCTATTTGCTGAAACGAATTCCGGCGTAGCTAACCTCTACGTGATAGGTACGTTACCATAATCGAATAAAATAATTCGAAGTGGTCTGTATTCTGTCGAAAGTAGATATTGAACTTACCATTTTAAATACAGGAAAGCGACTATTTAACAGTGCAGACGCAATAATTGAATGAATTTCAAATGAAAATGTTGTTAAATAACAGCTGTCGATGTTACATTAAATATTTCTAGAAAAGCAATAAATATTTTTAAAAAATCTACAATTTAGAAAAAATTCCAACACGTTTGAATCGAATCTACGCGACCACGTTTAACCTTATTCCGTGGGCTCCTTATTGGGTAAAGACAAGACCATTCCGCGAAGACGGAGTGGCATTATATGGATTACATAAAGCGAATGTTTGCATTTTTACGCAGGTGTATTGCTTACATTATTACCGTTGCAGGTTAAGTCTCGTGCCTATTGGTTGAACGAATGGTTATGACCGACTAAAATCTCCCACGAGTTATTGCAGGCACTTTCTAATTTCTACAGAACAATTGTGCATTACTGAAGATATATATATGTATTGTAACTTTTAGTAAAACTATAACGATTGAAAAAAGACAAGAAAAGTAGAAAAAATTTAATTTAAATAGAGATGAGCAAAATTGGTTTTCGTCTTAAATTTTCGCAAGACCAATATCGAGGCCAAGACTGTCTTTAGGTATACTAGTAAGACTAAGACCGAACAAACAAAACCAAGACCGAACGAACAAGACCAAAATTAAAACCAAGACTGAACGAACAAGACCAGGCCTGAATCTAAGACCGAATATGCAAGAATAAACAAACAATTATTACTTCTGGTGGAGATTTATGAGTTAAAGCAGAACCGGGAAGACTCGGCTCTTTTGACTCCCGAGTGCTCCTCAGGTATATCCAAGCAGCTCTTCATTGCTCCTGCGAGTGCGAGTGAGATGATTCTTTCCTTTTCTTATCCCTTCCATTTCGTAGGTGAGTCCCCTTTCCATAGCCAAACGCAATAGTTTTGCGAATGTAGTAACGAAAATTTTCGTAGGTATTATTTAAGTCGCGAGAGTGGCTTCGCTCGTCTACGGGATGAAGGCGCTTGATATGGGAGTGGAAGGGAGAAGAAAAAGACAAAACAAAATTATTCATTACTGCTTACTCTCTCGTACTCATTGAAGGGTATGGAGTGACCTAAACTCAGATAGCGGCTCCTACTAAGTTAAAATTTGCCCGGCTCTGAGTTAAATAAGGGTTAGTTTATTCATTCGAGGAAGGGTATATGTTTCGAGAAAAACATACATGAAAGTACAGGCAAGGGTCAGACCGGCTCTGGTATAGGATGGCGCAGCTGCTACGTAGCACCATCCGTGTTGTATTTCCATTGTATTTTTGTACTCATGTATTGTCTGTTATTTGCTAGATTAAATTAAGTGTGATTGACGATGTTTATGTTAACCGCCAGCCTGTAGTAGTTCTTTGTTCTTTTGACGTTGTAGACCTGTATTACGTATGTATGTAGACAGTCGAAGTCATTTGAAGTAGATCAATGTGTCAGTGTCATAGGTCAGTGCAGAGTATTAATTTAATATTAATTCTGGGACCCTGTATACGTTAGTCAATTTTTCACAATTGCGATGCAAAACTTAATCAATTAGCAAGTTTCATTTCAAATTTGGTTTTAAAAGCGACAATACATGTTGAGAATTTAAGAGTTAAAATTGATACTGCATTTTACAAAATTCATAATATTTCTAAATGTTTAAGGTTTAGGTAAGGTAAATCTTAATGAAACTCCGTGTTATTTTGATCATAGAATCCAAAAATGTAAAAATATATAGGGCGTTCTATTTAAAAAACACAACATTGATACGTTTCGTGTCTTTTGTATATTATGAAAATAAAAATCTAGGGCCATAGCCAAAATCTTTCGTGTCAAATAACATGAATAACAGGGTGTTTCTGAAACAAGAAGCAAGCTTTCGAGGGTGTTGGTGTTAACTAGATGCAAAATTACAAAGAATTAAAATTGATCCACCTTCGTATAAATAGGGGTAATTATATGTACATTTTCAGAAAATTTTGATAGGAATGTTATCAAATGATTTGTTTTTTATTCTATGGATATTTCCACTGAAAACTAAATCGTTTTAAGTTTGTTAAAAACCATATGGACATTTATATTTTGCATAAAATAGAAGCAGAAACATTTAATAGAACAACTTTCTAGCAGAAGTACTAATTAGGAAATTGGAGAAATTTTAATTGTGATTTCTCTTAATAAAACTACATATTTCAATAAGTAACTTGACGTATTAAATCACCATCGATAAATGGAAATGAAATACATAATTGCATAATAATGAATACCTTCCTTTAACGAATCTGTTCTAATAAGAGGTTAAATAGAGTCATATATTTGATTAATTATAACAAACACTACAATAAAATTTCAGTGGCTTACCTATAAACGAAGAAGGCCTGAAAAATTTCTTTCTCAATTTTGGGAAACTTTTATACACGAACGTGGACTTCCCGTGTTTAATAAGAAGTACAAATTAAGTTTTTAGTAATAAGTAAATAGAGTTCCGTAACTCAAAATAAAAAAGGGAATCTTCCAGAATTAAAATCATGCTTATTACCGATGTGCGATAGCTGTCGGAATTATTCTTATGGGTTTCACATATTTTACCTATATGTTATCGAACGGCGTCTGTATCAGGAAAACTGTTTTGTACATATATTGGTGCTATTTTCGTATTTATAGGATCAATCAATATTTTTTTTCCGTGCGGTTCTGACAGACCTATTCCAATATTACGTATATAACGTAAATTTTGTCTCAAACGCAATTGTAGTGACGTCATAAGTTAGTAGTACTCAAATCATTAATGCATAAAGTGTAAATTGTTTTAAAACTGGCAGTCGTCCATCCTCGTCTTTCTTATTCAGCAAATGCATGTCATTTCTAGGCTCTTGTCATTCCAGCATTAGGAGCCATCTCTAAATTACGTCACACTGTAAGAGGCGTAGGGGGCCAACAAATTGTTACATTATGCCACAAAGGACAGGGGTGTAAAAAGCTTTATGACGTCACATGCCAAAATCTAAAATATTAGAATATGTAAACAAAAATCTTAAAAATGTTACTAACTCGATCTACATTTATAAGGTTTATGCCGGGTTAAGTCATCGGAGAGTGTTTTGTTTTATCAATTATCTAAAATATTTGGCTTTATGTTGATTTTAATCAATACGACTTTTAATATAAATAAATAAAGATAAAACTGATATTTTAATTTATTTCTAAACATAAAATAGAAAAATATGTGAGTTCACACCAGGGGGAGAGAGGGGTTTCACAGATGTGACCGTCAGTGACAAGAAGTTTAAAAAATCATAAAATTTGTGCGATGTAATTTATCGATGACCCTTTAGGTACTACAATAATATTTCAAACAATATGAAAAAAATGTAACATTCCTATTCCGAAACGGAAAGTATACTTATCAGTATTTTTTTATTAAGATCATGAAAATCCTACGTTTCTTAGATATTAAATAGTTATTATTTTATTTGCGATCGATTGATATAAAAAATACAAGGTAACATTCCTATTCCGAAACGGAAAGTATACTTATCAGTATTTTTTTATTATCCTCGAAGAGTTCAAGTTTATAAATCTACCACCTAACACCACTCCTATCCTGCAACCCATGGATCATCAGGTGATTTCTAATTTTAAAAAGCTTTACACTAAGCACTGCTTTGAGATGACAGAGAACACAAACCTCACCCTTCGAGAGTACTGGAAGGACCACTTTAACATCGTGATATGCCTCAGAATTATTGTTCAGGCCTGGCTGAGTGTTACAACGAGGACCTTGACCTCTGCATGGAAGAAGCTGTGGCCTGGGTCTGTAGCCGAAAGGACCTTCGAAGGATTCAGTGGAGTGTCTCTGGAAAAATCCATGAACCTGGTGATGGATGAGAGAGACGTGAACGAGCTCGTCGAGGAGCACTCTCAGGAATTGACGACCGAGGAATTACAAGAGTTACAGTCGCAGCAGCATTCGGGGGTTCTACAAGAAATGGGTTTCGAGGAAGTCTTATTTAAAAACACGTAACAAAAACAATTGGGGGTAGCATTTTTGAGGCTGGAACGGATTAATGGTATTTCAATCAATTTCAATGGGGAAAATTGCTTTGAAATACGAGCAAATTGACATACGAGCAAGGTTACGGAACGAATTAAACTCGTATCTCGAGGTACCACTGTATTTAAGACATCAACGCGAGTGAAGTGGCGGGTAAAAAACCTATCATGAAATTTTTTATACACATTTTCAGAAGTATAGAAAAGGGCACAGGGTACATTCCTTTATCAAGAAAGACATACCTTTCCCGATGGATAGAAAAATTAGTTGACCCCCATGATTTATGCGCAATACCTAACATCTTTCACTGGTTTTCACAAGTGGAAACGATTATTAATATTTTTAATGAGTCAGTAAAGTAGATACCTACTTCTGTTTTCACTTTCATACCGTCCGCCACAAAACAAATAGGTAAATATGTTTTAATGTGAAAATGACAATAATAGTGCAGCTATGTGAATTGATAATGAAATTAATTTTATCAGAACATTTTAAACAAAAAGTTAGATGAGAAAAACGGGCAGACCTAGGTGTGGTTGTATAAGGGAATCGTAAATTTTCATCTATTATCTTAAATAACTAGAACTATTTTAAAATTATAAAAAATATATATTTGATGT
>NW_020439044.1:501870-504559 GCF_000699045.2 Agrilus planipennis | reverse complement strand
ATGAAATAATCATTTTTATTTCTCTGTAACCAAATAATATCGTGTTAAATATCCGGTATATACCTATATAGGTAACTACATATCTACATATAAAATTATACAAAAATGTACAATTATCAAAAACAAAAACTGAGTTTCATATTCACCGCAGTATTTAAAAAACATACAGGCGGGAAGGTAGGGCCTATACTTTTAATATCTTCATATATATTAAATTTTATTTCAATTTATTAACAGAGTAGGTACAATAAAATTTATTACTTACGTACTTGTTGAAATAGTCTTCGCTGCAACCAAAATAAGTTGACCTTCACTTACATTCAAACACGTACCAATAAAGCGTCTGCCCACTGAACAGGACGTCACTTGAGTTTGTTAAAACGTTATTTATTTTACTGATTGGTTACTTTTTCACTTTCACCATAAATATATAGATTTTAAAATTGATGAAAATATTGAAAATCAAGAGAAACTCGCCAACGAGTAACAAGTCAGAATTAAATTCGCAGTACCTGACAGCTAACGAAAAAACCGTAGTAACCGTCCGCCGTATCAAGAACGCAGCGGTGTCAGGTTTACAACTGAACAGAGAGAGAGTCAAGCGGCCTTTAAGTGGGGATAGGCGAGAAAGATTAGGGGGACGGAGGTAGTTCATTCATAAGTGCGGTTGTTCCGGTATTTGTAATTTGCGCTGCATCAGAACAATGAATGAAAATAACAATAAGGCAGTAAAGTTTATCTTGACGTTATCTGTTCAGTAACGCTTCATATTATAAATCATTGATTATATTATTGTTTAATACATATGTACGTATTTTACAAAACATTCAACACTGATAATGTGATAAACGATCCATTGTCAATTCGTTCACGGTTACCTATTAAAAATGAAAGTGGAATAATGTTAAGTGTTAATAACTACCTTTTGATTTAAGTTATATTTTATACTAGCTTTTCCTCGCCGTTTCTCTCGCAGAAATTAATATTGTTTCTCCATAAATCCTTTTAACTCCCAATTCACCCTTACAACGTTTTAATTTTATGTAATGTCGCCATCTTAGATTTCAAATACAAACGTAGCAACAACATTTCATCCTTAAGGGTTGATTTTTAAAAATTGCCAAAACGTATTAACTTAATTTCAACAATGAGCAACCTTCGATTAAATCTGAGTACAAATAAAATATACCCCATGGAAACAATGCAACCTCTTTTCATTTGATTAATAATATCAAACAGCATATATACCAAGTTTCAAGTAAATTCAACCACAAATAAAGTATGTCCCAAACAAAAATTGAAACACCTTTTAACCCCCCCCCCCTTTAGAGGTTGAATTTTTTAAAATGTCGAGATAGGTCTTTCAGATATTAAATGAGAGACCATTAAGATCAAGTTTCAAGTAAATCTGACCACAAATAATATACGTTCCATTTAAACATTGCAACTCCTCTTCACCACTCATCCCCCCCCAACAGAGATTGAATTTTTTAACCAGTTTCAAGTAAATCGGACCAAAAACAAACATGCAATCTTTGAAAACCCCTTTCAGCTTCCTTAGGAGGTAGAATTTTGTATAATGTTAAAATAGGTATGTACATCACTAATTTTATATGAAAAAGCATTAAAGCCAAGTTTCAGGTAAATCTGAATATAAATAAAAGTACTTAACCATAGACAACATTACGTTTAGCTGTCAGTTGCGTTTTATTATACCATTTTTAACAAATGAACGGCTAGACTGATGTTTTGACTGATAAATTTTTCGTTTTGCTGGCAGTTGCATTTTGTCATTCCATGTTAGTTGCGTTTTCTTATACGGGAACGGGATAAAAAGCATCATATGTCCATATTCTAGTTCTAAGCTACCTCTCCACCAATTTTCAGCCAAATCAGTTTAGCCGTTCTTGAGTTATAAATCGTGTAACTAAAACGACTTTCTTTTGTATATATAGATAGATGAAAAAAAAAGTTTATCGAACATATCTCCTACTAAAAGCTTTTGTCAACTAAAAAAGGTGAAGCTGAAGGATTAAATGCGAATTTTCTTATACAACACGTATTTTTCAAAAAATAATTGTATGTAAAAGAATCTCTATTATCGATTCTCAATTCGCCTATACTCTATAATTTAGCAGTTAATTACAGGTATGGCTTGGCATCTTAGAGTAACGCATTGACGAAGTTACGTCATACAAATTGTGTATGGCAATTAGTAATAAAAGTTAGTACGACCAACATAATGGACCCTTATGTTTCACTTCCTAATTTAGGATAGCACTTAAATGAGGTGTAGGTAAGGCATACCAGCTGATCAAAAAAATTCATAATAATAGTTTGCATCATAACTTAATTAAATTGGGGATGACAAAGTTTAAACAATTTTTTATGTGCAGTAATATCCACTAGAGAAATAATAAAAATACAATAAATATAAATAAATAAATTGGGAAAAACGACCTATCTCAATACAATTATAATTACCAATTATGCTTATGTAAGATATACCAATGTAAATAAAAAATGTCTCAAAACAATGAAAAGGAAATAGTTTTTAAAGGGGGTGTATACTTCCTTTGCTATAAAGTGTTTTTCTTTTGCTGTTTTTCCTATAAGTCGAACAACCTCTTAAACGCAACTAAAATTAGGTATACCTACTCGAGCAAGAAAAAATTTCACTTATTGTTTT
>NW_020439044.1:494589-500874 GCF_000699045.2 Agrilus planipennis | reverse complement strand
GGTTCTCGCCAAATCATGGGTGTTACGAAATTTATTGCATCCCTTTTTCCATTGAACCACAATCGTAGTCATACAACACATTTCTGGCATACAATATAAGGAACCCATAACTTATCTTGATAGGACAATTCTATTTTAAAGTATTGAAGTACGATATAGATTTTCGATATTTTTCAAACATAATTTCATCATATATATATCAAAAACAGTTTGGATTATGTAAACAATACCTTCTTGGGGAAGCCACATCGAAAGCAACAATAATATATATTTTAATGACCGGCAAAACACAAAAAACTAAACAAAATTGGTGAATGAGGGTAGTTAGTTGTAACTCAAAAAGAAAAGCTGTTACAGAAAAATTGTTGCCATATTTAAAAAATATTCACCAAAATGAGTTAGAAACAAAAAAAAAACTACAGGAAACAAACAATTTTTTTTCTTTTGTTGGCCAGTGTTATCGCTGCGGCTGATATTTTTAAAGAAAATTAATAAAAATTCCTGTTGAAGAGACAATTTATACATAATGTTAAACCTACATCTCGAGTAAGAAAAAAAATATGATTAGGAAAAATGGTGAAATTCGAATTAAAGTTTGGATTACAGTATAATTTGAAGATACAAAAAATTAATCGAATTAGAAAAGATTGCGTGTGGTGAAATTTTAATGTTTCGTTAACGGATTTTCAACGAGAGGGTTGAGTTGAAACCGTTAAAACGAACCACAATGTTTATAAATACTAAAAATCTGCAAGGTAACAAAATCATACTAATAAATTATAATTAATCAAAACCTGATACCAACAAGTGACAGAAATTATTACAGCTCGGTCATATTGACCAGGGATATTATGGAATTCCGTAACCGTACCCGAAACTATCGGGTATCCGAAATAAAAATCTATACGAAATCGTAACCCAATCTTATCAAAAGGATTCGAATATTTTCGAATAGGGGGGAGTTGAAATTATAAAGCCTTTGTTTTTTTTTTTTTCGCTGCTTGTAGTACCAATGATAACCTAGAAATAAAGTCAAATCATTACCTATGTGTATATTCCTTTTACGCATACTTAAAAATCGAATATGCATCTGTAACTGAAACCACCCGAAATTATCGGATAATCCGAAATAATTTTGTATCCGTAACCGTATATGAAACCGGTATATTATTCTCATATCCGTATTTATATCCAGATCCGAAATTTTATATCCATAATGTTCGTAATAGGTAGGTACTGATTGAAGAAAATGTAAATACAAAAACTATATCAACATGACAAATAACTTTGGATAGTAATAAATGTAATAAATAGTACAAATTACGACAAACGGCACATCCCAATACAATCTTAATTACCAATTTTTATTAAGTATAAGTTTTTTGTTAAACTTATTAAATTATTATTATTCTTGCTGTTNCCATGGAAACGTTGCAACCTCTTTTCATTTGATTAATAATATCAAACAGCATATATACCAAGTTTCAAGTAAATTCAACCACAAATAAAGTATGTCCCAAACAAAAATTGAAACACCTTTTAACCCCCCCCCCTTTAGAGGTTGAATTTTTTAAAATGTCGAGATAGGTCTTTCAGATATTAAATGAGAGACCATTAAGATCAAGTTTCAAGTAAATCTGACCACAAATAATATACGTTCCATTTAAACATTGCAACTCCTCTTCACCACTCATCCCCCCCCAACAGAGATTGAATTTTTTAACCAGTTTCAAGTAAATCGGACCAAAAACAAACATGCAATCTTTGAAAACCCCTTTCAGCTTCCTTAGGAGGTAGAATTTTGTATAATGTTAAAATAGGTATGTACATCACTAATTTTATATGAAAAAGCATTAAAGCCAAGTTTCAGGTAAATCTGAATATAAATAAAAGTACTTAACCATAGACAACATTACGTTTAGCTGTCAGTTGCGTTTTATTATACCATTTTTAACAAATGAACGGCTAGACTGATGTTTTGACTGATAAATTTTTCGTTTTGCTGGCAGTTGCATTTTGTCACTCCATGTNAGTTGACCTAACTAAAAATTAAAACTATATGTAGATAAAAAAATTCTGAAAACAACAAAAAGGAAATAGTTTTTAAAGGGGGTGTATATTTCCTTTGATATAAAGTTGTACAGTTTTAAACGCAACTAAAATTATAGCAGAGTAAGAAAAAATTTCCCTTAAAGAAAATTTCTACTTCACGTCAATCTTTTTAATTTTGTTTCGAAAACATCTTATGGTACTGTTGTAAGCAGACCATTCGTGTTGTCTTTTCCTACCGTAGCCTTATGATCTTAACCTAACCGCATTTTTCACTATTTTTAATGATACCATATATTAAGTGCCGCAGTAAAAACTTTTGGTGGTACCTAATAGTTCCATATAAAACCTCGAGCCATTTATCTATTGATTACACTGGTCAACACTATTTTTGTTTCTTTAATTTCTTTACTTTTATTGGGTATTTCTATAGCTCTGATTATCAAAAAAATATTGGATGATTATTAACAGCTTTACTTTTTGAAATATATGATTTTACTTTATCGGCTAAGTAATACAAAAAAAATGCTATACATGTAAGGTAAATTTCTATTCTACAATATCAAATGATTTTTTGGACCATTTCCTTAAATGAACAACATCAGATTGATCTCGTTGCAAACTCCAACAGTAGTCGGCCATCATGTGGGAGTCCCACCTTCCTTGATAACGCTTTTCCATTGTCCGTATATCCTGATGAAATCTTTCACCCCGCTCTTCACTAAAATCACCCAGATTTCATGGGTGTTTCGAAATTTATTGCATCCCTTTTTCCATTGGACCACAATCGTTGACATACAACACATTTCTGGCATACAATATGAGGAATCCATGGCTTATCTTGATAGCACAATTCTTATTATAAAGTATTGAAAATACGCAGTTTTCACGAAGTACGATATAGGTTTTCGATATTTTTCAAAAATATATTTACCATATATATAGCAAAAACAGTTTGGATTATGTAAACAACACCTTCTTGGGGAAGCCACATAAAAAACAACAATAATATATATTTTAATGACCGGCAAAACACAAAAAACTAAACAAAATTTCTGTCTTGCTCACGCCTAGTGTGAATTCTTTCTATCTTCGCGCAGATTTCTTCAAGGTCACAATTCTAGCAAATTGAAATAGACTGTACTTAGGGATCAGGTTCCTTGGGTGATAAAGGTGATTTCTACCTACAATTATTTGAGATATGTTTTCTTTCCCGCGACTCATTATGCTTCTTATATACCTATTAGGTTCAGATGTTTAGATTTATTTTCTTTACTAAGGGCTAAGGAGTGGCTTGCACATCTAGCATCTAGGACAATATTAAAAAACTCAGCTAAACTGTTTTAGGTTATTTTATTGTATTAATAGTCTTGTTTAATTTGTTTTCTAGTACTAACTCTTGTTTAACTTTCAGATTTTCTTCGTAACTAACACGTCCCTCAACAAAGCGAACCATTCTGAGAAAAGTCTGTTTCGATAACTTAGGTAAGTTTTATATTTATTATATGAATATATTATACGAAACGTTTAGGCATCGCTGGAATGGTGGTTGAGGAGATAAAGATAAGGCGAACGAAAGAAAGGCAGAAGAGAAGGCCTAAATTTAGACAATTTATTTTTCATTAGACATGAAATTACAGAAATATTGAGGCTAGGGTAGGCAGACTAGGAATCGAATCATATATATCTGGTGTCGGTAACATTCATTAGTCGCGGGTCAAACTGAACTACGTAAAATATGATGAGTTTGAAGACATTTCGGGTCAGTTAANAGGGGGGAGTTGAAATTATAAAGCCTTTGTTTTTTTTTTTTTCGCTGCTTGTAGTACCAATGATAACCTAGAAATAAAGTCAAATCATTACCTATGTGTATATTCCTTTTACGCATACTTAAAAATCGAATATGCATCTGTAACTGAAACCACCCGAAATTATCGGATAATCCGAAATAATTTTGTATCCGTAACCGTATATGAAACCGGTATATTATTCTCATATCCGTATTTATATCCAGATCCGAAATTTTATATCCATAATGTTCGTAATAGGTAGGTACTGATTGAAGAAAATGTAAATACAAAAACTATATCAAAATGACAAATAACTTTGGATAGTAATAAATGTAATAAATAGTACAAATTACGACAAACGGCACATCCCAATACAATCTTAATTACCAATTTTTATTAAGTATAAGTTTTTTGTTAAACTTATTAAATTATTATTATTCTTGCTGTTAGCCTTTTCTTTTTTCTCTGGTGGAATTACTCGTTACTGCCGAATATCCTAAAAATGGTGAAGGATCGGCCGTGTACTGGATCCAAGCTAGGTACCCGGCCCATCTCTTCTTTTTATTACCCTTCCTCGCATTAAATGTAAATGAATGACATCTTCCAATATTGTTTGTCAATTTTACATTTTACTGCACTATTTTTTAGTCTTTTCGATTCAGTTTATTACGAATTTTACAACTTTATATAATCAGTTAGCCTAAATTGATATTTGTGGCTTAAAAATATCAGCAAGATCTTTGTATCATTCTATTATCTATTTAATAAGTACTTTATTACGTGTAAACTGAATCTAAAAATAACATAAAAGTTCTTACAAAATATAAACTGAAACTGTCTGGTCTTTTTTTCAATAATCAAACATTTACTCTTCACAAACAATCTTTATATGTACGATATTGTACAATTAAATAGATAGCACTTACATGAAAACAGAGGAAATGAGAATTTGTGTTATGTAATACTTTCTCATAGTATCTTTCGATTTTATAAGGCTTTTGTTTGAAATTGACTTAACAAACACAGATGTTGGTTAAATCGCGATAATATGGTTGAACAAATAATATGAAATCATTTTAACTAGATGATTTCCTAAACGCAACTTAACATTAAACAAATATTTAGAATACAACCTGCTAACAAATACTAAAACCGGAAAATGACAACAATAAAATAAGATTATTTTATCGTAAGACGGAGGCAATTTGAAGAATAATCGTTGAATTGATACTCGAATAAATACATACGTACACACATATATAAGTAAAAACGATCCGAAAAATTACCTAATTTAATACGAATCCATATTATACTTTGTTTAGTTTCTGTAGCGATGTGACCTTCAGTTTGACCAGCGCAAAATAGAAAAGAACAGCACTAGGCCAGAAAAGGAAGGAGACAACTCTCGGCAAAACTCATAACCGGTGAGGAGCGTATAATCCGTACAGTACAGCACGGAAAAATTGACCATTTTATCCACTACAATTACATTGCTCAAATGTGGTGTTATTGGTACCAATTACTACTGAAAATATCAACGCGATGTTTATTTATATTTGAAGACATTTTAAAGGCTTTAACGCTTGTTTTCGACTCGCACTACTATTCATTAGTGAAAAAAACTTTTGGCAGGTACTGTATGAAAAAGTATGTTTAATGAACAAGAGTCGAGAGTATAATGAGCTTTTTTTCTCTACCTACGATTTTGCCAGCGCGCACCCAAGACATCGGAAGGGGAACATCGCTAGAGAAAGTAAATGAAGTGTACCTCCCAATATATGAATAAAAAGTCCAAGAGATTTTTTAAAATACTAAAGGTGATACTCGTAATAATTAAACCCACAATCAATTAATAAGGACCTTTCGTGCTAATTGTTGTCAATAAAATCTTTTATTGAATCGAGGATTAACTTTTTAAATATAAGCATCCCAACTTTCCAACTAAGTTGATACGTAGCATAAATATTTACATTGACGGGAATGAAATTCTGTAGATAAATTTAAAACAATATTTTAAAAGGTTTCCTCGTTCATGCATTGGACGCTTTGACAAATAATAATTACATATATACATTGTATTTTAATGAATAATCTACCCGATTAACAAGATGAAAGTCTTTAATTTAAGGGTGTATACATTATAGGTAGATATAAGCATAAATTAAAATATAATTAAGTCTGAATCTGCAGCCAATTCATATAATATACAGGGTAGTCCATTACGCGCCTTGCTCTCTGGTAGTCTTGCCCTTGAAATTGGAAGAAAATGTTTCCAATAAAAAATATTCCTGGTCAAATGATCCATCTGTATATTATTATATTGTTGATTTTAGCATCGATTTTAATGTCCAGTTTGTTTTGCCTGCGCGGTATCTTTTTGAAGTTATTTAGTAATTTCTAGAAAATTTGACGTTTGTAGTACCTTACAAAAATTTTAATATCTCGG
>NW_020439044.1:483842-493971 GCF_000699045.2 Agrilus planipennis | reverse complement strand
ATACAGTCGAACTTCGATAACTCGAACTGCGATGTGACACATAAAAACTTCGAGTTATCAAATAATACTTCTTTAATTAGTATTTTTTTGTGAATGAACATTTATGTATTTATTTCAGTAAACATTGGTTCAATGTTACATAAGTGCCTTAATATCTTCATTACGCACCAGGTCTTGATCTCCGATGCGATGTTTTCAAGTTATTTAATAAAAACTGAGCTGAGCGAATAGATGAATTATTTTCTCTCTGCCTCTCTCTGCAGGCAGTAAGTGCTGCAGAAGAGAGAGAAAGAGAGTGTTTAACTTTTTTTGTAACGTATAGTTTTTGCTGGCTAGCCCCTATCTCCACAACGTCCCATCTTCGTTCCAAAATATACACACTAACGACCCGTCCCGGCTTCGCACGGGTGCAATATAGGTACTAATGTGGGGCAGTGTGGAGTAATTAATAATATTATGATTATGATTTGTCTATATTACAGAATATCTTTATATACAATATTTACAGCTGTTTTTTCATGAGACCAGTATTTAAACATGTTTTCTTTAGAGGATACTTTAGGAAGCACGACAATTGACTACTGTGGATTATCCTTAGGAGATAAACATATATACCATCGCGGACTTTTTCTTGATCTGTTTAAAATATACATTTCCGTAGTAAGTACATTAATTTGATTTATCTCGTAAGGTTTAGCCAGCGTTTGCAATGTAAGCGCACAAAAATATGTTTGTAACGACATCATATTACAAACCTTTGAATTTTTCGGCTTTTCTCTCTTATAATATGCATATGTTATACATAGAAACCTTCCTCTTGAATCACTTTATCTATTGCTGAAAACTGCATTAAAATCCGTTGCGTAGCTTAAAAGATCTAAGTGTACAGACAGCGGGAGCGACTTTGTTATCTACTATGTAAAGAAAAGATACAATTTTTCAATAATACAAATTGTAACAATACACAATAAATTTGTATGGAATTTACCGTTGCCCGATTTCATTCAACAGCCGGTCAGCTAACGACGAGGTGCGGGGCACAGCGGGGGCAGATCCGGTGACCGTGCGGTGGCGATCCGATCACATTCCACGCTGCTGCCACGAACGGTCATTCATAACGGGCTCCCGTGGCCCCGCAATCCCCGCGGCGCCTAACTTAAGTCCCATGAATGGACATGTGACAAATGTATCCGTAACACGAGTGCGACAGACCGCGGTTTATTATAATGACAATAAAGGTACTTACAGCTTTTCTCGAAGATAGCAAGAGGAAAGAAAATTTTATATACAGGGCGATATTTCTAAATAAATTTTGAAATACAAATCTTTGTTCATTTAGGAGTTATCCATGAAATGTTACTATTACTTTTTAAATCATTTAATCTCCTTACTATATTATGAAAAACTTGTTCAAGTCCCTTTCGTATAACTAAAAAACAAATTACTCATTAAGCATCACTCTAAACCTACACCTTGTACTTACTCACCAATGAATTCATCATCATCACAAGGTCGTCAATCCTAAGACTGGTTGGACACGCATCTCCACTCTCTCCTATCCTGAGCTAATCTTCGCATTTTCCTAAAACTAGAACAACCCCCATCCTTAACTATTTGCGAACAGTAATCTAATCTAGGTCCTCCTAACTCCCGTTCCTGCCTCTAATATGTCTCTCACTACACCTTCATGCCTGAGAAGGTGTCCTACCAACCTATCACGCCTATTTCTTATTGACTTCCAAAGAGTACTCTGCTCTCTTATTCTTTCTAATACCTCTTCATTTCTAACCTTCTCTATCCACGGTATCCTCATCATTCGCCTGTAACACCACATTTCGAACGTTTCTAACCTTTTCCGCAGCGCCTACCGTCCATGTTTCGGACCATTATATAACAAGCTCCAAAGATACACTTTTAACAATATTTTCGAATTTCTAAATTAACCTTTCGCGAGCGTAGTAGTGACTTTTTTTATTGAAGGCAACTCAACCTGCGCTTTCCTCTGCTTTATATCACTACTACTCTTTTCGTCTTGGCTTATCTGACTTCCTAGATACCTACCTAAAATCAGCAACTTCTAATTTTTCGTCTATCTTTATATTCGCTCTTTCTCTACTTTTTCTTTCCTTGCATACCAGTATTTTTGTTTTACTTTTATTTATTTTCATACAATACTGTTTTATCAATACGGCTTCCATTTTAATTAAAGCTATCTGNCGTTATCAAGAACTGTTTAATGAAATAGTCCTTGCAGTTACTTATCCATCCTCGTATACTAAAAGTCTTAATGTACATGGATCATAAATAGTACAATGACCATCATAAGGTAATGTTTTTGCTTTGGGCATCTCATCATCATAAGATAGTCAGTCCTAAGACTGGTTGGACACGTATCTCCACTCTTTCCTATCCTGAGCTAAACTTCGCATTTCCCTAAAACAAAAACTAAAACAACCCACATCCTTAACTATTTGCGAACAGTAATCTAAGCATATTAATTTTTTGCCCAACGAATTTAATACAATTTTAATATATTAGTACAGATACAGATACCTAAAACAAAACCTTCACCGATTAAAGGAATTACATATTTCTTTGTGGATGCATACGTAATTACGAATATTTTTTCAACCACGCCTGTTTAAAAATATCAGTTACTTCTATGAAAACTGTCCTAATCTAAACAAACTCTGAAAATCTTTTGAATAAAGAGTTGTTTACAAATACTTTAAATTGCATTTATTAGTTTTATATTACTTTTTTATTTACCGTCAAATTGCTATTAACGGACAGCTCGTAACAGCGGGCATTTCTCATTTCATTGTACAATATATGATAAGGCGGTTGAAGGTACAATTAAATCTGGTTTTAGCGGACACCGACGGTTCAAGGTTTCTTGTCCGCTAAAAACGACTGAGTGCTAATAAGAAAACCTGAATACGTATGAACACAGAAATGCACATATTATTTTGTAATTATGTAATACATTTTAGAATATGTATATCCTAACAACTAATTAAGAGGATTAAAAGTAGTATCATAATCTATTACATGATATTATGTAAGATGTTGTACACTACAGTCGAACTTCGATAACTCGAATTGCGATGTGACACATAAAAACTTCGAGGTATCAAATAATACTTCTTTAATTAGTATTTTTTTGTGAATGAACATTTATGTATTTATTTCAGTAAACATTGGTTAAATGTTACATAAGTGCCTTAATATCTATGCTTTTCAAAGGAATAACAAAAATTATGAGACAGTACTATTAACATATTTTTAGGTAAATAGTTAGTATGTACATACGTATGTACTACAAGTACATATATGCATATATGTATGTATTTACTATTTTAATGTAAAAAAGTCAGTTATTTGTAACTGACGAACGGATTTCTTATTTTGGTTTTCGAAAAAAGCTTCAATTTCATTTAAACTCACACAGGCACAGTATTCTTTACTTATTGTTAGTAGTAACTAGTAAGTCAAACAAGTGAACATAGCAAGCGCAGAAACTGAACTGCCTGCATAAATACGTTAAAAAAGATAGGTTAAAATCGACCGTAATTACGGGATTCCCCAGAAAATTCGACTTATCGAAGTTGGCGCAACATATTTCGTTCGAGTTATCAAGATATTCGAGTAATCGAAATTCGAGTAATCAAGACAAATTTACACGCATTTCCTACTTTTGACGCTATTGCCAACCAATTTGGTTCGACTTATCAAAAATTCGAGTTATCGAAGTTCGACTGATATTATCTTTCGGTCCTTAGCATTTTATGCCTCCTTGACAGATTTTTGAAAATCTGCTCTGGGATAGCATAGCATAGCAGTTTCTAATATAATAGTGCGTGGGGGCTTTTTAATTTTTAGACTTAACGCGATTTATCGTGAAAAACCGAGTCGATATAAGCAAACTGATGATTTAGGTACTACTTATGAAGTGTCCGGTTTTATGTTTCCGTAATGTATTATTTTTTGTCCGTTTTTAGAGATCTGAGTCTGTTTTTCAGACGTTAGAGACTTAATTTTGCTGTCCGTGTCGATAACAAGCGTCCGCTAATAAAAACTTATGTATTTTATATAAGAATTGATGCAAAAAAAAGGTAGTTCCAGAACAATTATCCTCTAATAGTTGTCCGTTAAGAAGAATTTCACTGTATTTCTATTAATTTCCCTTCTTTACGTGGTATTTTTCAAAAGATGATGCCGCTCATTGATAAATAATTTATAATACGCATATGACTAACATTTTTTTAGGAATTCCCCATTAAAAATTTTGGATGCAAAATTTCAAAAGTATTTTAGTGTGGCTTAATTATCAATCACCATAATACAAGCAAAATTTATTATAATATACAAGCATTCGGCGTAATATGTTTGGAGCACGGCTCTGTATGGATGTCAAATGGGAATAGTGAACGATGTGTAAAAAATGACGTTGGAAGCGTTTGCTCTGTGATATTATAGAAGAACGTTCAAAATACTGTAGACAGGAAAGGTCAAAAATGAGCAGGTATTAAAAAGAGTAGAGCAGCATCATAAAAGTCGAAATGAAATAGGCGGGAGAGGTTGGTAGGACACCTCAGAGATAAAGTTAGACATACTGGAAGCAGAAGCAGGAGTGAAATAGAGGTGTAGCCCTAGATTAGACTAATGTTCCCAAACAGTTAGAATTGTAGGTTGTTTTATTTTTTGTGAAACTAGTGACCCGCCCCAGCTTCGCAAGGGTGCAATGCTGATACTAAATATATTTTTGTTTTGTTTAGATTATTATCGAAAAGGGGAAATCTTCAAAAGATACCCTCTGAACATACTAAATATACTACAGAATGTCCTTATATACAACATTCACAGTTTTTTTGTCATTAGACAATACAAACCGGCCTCCCGGCCGGTACCGCCGCAACCGCTATGTCCCTGCATTTTAAATCTGTAATATCTTCGAAAATATTCATTTAAATTACATGCAGTAAAGGGCCATATTGATCTATATTAAATGCACAATGTATTTAAAGTACTTAATTGGATAAGAATTAATGCTGTATTGCCTACAATCGCTTCGTAAATAAGTCATTATTTCTCATAAAAAGTAAAGGATAGAAATAGTTATTGTGGGTTATCCATAAGAGATAGACATATACCATCGCGGACTTATTTGTAGACCCTTTTAAGATGTACAATATTGCACTACATTATTTTGATCTATCTCGTAGGGTTCACCCAGCGTTTACAATGTAAGCGCAAAAAATGTGTTTATTTACGACATCACATTAGAAACCTTTAAAATTATCTGCGTTCTCTACCATATTATGCATGTATTATACATATAAACCTTCCTCTTGAATCACTCTATCTTTTAAAAAAAAAACCGCATCAAAATCCGTTGCGTAGTTTTAAAGATTTAAGCATACACAGGGACAGACAGCGGGAAAGCGACTTTGTTTTATACTAGTGATGATTAGTCTTCGATTTGAAGTCATTGTAATCATGGATTTCAATTGTTACAAGGGGTAAATGATCGATCCATACCGATGAACCACACCTGCTACCAGTTCTCAGTAGATACATAAATACTTTTCGTCGCTGCTGGTAGCTGTTTTATCTCAGAGCTTACAATTGAATCAACTGGTTTCGATCTAATTTTTTGTATATTTCCAAGAGCCTTTTGGAAAATCAGAATAAGAAGAAGAACATGGTGTAGAAGTATTACATTATGAAGAATACAGCCGTGCTAAATATATCAATCCAACCGTCACGAAGCTTTCGCGGCGCTCTGCTGAAGTGTAAAAAGCAGTGGTATGCAAAAACTACACGGTATATGCAGTTAGAGGGTAGATTAAAAAGATTAACAATATTATAATAAGTGCAGGATAGCTAATACAATAAGAAGTTCATGGTTGTCCAGTATTCAGTCGAAACTTCAGAATGCGGATGGCGGCTTCGATCATATTAAAATCCATCGGCACATCGTAGACAGTTTCCACAGAATACGGTCCGACTCTTACTTGCTACCTTAAGACAGGGTTTTATGAATTACCTACTACAAATGATATGGTAAACGCTGTAGTATATAATTCGTAAGTTCGACAAGTCAATTTTTTTTATGGAACTTGAACATTTTTAAATTCCACAAAATACAGCAATATATGTACTACATAAGTATAACGTTTACTACGTTGTTTGTAGTGATTCATAAATCGCTGTCTTAAGGAAGCAAGTACATTGGTCTATACTTTGTCGAAATTGTCTACGACACGCTGATGAGATCCAATATGGTCGAAATCACGATCTGCGTCTGACGTTTCGACAGAATGCTGGGCCACCATGAACTTTTTGTTCTATTTTGTTACAGAGCTACCACGTAGGGTTAGCCACGTCGTGGATTCAGTTCGACAAGTCGATATTCTTATAGACCTTGTTGAATATTTTTGAATTCTACTGAATGTAGCAATATACCATAACTACAGATGACGTTTACCACGCTAACGTTAACCGGAATTATCACTTTTTGAAGAGTTATTTTCAACCGGGATTCACTTTGTTCGTCTTTTTTGTGCAAACTTTTTACCTCTACACCATTCTGTATACAGGGTTATGCACGTTATTCGACACGAAAAATTGCCACTATCTTTCTAGATTTTTGGGGGTAGGTAGGGAATTATTTTCACAATATAGTGTCAAAAAAATACAAAACGTATTAAAGTATGTTTTTTGGACACCCTGTGTATTATGAAAATAATTCCCTACCTACCCCCAAAAATCTAGAAAGATAGTGGCAATTTTTCGTGTCGAATAACGTGAATAACTCTGTATAAATTCAACATTCTTTCGAAACGCGAAAAATCATTATTCGCGACCTTTTGCAATTTATTTTGGAAAAACCAACAAATATTTATCTTCCAATTTTGGATTACTTTCTTGATATCGCAGTCACCATGTGGATGTTCTTTTTGTTTAAGTTACTGTTTCTTTCAAATCTAAGTCCCATCAGAGATAATTCTCATCAGTATATATACAACTATACCATCTGAAGCTCGTGGCAAATTCATAGGATGAGATTAAAATAAAAAAAGTTATTTTCTTATAAAGGTCCAATTTCGTCCTTTTCGTACCGTTTAACCCCTACCATCCCTACTCTGACGTCACCACCGTCATCCATCTTTGACAGCTGTCATCGTCAACTATCTTTGACAGCTGTCATCGCCTGCCAGGGCTTCCCTCGCTCTTTCTGCAGGTGATCCGGCCCTCTGAAGCTCCTTCATCTGTTGTTTCCTGCTGCTGCGGCGTGCGATACCTCATTCGTAGCCGTCGCCCCATTATCGTGGTGCTCCGTAGCTAGGCGGGCAGGCAGTCCCCATTATTTTTGCTTTAGTTTGTCTTTTCGCTACTAGATCCCTCTGCTGCAGCTCCCGCCGCCGTTTTTGTTGTGATATTATTATATTTTTTAACTGAAATTAATACGAAGATGTAATGTACGTTTGTATTTTCAATAGGTTACAATCTGTTTTTTCAAATACATTTTAAAACTCGATACCTATGGTACATAAATCATGTTCGACCTGCTTTTGACCATTACTTACTGTTTTATTGAAACAACATTAAATGCTGTTTGTTGTTATTAGATTATCAGCAGTATATGTAATAACAAAATGATGACACCAGAACACAATGAATGTATTATTTGGAAAGTTATAGGACACAATAAATTAGAACGGAAATCAAGTAACTGCTAGATGCGAATTAATAGAAAAAGGAAATGACAGGAGCGCTTTTTAAAACGCACTCTGCATTATAATAGCAATTTTGAGCACAACCGAATAATTTAAATGAATAGTAGGTAGGTATAATGTTAATATGCATACAGTACAATTATTAACCGTTAACCATAATATTTTCAAATAATTGGTATCACCAACTGGAAAAATTTATTGCAGACAAAAATATTTCCCATTTGCTCTCAACAAGGTGTCCCATTTATAATAATAAAAAAAAAACATGGCTTCCCGACACAAAATACAACAAAAAAGTGTTATACAATTTTTCAATCCAGTGACATGACAATTGAGCTCGCAAATCGTCTTTGTAAATTTGAACGTACAATTTGTTTCCTTACGGGCCTGGATCTAGGCGACTAACGTCGCTCAGCTGATCTAGTGTGGATGNATTTTTTGTATTCCCTACAAAAAATACCCTTGCTCCCATTTTGTTGAAATAGAATAATAGGTTTTTACTTATTGTTAATAAATGTTAAAGCTAAAATTACACAGTCATGTTGCTAAAGTGTCTTGCAAAAAAAGCAATCGAAGATGAATCTGAAAAACCTGCGAAAATTTTACGGTGCGTATACAGGAAATACAGACCGCATTTCCTAAAAACATTAAAGATACTTTTAGAATTTTGAAACAGATCACCACTGAAACTTTCAAAGGTGGATCTTTTGTACTTATTGTCTGCACTTCTTTTATCAATTGTTCACTGTTCATGGTAATTACAACGGACATCCCATCAATTCTATCAACCGGGACCCAATTTACACGCAAATACCAGGTAGCTAACAATTGTGAGAGGGAATTTGACTGTAATTAAACCTTATCCTTTATTTCGGGAGGCAATTTACGTGTATCCTTCTCTATTTTGTGAGTCATTGAAGTTCCTTTATGCTTTTGTTCGGATAGTATCTAAAATACAGACTATGCTTTCAGGAAACAAATGTATTATCGACTACAAAAGTATAATGAGAAAAGAGTATCTCATGCTAAAGATGGAAAATGAATGCCTTTCATCGAACTGAAGTATACGTACATGAACTATCAACTGTGAAAACTGCTCCTATTTTAGGAAATGGTGGTGTACATAGAATCCGGTTTGGTTTGAAAAAGTCGCATTAATATCGTAGATATTGTTTTACAAAAGCCTATATATATAAAACACTTGAATGTTTTGAAATGTAATTTTTGCACTTTGCAAACGTTTTGGCAATTCATACTAATGCATTCATTTATTAATTCATATGCTACTTTAAAAAGAGGACGATATGTCGATTCAATTATAAGTAAAAAATATTTAAGTAAATAACTTTTTTTCATAAAAGTCTATTATTAAAATATTACGAGAATATACAGACAATGGAAAATATAATGGAGCATTTAACAAAGCATGTTTTACTTTAATAAAGGAAGTATAAAAAAATATTTTTAAAATCTGATTGTATCAGGAGTTTCTTTAAGACATTCTTAAAGCAAATATTTCGATGTTTCATTATATTTTCCACATGCTGCTGATGTAGCCTTTTGATAGTTTTAGGTTTTTTTCATTATTTTTCTCAAAAAAATGATTCGTTTAACCGTTTGTATTTTTTAGATGGCATTAAACAATTTGTATTTGTATAATTATTCATACGTTTGTGAAAGAATTGCTGTGAATTTGCAGGTTTTCGGCAACAATCCCAGAAAATTAAAACTTAAAACGAATACTCACCCCTAATTACCACAAATAATTTTATTTGAGCGGACACGTGTTTCGCCCACTTCATACGTGAGCATTATCAACACGACACATGTGTCCGCTCATATAAAATTATTTGTGGTAATTAGGGGTGAGTATTCCTTTTAATTATTAAGTAATATTTACCACAGTCTCCTCTTTCTAATTTTAATTTTAATCCCTTATTTGATACCGTTTCTACTTATATTATGTATGTCATGTACTACAAAGAAACAATATTGATAATAACCTGAACTTGTTAAAATTCAGGGGGTTTGTTTTTTATAAAAACGTTCGGATACGTCGATCTTTATTTTTGGCTGCGGGTTTTTGCATGGTAAATAAGGTACTATCACTGACTTTTTTTTTTATATTACAGTTTTCAATTCTCCATCAAATTTTAATTATGGTTCATGTACATAGACCAACTACAAAATTACATAATACCCAGTGGAAAATATTGCTTTCTTTTATAATGATGAGCAATATACTGTCGCTCTAGAAACTAATCGTAAGCGACGATATGTTTGGATTATTAAAATAAAAACTCAAATTTAACACTTATTTAATCTAGAAAAACTTAATGTTACAAAAATATACAAAAAGGTGAAACGCGTGTGTCTTACAGGACAGA
>NW_020439044.1:471689-483465 GCF_000699045.2 Agrilus planipennis | reverse complement strand
CAGGAGTTAGGAGGGGTAGAGGTAGACCTAGATTAGATTACTGTTCGCAAATAGTTAAGGATGTGGGTTGTTCTAGTTTTAGGGAAATGCGAAGATTAGCTCAGGATAGGAAAGAGTGGAGGTGCGTGTCCAACCAGTCGTAAGACTGACGACCTTATGATTATGATGAACTAGGGAATACATCAGTTGGATTAGGACACTCCGTAGGAATGAAGTTTCTTACGCTAATTGACAAGTATCTCTGCAAACAGCAATGGTCGGCAATTGGCGAACTGTGTGCTGACCGCAGAAGGTCAAAACCTGGACTGCCAAAAAATGTCTGAATGTAAATTGCTCAAATAAATTGTTTAAAAAGTATTTTTCTGTAGATAAGAAAGTCTGTTTGAGTTTTGAATACCACCCTTATCATTTTTGAAGGAAGGAATATCTGTTTTCTGGTAGTCGATAAAAATTTAAAATTATATGCCGACCCCTGTATGGAGGAATACAGACAAAAGTTTAATAACGCTTTCCTGTCACTTTGAGTTTTGTTAATCAACTCTCTGCCGATAAGAAACTACGTAAGTAATTAAATATATACGTACTTATATGATACTTTTACTTATCAAAAAACAATTACACAATCCAATAACAAACAGTTGGAGAGAAAATCAAAACCGGAAGCACTAACTTATTGTGTTTAATTTTATCACGTAATTTTCTGATACTAGAATTTTAATCAATTATGTTTCGACGTCCAAAATAAAAATCTTATGTTGTATACATCTAAAGCGTGAAGTTTGCATTTATAATCAGAATGAACACGACTTACTGCACGTATACCTTCTTAGTATTCTACAAAATAAGTTAAAAAAACAAAGTGATGAAACAGTATCGTTATGGGTTCATTGCGAATTTATGTTCACAATTTTTATATAATATGTAGGTATATCACGTACTTAGTGCATTGTGTCCCACTTTAGCGTTGTTATTTCGATATCTAGTTCCAATTTAAATTGTTTTAGACGTATAATTCATAAACTAGTATGTATGTATTTATTGTGCCGAAATTGTGCAAAGATATCCATACTAAATGTACAGATCCGCCATTGTAGCAGGGTATCATATTTTCACGTTCTTGTTGCGCAATGTCGCAATAGTAATGGAGTTAACGTGTTGAGTACATACTTGGTCCAAACCAAAAATCGTTGCAAGCAGGGCCATCTTTAACCTATTATAGGCCCTGGGCACATAAGCCTATCGAGGCCCCTACAGCTTTGATAGAGAATTATTTTTGTTTGTTTCTTTACATTCACATAAATGAATAGATAATTGTAATATGAAGGAACTCTAATATCATTCTCAGGTTGGTACTTAAAATTGTGTTTTTTGAAAATGCACCCTTCTAGTTTTCAGATATGCAAAATCGTCAACCAGTTGTTCAAACTCTTTATCTTTGAGCATATCTCATTCTATGGACTGATCAATCTTTCTTGAAGCATTGTTCGGCTTAACTTATTTTTTATTCTTTTCCGTTTAAAGAAGGAGCGTTCACCACTACAGTTAGTTACCATCATGTTTAAAAAGATTCTCAATGCAATTTCTACATTTGGAAATGTGTCTCCAACTCGGTATTTTTCAAAACTTCCGGAATACTATTAGTTTGCTAAATACAGACATTCTATTTCTAACTCTTTCTCGTTAACATCTTCATAGCAGCAAATTCTTTGCAACTTTGTCTCGGGATTTGGAGTTTTCAAGCGAAAAACAATGTCAACAATAACCAATNTTAAGTAGACCCCTGGTAAAATTAAAAATATTGGACGTGACCAATCGTTCACAACTTCCTTCTTAGAATCTTTGCTATTATTCAATATGAGCACCCCGAAGGGTGGATGGTCAAAGAATGGTTTACAACCCTCATCCGTCTACAATTCCTACATATGGCTGTAAAAAGACCACCCGCTAAAGCAGCAACCTTTCTCTTGAATAGCATGAAAAACAAGTTGAAAGTTTTAAGTTAACATTTCGTAAAATAAAACATGAAATAAACGATTTAAAAAATACAACAAATAGTTCGACAGAACATTCTCCCCCCAGTTGAGGGTTCCACTCAACTAAATCAATTCATAACTACACTAACTATATTACGGTTCCTTATTTTTTTTTATAGTTTTCTGGAATTGGTAATAATGCGAGGTTTTTTACACTTCTTTTTAATTCACTTTTTGCGGTTTTCACTATCACTGTTCGAATGATTCCATCCGCACCTGGATATGTTTTTATGATTCTGCCCAAAATCCATTGCATAGGGGGAACGTTTTCTTCCTTTAATAACACTATAGCATTTTCCTGAACAGTGTGTTTTCCGGCAGTCCATTTGTGGCGAATGTTGAGTTCATTTAGATACTCCTTATACCATCGATTCCAAAAGTGCTGTCGGACCTTTTGGACATGTTGCCAATGTGACAATCTGTTTGAAGGGATGGAACAGATATCCGCTTCAGGTAGACTTGTCAAAGAATCGCCTATCAAAAAATGGCCGGGAGTAAGGGGAGTAGGATCATTTGGGTCGTTTGAAATGGGAGTAATGGGGCGAGAGTTCAGTATGGCTTCAACCTCTATCACAAATGTATTTAACTCTTCAAAAGTAAACAGTAAATCAGAAACTACTCGAATCAAATGGTGTTTGAACAATTTTACCGTGGACTCCCATAATCCACCAAAATGAGGTGACAATGGCGGTGTAAAGTGCCAATTAATTTGGAACTCTGTAAGGAAATTGGATATTTTTTCTTTATAAAGTTCTGATTGAAACAGAGTATAAATTTGATCTAATTTGTTCTTTGCACCTTGAAAATTAGTTCCATTGTCCGAATAAATATTTTGGGGTCGTCCGCGTCTAGCTATGAACCTTTTTAATGCCGCGAGAAAACCTTCAGTTGATAAATCACTGACTAGCTCGAGATGTACCGCTTTTACGACCAGACATACAAACCCTGCGACGTACACCTTAATTTTTTTTGTATTTCTGTACTTCTTTTCTTTAATGTAAAACGGACCACAATAGTCTATTCCTACATTATTGAAAACTCGAGCTGGAGTAATGCGCACGGTAGGTAAATTGCCCATGAGGTATTCGATTGTCGGGGGGTTAGCACGAAAACAGCGAATACAATTTTTTACAACCTTTCTAACTTGATTTCGACCGTCAAGCAACCAAAATTTTTGACGAATATTACACAGCGTAGATTGAATTCCGGCGTGATAATATAATTCATGATAATATTTAATTATTAGAGTAGTGATATGGGCTGATTGTGGGATTAGCATTGGGTGTTGCTGCGAAAATGTTAAATTTGCATTATTTAAGCGTCCTCCCACTCTCAAAATACTTTTACTATCTAAAAAGGGGTTTAATGAAAGCAATCTGCTTGTTCTTTTTATTTCGCGCTTCTTTTCGAGGTTGCGTATTTCACTGGCAAAGTAAACCGATTGAAGATACTTTATAATAGTATATTCGGCTTCAATTAAGTCATCGCTGTGTAGTGATCCCGAATACGTTTTTCCGCGTTTTAAATACTGCGCAATAGCGACAAACCGTTTGAGTTTGATATAAGAGGAGAATCTTGAGAATATCTCGAATTTTGAATCCCAATTCTCCTGTTCTATACTTGACACATTGGTAGCTAAGAGACATGCTTCTTTTTTCATTTCAGGCAATTCGCTGGACAATCCTGGTAAACTTGACTGGGGCCAAGTTGACTCCGCCTTGTTTAACCAGGGGGGCCCAGGTGCCCACATAGAATTTTTTAGAAACTGTTCAGGGAGTTGACCTCGCGATAAGGCATCCGCAGGATTATCTTGTGATTGTACGTGCTTCCACTGATTTGCAGATGTGTAAGTCGTGATCGCGGATACACGATTAGCCACAAAAGTTTTTAACCTGTGAGGTGGCGTATTTATCCACTGCAAAGTTATTGAAGAATCCGACCAAAAAAGTATTTTACCAAATGATAACTTTAATGTATTAATAATTTGTTTAAATAACTTCGAAAGTAATAACGCTGCACTCAATTCAAGTCGGGGAATAGTCATTGTTTTTACAGGTGCTACGCGAGATTTAGCGCAAAGTAACTGAGAATAAATGTTACCCTGTTTATCGACCGATCTTAAATAGAAACAAGCGCCGTACCCCCGTTCACTCGCATCGCAAAAACCATGAAGTTGAATTGAGTCATTTTTAGAACTTACAGTTTTTCTTTCGAATGAAATGTTATTTATTAATGGTAATTGATGATAAAATTCACTCCATAATGAATGCAAAGTAGTTGTTAAGGATTCATCCCAATTAAGTTTTTGTTTCCAAATTTCTTGCGTAATTATTTTGGCATATAAAATAGTTGGGCCAAGTAAACATAACGGGTCGAAAATTTTGGCAATTTCGGAAAGAACGGTACGTTTCGATTTAGCACATTTGATTTTCGAAAAATTAACTTGATATGTGATGGTATCGTCTTTTGCATTCCATGAAATACCGAGAGTTTTTAGATTATTCTACTGCAAATTCGTATCAATCTGATCCTCATTTAACCCGTCTAAAATACGTAAGTCATTGGATGCCCATTGGCGGAGATTGAACTTACCAAGCTTTAATAAAGAAGTTATTTGATCTCGAATTTCGCGAGCTTCATTCAGTGTTTCTGCGCCAGTGAGCATGTTATCGACATACAAATCTTCAGAAAGAATTTTTGCTGCGAGAGGGTACTTTTCGCCTTCTTCCTCGGCTAGCCTTTTTAAACAACGGATAGCTAGGAAAGGGGCGGGGCCTAAACCAAACGTAACTGTGTTTAACTTGAATGTTTTCACCTCATCACCTTCTTTCCATAACAATGCTTGATATTTTCTATCTTCTTCCCGAATTAAGATTTGCCGATACATTTTTTCAATATCTGCACTTACAACATACTTGGGTATACGAAAACGAATTAACAATAGGAACATATCATCCTGGATCGTTGGTCCCGTCATAAGAATATCGTTTAAGGAAATTCCACTGCTTGTCCTAGCCGAACCATCGAACACTACACGAAGCTTGGTGGTATTGCTAGTTTCTTTGAAAACAGCGTGATGAGGTAAATAAAATTTAACCTCCGAATGATCTTCGACTTCCGACATATGTCCAAGATGTTTGTATTCATTAATTACTGCCGTGTATCTTTTTTCAAATTCGCGATCCCTTCGAAATTTGTTATGTAAAGAAGTCAAACGCTTATTCGCCTGAATTCGCGACTTTCCTAGTAAATCTCGGTTACTTTTAAACGGAAGAGCCACTATGAAACGGCCGCTATTATTGCGAATGACGGTTTCTAAATAATGTTTTTCAGAATGTTATTCTTCACCTGACAAATGATTTTGTGATGAACCCTCTTCAATGTACCAAAATTTCTCGAGTTCGAATTGTACATTCGTAAGATTACATTGAGTTATTTTTCCTATTCTTTTCGTCTATACCTGCCCTCCAATAATCCAACCTAATCGAGTCTTTTATAAATACAAATCAATATTTTTGACGTGACAACGTCTTATAATTCGTGCACGCACGAAAAAACATGACTCATGCGGCGTTNAACTTACAGTTTTTCTTTCGAATGAAATGTTATTTATTAATGGTAATTGATGATAAAATTCACTCCATAATGAATGCAAAGTAGTTGTTAAGGATTCATCCCAATTAAGTTTTTGTTTCCAAATTTCTTGCATAATTATTTTGGCATATAAAATAATTGGGCCAAGTAAACCTAACGGGTCGAAAATTTTGGCAATTTCGGAAAGAACGGTACGTTTCGATTTAGCACATTTGATATTCGAAAAATTAACTTGATATGTGATGGTATCGTCTTTTGCATTCCATGAAATACCGAGAGTTTTTAGATTATTGCGATCAGAATCCAACTGCAAATTCGTATCAATCTGATCCTCATTTAACCCGTCTAAAATACGTAAGTCATTGGATGCCCATTGGCGGAGATTGAACTTACCAAGCTTTAATAAAGAAGTTATTTGATCTCGAATTTCGCGAGCTTCTTTCAGTGTTTCTGCGCCAGTGAGCATGTTATCGACATACAAATCTTCAGAAAGAATTTTTGCTGCGAGAGGGTACTTTTCGCCTTCTTCCTCGGCTAGCCTTTTTAAACAACGGATAGCTAGGAAAGGGGCGGGGCCTAAACCAAATGTAACTGTGTTCAACTTGAATGTTTTCACCTCATCACCTTCTTTCCATAACAATGCTTGATATTTTCTATCTTCTTCCCGAATTAAGATTTGCCGATACATTTTTTCAATATCTGCACTTACAACATACTTGGGTATACGAAAACGAATTAACAATAGGAACATATCATCCTGGATCGTTGGTCCCGTCATAAGAATATCGTTTAAGGAAATTCCACTGCTTGTCCTAGCCGAACCATCGAACACTACACGAAGCTTGGTGGTATTGCTAGTTTCTTTGAAAACAGCGTGATGAGGTAAATAAAATTTAACCTCCGAATGATCTTCGACTTCCGACATATGTCCAAGATGTTTGTATTCATTAATTACTGCCGTGTATCTTTTTTCAAATTCGCGATCCCTTCGAAATTTGTTATGTAAAGAAGTCAAACGCTTATTCGCCTGCATTCGCGACTCGCCTAGTAAATCTCGGTTACCTTTAAAAGGAAGAGCCACTATGAAACGACCGTTATAATCGCGAGTGACGTTTTCTACATAATGTTTTTCGCACAGTAATTCTTCATCTGACAAATGATTTTGTGATGAACCCTCTTCAATGTGCCAAAATTTCTCGAGTTCGAATTGTACATTTGTAAGATTGCATTGAGTCATTTTTCCTATTCTTTTCGTATCTACTTGCCCTTCAATAATCCAACCTAATCGAGTTTTTTGTAAATACAAATCCATATTTTTTGTCGAAATATTTCTTTGACCGATCGAGAACATAGAAAGCGTTGGTCCGGACCCCAATAACACGTCTACGGATGCAGGCTTGTAAAACTCTGGATCCGCGAGTTTAATATTTGCTGGAATCGCGATATGTTTTCTGGAAATGTGTTCACTCGGAATTTTGTCGGAAATATTTGATATGGTTAGGAATTCGAGAGTCTTACTATATTCGTTATGATTAGATTGAATCGTTGCAGTAATTACATTTTTTGTTGTAGTTTCTAATTGATTTAGAGCACCCACAGAAACTCGACACGGTTTTTTAGGAAGATTAAGTACATTTGATAAAGCTTCTGTAATTAAATTTACAGATGCACAGGTGTCGAGTAAAGCTCGACACCGTATTTTATTATTTTTACTATCTAAAATATTTATGATTGCACTAGTTATTAACTGAGTTGAGCATGACGATTGTTCAAAAGAAGAAAGACAGTGCCGATTCGTTTCTGTGTGCTGTGCTAGTCAACTGTTATTTACAGCCGTATGTTCATGCAGTAAAAAATTTTGCGGGCGATCGCATGCGATACATTTTTCAAATTTGCATGTCTGATCACCATGATTTCGAAGACACAACTCACATAGGGAACTATTTCTAACTAGTTGTAATCTTCTCTCTAGGGGAAGCTTTTTGAATTTATCACACCTATATAATGGGTGTTTTTTGTCACAGCTAGGGCAGTTATATTTAGGTGTCGTTACGAATGCCTTGCCCCTTTTATTTTTTACTTGTATGGTCCGACAACCCAAATCGCCCTTTGTTTGTGGTAATGATGATTCGTTTATTTTATCATTATTTCGTTTTGAAAGACGCGCAGCGGTTTTATATAAAAAATTAATCATGAATTCGAGTTTAGGATAAACATTACTATCTAACAATTCCTCCCATTTTTCAGCGGTATTTTTATGTAACTTTTCTTCGAGATTTTGAACATTTCTTCGGAAATTTTAATTTCGAGCGCGGCGAGTGATTCAACGTGTTGCATAGTATCGTCCGACCAATCTACGTAGCCCCTCAGCAGTTTCGTATTTTTGAACAGGTAATTTAAGCAATAAACTTAAATGCCGAGAAATAATCAAACGTTCGTTGGCGTACGCTTTTTGCAAAATACCCCATGCGCGTTGATAATTTTCCTCTGAAACGCAAATATGCCTTATTTTGTTGGCTGCTTGACCGGTCACAGCTGATTTCAAATATTGCAATTTTGCTACATTACTCAAACCTTCGCGTTTATCAATAAGGGACGTGAACGCATCTTTAAAAGGCAACCATTCTTCATAATTCCCGCTAAAAGTTGGTAAAGACGCTTCCGGCAACTTTACATATCCTTTATTATTGGGAATACCAATGGAGTTAGTCTGCGTTTCAGAATTATTACTATTTAAACTATTATGATCCGTTTGACAAGAAGACGAGTCTCCCGTTTCTGAATGTTCGGTTACTTCATTTAATGACTTATCTTGGCGAATTAAAGCTTTAACGGCTCTAGGTTGCATGTCAAGTAGTAAATTTTCGGCGTCCGCAAGAAGATCGAAATATTGATCCTGAATTTCGAATCGTTCTTTGGCAATTGTTTCAGCCTTCTCAATATCTAATAACAATTCTAACTCGTCACAAATTCGATCAAAAGGTTCATAACTAGATTTTAATTTTTCAATTCGCATACGCAGTTTATTTTGATTCGGTTGCTCTTTCTTATATTTTTCAAGAAATGTGTTAAAACTGGTAATTTGTCCCTTAATAGTACCACGTTTTTGATTAAGAGACCTAATTAAACTATCGTGCTCTGGTGGTACGGTCATTTTGTAGGGATGGTTTTAAAGGAATTATTTTATACAAAGGATTTAGGCGATTCTGTTATTAAATTTGACAAGCCTACCTTTAGATTTTTCCTCCAATTGTTTTGGACATCAACAGTTTTCTTCACCAATTCTTCCTCTCAATTCCGTGAACTGCTTGGCTAATTTCTCCCAAGACGGTGTTTCCTGCGTGTTGACGTTGTGGTGAGAGTCGAAGTCTGATGAACGAATTTCCTTCTATTTATGAAGTTGGAAATTATGCCTCCTTTATTATGTTGAACAGTGCACTTTTATTACACACAGTTCAGCCCGCGGCAAATCCTTGGAAATTCGGAGTCTTTTTCTGTTGTTAAACACGTTAGGTTTATCTAACTGAAACGCGCACCTTTTTTATAACGATTTTCCCGATTAACAGTTTTTTAACAATCCGGCTCGAAGGACCATGGAAAATATTGCTTTCTTTTATAATGATGAGCAATATACTGTCGCTCTAGAAACTAATCGTAAGCGACGATATGTTTGGATTATTAAAATAAAAACTCAAATTTAACACTTATTTAATCTAGAAAAACTTAATGTTACAAAAATATACAAAAAGGTAAAACGCGTGTGTCTTACAGGACAGACTTAAGTAGACTCCCTGGTAAAATTAAAAATATTGGACGTGACCAATCGTTCACAACTTCCTTCTTAGAATCTTTGCTATTATTCAATATGAGCACCCCGAAGGGTGGATGGTCAAAGAATGGTTTACAACCCTCATCCGTCTACAATTCCTACATATGGCTGTAAAAAGACCACCCGCTAAAGCAGCAACCTTTCTCTTGAATAGCATGAAAAACAANTTGTACCGTTGAGTAATAAATGGCAGCTGAAATGAAATATGAAAGGTATATATTTTTTCCGAAAAGAAAAAAAAACTAAGAGATAATAATGTAAAAGCAAAATAAATGTAAGAGATTTAGAAGAAGAAAAGCTGGGAGTGAAACATATAGGAATTGTCCTACGTGAAGGATAACAAGGCTAAAGAGGGTATCACGGATTGCAGGAAAAACGACTACATGTCAAGAGGCAGGATAAAATAGATGCAGCTTCATTTTTATAGAACCGAACATATTTTTCCCATTTTTCATTTGAAAATAAAGTGCCCCTGTATGTTTTCTAACAAATTTATTGTTCTAATAATGATTTTCTCCAAGAATGTAAACGTTTCTTTGATGTTCACACACCATTCACAATTCATTTGTTTAAAAAAATCTTTACATAGGTAATTGTACAGAGTTACGTGGTTACAGAATAGTTCAGCTATAGCAAGCACTACAATAAATTATTATTATTTTTTGGTTTAAACCGTTGAATGCTTTTAATTTACACCTATTAAATGGACGCTTTCACACGCGTTTTCTATTTGCGTTCAATAATTAAACTGTTGTAGAATGAAGATTCGGGCTATAGGGCCGTGGTCTAAGTGAACTATTGTGTCGAAACGTTTCGTCAGCTACTGTGGCTGACATCCTCAGTGGTAGTGCTGCGTTGACAACGTGAACGTAGACCCAGTTGCTGTCGAGACTTCGAGATATAATCTACGTTCACATTGTCAACGCAGCACTACCACTGAGGATGTCAGCCGCAGTAGCTGACGAAACGTCTGGACAGAATAGTTCACTTAGACCACGGCCCTATAGCCCGAATCTTCATTCTACTATGGATTCCGGCCGTGAAAGCCTTTGTTCTTATATTAAACTGGTTTGTTTATTCAAAATTCCACAAATATGTTTAGAAATCTAAGATGGACATAATAAGGTTTTTAATTAAGGCTAAGGTAATCTCAAATGCAGGATTGCACCTTAAGTGTCAACATGCGGTTTTGTGGAGTATTCTGGGGTACCATAAAGAGGCCCTAAGACTTATTTGTGCAGACAACTGAATACCAATATTGTAATACAGACAAACAAATAAAATACATATATACAAGTAGGGAACGCAACACCAATTGAATTAAAAATAAATGTGATTGATTTACAAAAGAAAATTATATTGAGCATAACATTTAGGACGGTGACTGATGTAAGTGAAATAAATGGTTAACAGGCCTGGAAATTGGGTAGGCTTCACCTGGTTGGTTCTTATAAAATAATAGTTCCATTATTAAATCAAAATTAAATTGTCCAAATTACATTATTCGTAAAATAAAACATGAAATAAACGATTTAAAAAATACAACAAATAGTTCGACAGAACACCCAGATTAACTGAGCTTTACCCAAATAATGACAAACCAAATATACCAGCAGATTGGGTATGGTTGCAACAGGATGGAGCACCCCACACTATTGTGATACGAGATTACCTTAACAATCTTGTTTCAAATAGAAGAATCGGAAGGAGAGGCGTTATCGAATGACCAGTTAGATCTCCAGACCTGAGCCCACTGTGAGGTTACCAGGAATCTAAAGTCTACTTCAAAAAATTGGAATATATTGAAGAATAGAATAATAGTTGAAATACAAGAAATCCAGCCGCAAACCTAAACTCAAGATCAACTTGCATATTGTTAGGAAGTTAGTGGTCAGCAATTTGACCATTTCATTAAATAATTTGTTATTTTATTAGAAAGTACCACAAATGGCGCGGTAAACGCCATCTGTAGTACGATGCTACATTTTAGGATTACGTATGCTTCAACAAGATCCATTTAAATATATGGATATCTCCTTGCTAAAACAAATCCCGGCGTAGCTAACCTCAACGTGATAGGCACGTTACCATAATCGAATAAAATAATTCCAAGTGGTTTGTATTCTGTCGAAACTGCCAGACACGGATCACGATTTCGATCTTTTTGGATCTCATCAGCGGGTCGCAGGCAGCTCCGACAGAACACAGACCAACTTTTACCTGCTGTTTTAACAGCGCGTTTTAGAAAATACCACAAATGGCGCGGTAAACGCCATCTGTAGTACGATGCTACATTTTAGGATTACGTATGCTCCAACAA
>NW_020439044.1:455160-471593 GCF_000699045.2 Agrilus planipennis | reverse complement strand
ATACGTAATCCTAAAATGTAGCATCGTGCTACAGATGGCGTGTACTGCGCCATTTGTAGTATTTTCTAAAACGCACTGTTAAGACAGCAGGTAAAAGTTGGTCTGTGTTCTGTCGGAGCTGTTTGCGACGCGCTGATGAGATCCAAAAAGATCGAAATCGCGATCCGCGTCTGGCAGTTTCTACAGAATACAGACCACTTCAAATTATTTTGTTATTTTATTGTTTAATAAACTTCCAAAAAACAAACCTTTTAATTTTAAATGTGTTTGTTCCAGTCTACGCGTCTTCCTAAATTTGAAAGAAATTGTTCGTAAATTTATCGATAACTATTGACTTTAAGTATAGGACATGGTACACAAAAAAGTAGTTAAAATTCGATGCAGAATTCAAAAATGTAATAAAAAATAGGTGCTTCCATTTAAATAAATAATGTCGCTTATTTTTTGACCACCCTGTATACATGCCATGCAAAAACCCGCAGTCAAAAATAATGATCGACGTGTCCGAACGCTTCTCCAAAAAAACAAACCCCTGAATTCTAAATGAATTTGTTCCAACCTACGCGTTCTCATAGTAATATAAATATATATATTATTAAATTGCTTTTCCATTAAAAATGTGAAAAGAGCAGCGGCAATTTGTATGAAACTCTGCAGTGGTTTCTCGGAATTATTCTGGAATTCAGACCACGGTTGCTCTAGCGACAAAAGAGTTATTTTCTAGATGTGCATTTATCTTCGCTAGACTAAGGTATGAAAAGTACATATGTATAAGTGCACATGAAGTTATATGTGTAGTTTCATCGTCGTTACGGTACTGCATTGTAAACAACTAGTCGCCCGTGAGACCGATAATAGAAGGAGGAGAGAATGAAAATGGGTGCGATAAACGCAGACGGCAGGGTCGTGGTGGCGCTGACGTTGTCTCGTACATTCTCAGAGTTAGTGCATGGAAAGGGTCCCAGGAGTTGGCAAATAAAAGGGAAGGAGAGGAAGCGCAAGCCATGCCAACGAATCACAGATTATGGTAATACACCGTGAAATTGTTAATTTTAGCGCTCGCTGTGTGATGAAATGGGACTGAGACGCGCGCATTTAATGAGAATTTGCCCGATGCCTCATGAACGTTAAACTAATTGTAATTATTACCGCTTTTCTTATTATTAAAATGAATTGCTGTTTATTTATTTTTCGCGTTATTAGACTAACAGTAGGTGTTCATGTATAATCATATATACTCATCCCCATTACATTGCACCCTTATTAAAAAATATGCCTATTACCAACAGACCTATATCCAGGTTGGCAACGTTTTTAAGCTGCGGCTTAAAATCATCCAATATGTGCGTTTTAGCAAGACATATTAGGCCAGTAATACTTTTAATTTAAAACTGTCACTTTTGGTGAATAATAAGTTAAATTTTGTACAACAGAACACCCCTGACTCAGTTGTGACTTAATTTGTTCGGATTATATGGATGCATTCCGCTTATCTTCGTTCTATTAGCTACTTTGTAATCATACCAAAATTCAATAACACCCAAACAGACCACTGTCGTCATTGTTACTGGTCTTTTATACCTACTGTGAGATTCGTTTTCGGTCAAGCGATTTGAAGAAAATATTTATTTTCAATGTGCTTTTCACACTTATGTTTTATAATTTATTCTTATATACCTATTATACCTAATTTTCGCAAATGCAGCTGGTTATTTGAAATTTTCGAAAGGGCGAGTTGCTGATCCGCTGCCGAAGCATTATTTAGCGGCTACTTTCTCTAAAGCACGGTTCATCAAAGTACAATAAAAATAAATAGTTAGTACAGTTCCCCATTCGACGGGACTTGGGCCTTGATGAAGCTCTTGTTCGAACTAGAGTAGGTGGATCGGCTTGCGAGTTTCGATGATTTAAACAACCGAATAATAGGCTCACCATAACGAAGTGGGGGGGCGGGTACTTAATGAGAAACCAGACTCCCTGAAAGAGGGAAGTAGCTTTTTCAGTACTCAGGGTAGCAGAGATCACGAGCATCGGTATGGCACTCTGATGCACAACACTGCCATGTGGAAGGCATAGGGAAACGACCACATTATGATATCCCGAGTACAACAAACCAAAACTCAAATGATGGCGTCCTCTGGGGTAAAGACCCCCGATTCGGATATGTGGGTGGGGATTACTTCGCGGGAGGTGAAGACATAAAAGCGGTATATATGCATATGTAGAAGTTAAGTTTAGTAAAAGGTCAGATAAACCTAATAGTAACGCAGTAATAGGTGAAGGTAAAAAAGGTACAATAAGAAGTTCTTTTGGATTAGGCAATAGAAATGACAGCAGAGATAGACTGAGAAATTTTGCGATAAATATAACTAAACCGTCGCGAATACTTTATTTAACCATTAGGCTAGGAGGCGTTATGCGTGGAAGACGTTAGGTGATTTGGAGAGATATCAATTAGATTACATACTTGTTAGGCAAAGATTTAAAAATCAAGTGAAGGACTGTAGGAGTTACCCAGGAGCAGATATAGATGATTATCATAAGTAAGAAGCGTTAGAAACATAGTATTACTGACGAATGGTGAAATTACCGTGAATATAAAAGATTAAAAATGAGGAGGTATTAGAAAGAATAGGCAAACAGAGATCACCATGGAAGTCAATAAGAAATAAGCGAGGTAGGTTTATAGGAGACCTTCTCAGGCTTGATGGGCTTGTTAGAGACATATTAGAAGCAAAAACAGGAGTTAAGAGGAGCAGAGATAGACTTAGATTAGTGTTCACAAATAGTTAGGGGTGTGGGACTGACGATGATCATCATGATAGTGAGTTTTACGGCATGATATATGATTAAATGGACGCTACCAAGTCTTTTGAAGTTTATATTCACTTAAATACCAATTAGGTAATAATAAAAACACAAATAATAACAAATAGCAATTTACATACAACAAAGATATATACACATGTAGACAAATGAAAATATATACTGTAACGTGCGCCACCCTGTATTTAGCGGCTCCTTCTGATCGCGCGCGTGTCTGTGAAGCCGATGCGTGAATAGAGGCGGTATCCTTTGGCGGTTTGCTAGGTGAATAAACAGCGACGGGGGGCGAATATACTTTTGATGTTTTTTCAATGTTTTAAGTCAGTAGTTAAATAGACATCCGCGTGTTCACTTGCATGTCTGAACAAATTTCTTCTTATTTTAATTTCTACTTTTCTAAGTATATATTTTTACATTTTTTTGTTTTGTTTAAATACACACTGTTAACCAATTACCAAAATCTTCTATCTATAACGCTACAATACACAATAAAAATAAGCAATTCTAATTAATGTTTCATCAAGGTTAACTACAGGCTGTAAAGTACAGCACTAAAAGTAGTTCTATTGAATATCTTCATTCCGGGCTTTTCGAATCTCATCTATTCCTGCTCATTTTTATATTTTCTATATTTAGGGTTTTTGTGAATCGATAAATGATAGGCATGATTCCACACAAGAAGAGCCGCTGATAGTAGTTAGTAGGGTGTTATATTTTGTTTTCGCAAAAATAACATAAGATGTTAATAAATTTACAGTAACATCCTTCATAATAGGACAAAATATTAATGGAAGATATTTTCTTTCCGTCAACAGCACAACTCATCAATTGCATTTCTAGTTTTTGGATGAAAGGAATGAGTATTTATCATCTCGAAAGAACCGTTTCAGCTTTTGTACTACCTATACAATGGAATTTAGTCACTCATACGGTGGAAATGTATTGTAATTTAATTCGAAACAGTGACAGAGAGAGTTTAGTATCGCTTTCTCAGCTATGTCTTCTGCATCAATTGGGCTTCTGTCTGGGAGCATTAATAAGGAGCTAACATTACCCTATCTATTGTCTAAGGCAGTAAATCGTTTCTCTAACCAGCACAATGCTTCCATTGTTTCCTTGTACATGTACTCGAACATCATTATGATATGATGGCTTTCCGTTTCTTGTTTTGCCGCAGGTATACACACAATAGTGTATAATAAGTATTACATTTATCATATTTTCTTTAATAATCGAAAAGAAATATTTAAAGACCAACCCGAACCAGCCGATTCGAAGTATATTCTTACCGATGACACTTTTGAATAAAATCATATATCAAGGAATCTACTCTCTGAGGAAAACAACTCAATGCTTGCTTAAGGATGTGTTTTCAAACTACAATAAAGTTTTCTTACTGAAATTATAAAGGTTTTGTTATTTATAGGGTCTGTCCGAAAAGTTGTCGTACTGAATTTTTCTCAACCAGAAAAAGCGCTGGAAGGTGACCCGTAACAAGGATCGGGCGGTGGGGATCTTAACTATCTTAATCAGCCCCCTCAGAGTTATCAAAGTATTATAGGTCGATTTTAAAGTGACCCCAGTCAAGGTGTCTCGTCACGTTTTGCGATGAACCGGTAAAACTACGAGTAAAACCCATCAGCTGATCAAATGTTCTTATGGAGGTGATACCATATGAGTCGATCGAGCGTTCTCGATTAGCAGGATGAAATTGATCAACTCTCAAGATGGCGAGAACATGGTTAAAGTAAGAAACCGTTTATGTGTTGGAAAACGAGTGACCCGCGTCCGCTCACTATCAATTCCAGGAAGTTGCACCATGATAATGAGCCAAGCCGCACCATTTTGCTATCATGGACTACTTGGCTAAACACTGTGTTCCGTCACTTTCCCGCCATTTTACAGCCCAAATATCCTTCCTTCTTCCATTTGCTATTCAAGCACAAACGGGTTATGACATACAAGAGAGAGTTTGAAACTAGGGATTATTATTCTTATAGGTTTGAGTAATGTTTTTCACTTCAATGTATTTTTTGGTTCTTTGTTGACGTAGTATTCAATAAAAAAATTCACTTGCAAGATTGTTAGATTTTGACTATCACATAACTTTTTTCTTATTAACCACACTTTTCTTACCATGAAGACTAAAATAGGACTACCAACTGCACGGTTTGTTTAGTTTAGGGATAAAGCTATGTGAGAGTCACAACGTTGAGTCCGGTCGTCCGCTGCTCAATCCACATCCGATTTTTCGGTAGGTAACAAAAAAAAAAACTTTTGAGTGTTTTATTCCCACCAGCCACTAATGCTAGTGGGCGGGTAGTCCCTCCGGACGGAAGGTAGGCCAGAAGGTGGGGCGGATGGCCCTCTTCAGTCTCCTTTCAGGAATCGTGGGAATGGGTGGGTGGTGGTTCGGGTGAGAAAGATGAGATGGACGAAATGAAGACAGAAAGACAGAAGAAAATGAAAGATTATCTGTGGAACATTACTGTCCCAGCATTTGCCTAAGTGATCCAAGGAAACCGCAGAAAAACTTAGACCATGGCAGACGGACCCGCAATCGAACCGACGTTGTCGTCTCGGATGCTAGCAATGGACTAAACCTCTAGGTCATGCCACTCGGTGTAGGTAAGGAGATTTTGTTTACGTTTTATATTTGACAATTGTTTTGATATTATCGAAATTGACGCGCAGTCGCTCATCGCGCAACTAACGATTACGTTCCATTATCCTTTATTAGAGATGATGCATTTTAGACTCATTCGCTTCAGATTATGTTAATATTGTTCCTATTTCTAATCTTCCTAGTCATACAAAAAAATTATGTAGTAGTAAACCATGGATAGATATCTAGGAAGTCAGATAAGTCAGGACGGAAGAAGTAGAGGTGCGTGACTAACCAAACTTATGATGATGAATTCATTGCGATTCATTCATGATGATGAATTCATGGGCATGCAAAATTATATTATTTGTACATAAGCATCAACTGCGTCATGTTCCAAGCATAACGAACGTTGTACCGTTGAGTAATAAATGGCAGCTGAAATGAAATATGAAAGGTATATATTTTTTCCGAAAAGAAAAAAAAACTAAGAGATAATAATGTAAAAGCAAAATAAATGTAAGAGATTTAGAAGAAGAAAAGCTGGGAGTGAAACATATAGGAATTGTCCTACGTGAAGGATAACAAGGCTAAAGAGGGTATCACGGATTGCAGGAAAAACGACTACATGTCAAGAGGCAGGATAAAATAGATGCAGCTTCATTTTTATAGAACCGAACATATTTTTCCCATTTTTCATTTGAAAATAAAGTGCCCCTGTATGTTTTCTAACAAATTTATTGTTCTAATAATGATTTTCTCCAAGAATGTAAACGTTTCTTTGATGTTCACACACCATTCACAATTCATTTGTTTAAAAAAATCTTTACATAGGTAATTGTACAGAGTTACGTGGTTACAGAATAGTTCAGCTATAGCAAGCACTACAATAAATTATTATTATTTTTTGGTTTAAACCGTTGAATGCTTTTAATTTACACCTATTAAATGGACGCTTTCACACGCGTTTTCTATTTGCGTTCAATAATTAAACTGTTGTAGAATGAAGATTCGGGCTATAGGGCCGTGGTCTAAGTGAACTATTGTGTCGAAACGTTTCGTCAGCTACTGTGGCTGACATCCTCAGTGGTAGTGCTGCGTTGACAACGTGAACGTAGACCCAGTTGCTGTCGAGACTTCGAGATATAATCTACGTTCACATTGTCAACGCAGCACTACCACTGAGGATGTCAGCCGCAGTAGCTGACGAAACGTCTGGACAGAATAGTTCACTTAGACCACGGCCCTATAGCCCGAATCTTCATTCTACTATGGATTCCGGCCGTGAAAGCCTTTGTTCTTATATTAAACTGGTTTGTTTATTCAAAATTCCACAAATATGTTTAGAAATCTAAGATGGACATAATAAGGTTTTTAATTAAGGCTAAGGTAATCTCAAATGCAGGATTGCACCTTAAGTGTCAACATGCGGTTTTGTGGAGTATTCTGGGGTACCATAAAGAGGCCCTAAGACTTATTTGTGCAGACAACTGAATACCAATATTGTAATACAGACAAACAAATAAAATACATATATACAAGTAGGGAACGCAACACCAATTGAATTAAAAATAAATGTGATTGATTTACAAAAGAAAATTATATTGAGCATAACATTTAGGACGGTGACTGATGTAAGTGAAATAAATGGTTAACAGGCCTGGAAATTGGGTAGGCTTCACCTGGTTGGTTCTTATAAAATAATAGTTCCATTAAATCAAAATTAAATTGTCCAAATTACATTATTCGTAAAATAAAACAGTAACATTTCATATGTAGCTCAGACAAGAAGATACATTAAACTGAGAGTGAATGAACATAAAAGGAAGATTCTAGCTAAGTCAGAATCTGTTTCCTCAAAACACGTTTAAAATTTCTATGAAGTGGCTTAGAAGAAGACAGAAATATTCGATAAAGAAACTAATTATAAATAGTTTCATTTTAGAAATAATATATATATTAAGGAGAAAACCCCACTCAAAGCTTAAGTACCTACTATTTACAACAAAACTTTTTCAACAAAAATAATTGTATTTTTCACTTTACTAGTTTCAACATTTAAGACATTTTGTGCTACACATGAACTAAACGTTAATAGAATTTATTAATACCAATGTAAACAAACCTTCATAATTTCAAATTTATGAGGAAGAATTTTTCTACCACTAAGCAACAACATTTTCTCATTAATTTGAGGTTATCTGTAACTGAAAAAATTAATTCATTTTAATGTATTCAAACCAACAAAACTTCTTCTAAACTTCTCAGTCTTAATACATATCTAATTTTAATAAATTTTATCTAAGACATGGAATCCAAGTCGAAGTTTTTATCAAAATCCTTATTTTAGCAGAATATGTTCGACTCAGTGCCGAAGATCTAGATCAAAACATACTTTTTTCTTTAGTTCTTCAAATTAATTTTCTTTTTTTTTACTGTTGACTCTAGTGGTTATTATTTCGTTTCCCTGTCTGTATTCTTCACGATTGTTTTCTATAAAGAATTATGTATAGATACATACGCCCTTACGAACTTAACATAAGGACATTCTAACATATTTTGAAATTGTACGTGAACGCTATATTTTATGCCATTAAAAGTATCTTCCAAAACATTCTAATCATTTACGACTGTTAGTATAAGCTGCTAATAAACAAACGATAACATTAATTACTATAAATTGTAATGGAAGGCTCATGCTGTCCTTTTTTGCTCTATATGGAACTAAACTCTATTTTAAATTAATTTTAGTGGTAACTGTCAAATAAATGATATTCGCCGAGAATAGGTTTTAACTTATTTTTTAATTCGTATACTAAATTGTTCGTAATTAACAAAGTTTTATAGGGTTTGTAACGAAAACCAAAATAAATGAGGTTCTATTCGCTCAATGTAGAAAAGCAGGTAGCGTTTACACTCCCGAAGCAAATTCACAAACATTACGGTAACACACATTACTAAATTGCC
This sequence comes from Agrilus planipennis, assembly GCF_000699045.2. Taxonomy (NCBI): domain Eukaryota; kingdom Metazoa; phylum Arthropoda; class Insecta; order Coleoptera; family Buprestidae; genus Agrilus; species Agrilus planipennis. The sequence continues at coordinate 463,195 of NW_020439044.1, read as the reverse complement.
GTAGCTGATTTGTTTTCCACTCGAATTCGCAAACGCTGAGCTATTAATCGACCGCTGGCTCTATTATCTGATAACTAAAACTCGTCAAATAGATTTGGATCAACATTAAAATTGGCTGGGAGGAGACTAGTTTTGCCCAATCTGAAATGGAAATCTCACGATTCCGGAACGCTCGAACCGCCCGCGCCTTCTCTAAAAATACGATCTCCGCTTATCGGACGTTGTTAACAAGTTTTCTGGTTTGTAATCGGCAAAGTTGGTATCTGGAAAAAGACGGACACAAGCGGGCAAATCTTCTGACGACGACGATGTGGCGCGTCTACGGCTGTCGCGACTTTGTTTTATTGAGAAACGATTGCGAAAACATCTTCCAGTTAAATCCTTCGAAAACAACGGCACGCTTTTCTTGGACAAACTGCATTCTAAACAGTATTATAGATAAAGATACGACAAGTAGTTGAAATAAAATCTAAATAAAGAATATGAATTAACTTATCTAAAAATATATATACATATATAAACATTAAATAAGGGTACTTAGACAATTGCTTGCTTTTTAGGTCCTATTTTAAATTTCACACAGGTAATTAAATTAATGAAAATTTTTATTTTTGTTAAAAAAAATTGATCGAACTGTATTCAATCGAATTATTGGGACAATAGTATTGTTTAACGAGTAACATAAGGTGAAATTCAGACTGTGACATTACTATAAAACGAAGGCCTGCCCACTCTTGGTACAGAACTAAGATGGAGTCAAATATTCATCATCATAAGGTCTTCAGTCTAAATATTACACGCATAAAATTATATGCAGGGCTGATCCATTTGTTTCGCCCCCGACCTCATTGTAGGCCGAAATAAATTCTATCTACAGTAGACGATCAAGTTTGGGAGAGTTATAAAATATCATCAAAATAAATAAAAACTTTATTTACAAGGGTTGTTACAATGAATGAGTCAGTAGGATGTAGAGTCTAAAATACAGAGTAACCAATGGATCCATCAAAGTTCACCACCATCGAAAAAATTCAAGATTCAATTATCAGCATGGAAGGTAATGTTATCCGTGTTTGCGATTCGGAAGGTGTGATTTCAGTAGATTTCCTGCAGAATGGGGCCACAATTTCAGGCGCTTATTACGCCAATTTAAAAACGTTATTGATAAAGGAAAACGTGGGGGTATGTTGCGCGTAGGTGTTCTCTTGTATCAGAATAACGCACCCAGATAAACGCCCGCCATTGCAGAACCTATAATAAGTACCTAAGACAAGGAATTATTAAGCATTCGTCATATTCGGAAGATTTGGCTCCTAGCAATTACCGACTGTTTCCAAAATTTAAAGAATCCTGACGTGATAAACGATTTTTGTCAGACAATGTAGTGATATGTGCGGTAAGAAGAACTTTTTCTGTGATAGGCGTTAGAAATGTTAAAACATCGATGGTTGGAACAATAAATGCAATATATATATATATATATATATTTATATTTATAAATGTGTTATTGTAAATAGGTCAAGGACGGAGTTCCTAACTTTAATATAAGTATATCTCTAACTAGCTCTTCATGTTTTATTGACTTCCATAACGTCCACTATTCTTCCACTCTTTCGAGTATTTCCTCATTTCTAACCTTTTCTAACCATGGAATTTTTGATATCAAATTCTAATCCTTCTAACCAAAATGAAATTAAGAAATACAATTAATACGGATATATTGTTAAATATTGTGCTTGTAGAGTAAAGAAATTTCATGCTCTTCTCAGACTACTATAGCTTTTGTCTAACTGTTACATGTAACAAATGCATGTTTTTATTGACATCCAATTATTTTGCGGCCTGAAAAATAGATGAACTGCTTTGAGCTGCCTACACAGTAGGAGAAAACAGCTCAATTCGTACCGGCTCCTAAATTGTACCTCTTCAGTTGTTTTTATTTTAGGATGCCTGCCGCCATCTACTGATTAAAAATAGAAGAATCATTCCCTCAGAAGCTCACAGCTTGTAACCCGATTAGTTTGAATTTAAAACGGCACTGTAATGCATATCTACTGTTTACTTTTGACGCACGCGATGTAATACTTGCACGGTAAGTATTAAGCTTTTTAGTTTCTAGTTGTACTATTTTTAAAACGTTGGCAATTTATATTGATAATAGGTAATGTGTTCTATTACGAAACATAAAATAAAACGTTCAACTAAGTTCCTCATAATGCGATGTGTCTTAACTAATCCAAACTCTCAAATCGTATCACGTTTTGGAAAATAATTCATAACGGTACGATTTTGATTGTGTTTTTTGGAAACATGATAAAGGGGACACAAGGTGAATTAGAATTTTAAAGAATATAAATTCACCAGAATTTTGACATCAAATAAACTTAAAAACCTCTTAGGGGTCATTAGAGATAAATTAGAAAATGATGGGAAGTTCGATATTTACGAAAAACCGTATAGAGAAATTAAGCGTAGCCCAGCATTTTGTTAAAACACACTACACTCTAGGCCCTAAATGTTTAAAATTAATCAAAGAAATCTCTTGTAACTCAGAACTCGACGATTGAGAAAGGTTATCTATTCCGAAGAATAAATATTATCTTAGGAATTCAAATGTTGGGCCTATTCCTGATTCCGCCTTGTTCTAACTTTTGCAAAAAGTTTATTGTTAGTTGATAATTATGCTTTTAAATAATCATAGTGTCACGCAGTACAGTTTTATGGAAACTCAAAAACTATTATATTTTAGACTTTAAAGCATATTTCAAAAATTAATTTAATTTTTTCATAGCTATAAAGTTGTAATTCTTTCAAAATTAATGAAATAGATATCGAGTTCATTTACTTGAAAAATAAGCGCATTGGCATTCTGCAGCAAAGAAAGGGTTGAATTATCTATGCACAAGCAGAAATTAACGCTAATTCGATAGTTCTAATTACTGTGAAAATTATAAAACTTCACGAAGTCAAAAGACGAAAAAGACAAAGAAGGCTTCTAATCTAGTTAGTATCGCAAATTTCATCAGTTTTCACTAAATCAGCTAAATCAAAGAAACTTCTAGAACAAATGAATGACCCACGTTCAACTATATACAAATAATCACTGATTCATCAATAAGTTTAGCGCGTGAACGGGAATCCATGGTCTAATGGCGGACAGTCGATTCGGGAACGGGTTAGCGAAAAGATTCTATCTTTAACGGATAACCGGTAAGAAACCCTAAATCGATTTGTAATTTATGTCTTTTTGAAAATCATATCTATTTTACTTTTCTATATAGGGTATCCCAGTTATAATAATTAATATTTATACCACAGATTCCTACGGACATAAATTANAATTATAACAGTTTCGATGCCGGCCCTGCACAATCGCAAATTAATTACGATTGCCAGCTGATCGTAGAAAAATTCACCTTCAGTAGGTCGGAATCAGCTGGTTTTTGGGGTGATGTTATTGTTTATGTTTGGTATTAAGTTACGGATCAGCCGAAGAAAATGCACTCGCGTTAAGATCCATTAGATAACTGAAACACGTTAGAAAAACTATGTACCTATCACAATCGAAAATCCCATGATCGTAAACTGAAGTGGACCTAATGTAGTCCATGACGTCGAGTATTATGTTATTTTAAATACAAAAGAAATTTTAACAACTACGGAATAGTTAGAAGCGGTGCACAAACAACCCTCTAGTGTACGAAAACAAATGTATGTGTTATGTTTGTAAAAGTTGAGACAAGATGCAGACCTACTTTGACCATTCAAATGTGTTAAACGTTACTTTTGCGTGGCAAGGCTCATTAACCCCGCGTGGGGTAATACAAGGATGAGTCCAGAAGGACCAATTTTGGTTACATATTTTGTTTTCATTAAATGTAAAAAGCTAAGTATTGATATAATCTCGTATAATTACACTGCTGGAAGTGACTCGAAAACAAGGCATATAATGTTGTAGATTCTAACAGGTTGTTCAGTTCGCTTTGGATTGTTGTGGAATTTACTTGTTTGTTAGTGTTAGTTTATTTATTTAGTGGTCATTTCATAAAAGACTATTACAATAAGGACAATTAGTAGTGTGATAGTGCATTCTAGTACGGTTCTTATTCAACCGTCAGTTGGTGGTGAGTTACATTACCAATGCCTATCGGATAATTCGAAATATTCCCGGTATCTGGGCCAAAATTCGCAGCAGCTGGGTACGTCGCTGTCAGTATTGCATTGAAGCGAATGGCGGACAACTTAAACATTTTTTAAAAAAGGTACGAATTTCTTTTTCACTTTTACCTTTTTTTTACAAGGTGGAAGTGCATTCGGCTTCTTTCCGGTAGATACTTGTTACATCTACACTAGATCAGCTGAGCGACGATAGTCCCCTAGATCCAGGCCCGTAATGAAACAAACTGGGACACCCTGTATAATAAAGTTGTTTTCCAATCTCGCCTTTCTTATCATATTAATACCTTACGCCTCGTCACGACAAAATAATAAAAACACATAACATAATGCTTTCAACGTTATGATAAGTTATGATCTAAATCAAATTTTTGTGTAACAGTCTTGTTGCGGCTTCAATTAATAATTGTATATATACATAATCAATTTTGTTAGGGTGAAGGATAACAAGGCTAAAGAGGGTATCACGGATTGCAGGAAAAACGACTACATGTCAAGAGGCAGGATAAAATAGATGCAGCTTCATTTTTATAGAACCGAACATATTTTTCCCATTTTTCATTTGAAAATAAAGTGCCCCTGTATGTTTTCTAACAAATTTATTGTTCTAATAATGATTTTCTCCAAGAATGTAAACGTTTCTTTGATGTTCACACACCATTCACAATTCATTTGTTTAAAAAAATCTTTACATAGGTAATTGTACAGAGTTACGTGGTTACAGAATAGTTCAGCTATAGCAAGCACTACAATAAATTATTATTATTTTTTGGTTTAAACCGTTGAATGCTTTTAATTTACACCTATTAAATGGACGCTTTCACACGCGTTTTCTATTTGCGTTCAATAATTAAACTGTTGTAGAATGAAGATTCGGGCTATAGGGCCGTGGTCTAAGTGAACTATTGTGTCGAAACGTTTCGTCAGCTACTGTGGCTGACATCCTCAGTGGTAGTGCTGCGTTGACAACGTGAACGTAGACCCAGTTGCTGTCGAGACTTCGAGATATAATCTACGTTCACATTGTCAACGCAGCACTACCACTGAGGATGTCAGCCGCAGTAGCTGACGNGCATTCCACAGTCGAAACAAGGTAAGTGGCATTGTTTTTCCCAACCGATTCTATATTTTCCTTTTTTCCTTATTGTAAAGGAATTCTTCGTTTGTCATTGTTTCAATTTTGTGTCAATTTTAATACTAATTCAATATTATGGCGGATATAGAGAGCTTCACTAAAAGGAGAGCTATCTTGAAATCAAAATTAACTAGGGCTAAACATTTTTTAGAGTCTTTTGATGAGAGTATTAACACAAAAGATCAATTAATTAGTAGATTAGAAGGTTTTAAATCAGTATTAGACGATTTCGAAAACATACAATTCGAAATTGAACTATTAGACAAGTCAGATATCGATAATAAAGAAAGGGGTTTATTCGAAAATGAATATTATAATTTGCTTGCTGCGTATAATGCTAAAATTAATTCATTATCTCCCAGTAATCTAGCATGTAGCAACAACATTTCTAATAACCAAGGTCCGTCCCAAACAATTAATAATAATATTCAGCTACCGAAAATCGACCTACCTCGTTTTAGTGGTAATTACGAAGAATGGTTGTCTTTCTATGATTTATTCAATTCAGTTATTCATGAAAATTGCAATTTAACCAAGATAGAAAAATTTCATTCCCTGAAAATGTGTCTTACCTCTGAGGCTGCTCATGTAATCAGTTCGTTAACTGCATCAGCCGATAACTATACAAATGCTTGGCAATTATTAAGGGAACGATTTCAAAACAAACGTCTCATTATTCAGGGGCATGTCAATGCGTTATTCAATTTACCAACTGTTCAAAAGGACTCTTCCAGTTCTTTAAGACGATTATTGGACTCATTTAACACCCACTTTAGGTCTCTCACAACTTTAGAGTTACCAACCGAACAGTGGGATATCTTATTAATATATTTAATTAATACCAAATTAGATTTAATAAGCAAAAAGGAATGGGAGACATCAATGAATTCCGAAATACCTAATTTAGAACAGTTAATTAAATTTTTATCTAATCGCTGCCAATTGTTGGAAACATTGGAGCAAACTAAAAACTCTAATATTAGATCAGATAGGATTGCTGTAGAAATCCAGAAAAATTCAAAAAATTATTCGTTGCCAAATGCAAGGCAACGTACATTAAACACTTATGTAAAACCAACCTCTCAAAGTTGTCCTTTATGTAAAGGTAAGCATTATATCAATCAATGCGAAAGGTTTATCAAAATGCCAGTAACCGAAAGAATTAAATTTATTCAAAAGACAAATTTATGTTCAAATTGCTTCCGAACCAACCACAAAACACGCGAATGCTATGCTAGTTTTTGTCGTAAATGCAATAAGGTACATAATACCATGTTACATATTGAAAAAACCGATACAACTTCAGAAACAANTTTACCTAATTTGCACTTTAAGTGGCTTCGCAATCTTTACAATGAATAGTCTGGCTTATCTTTATTGAGGAAGGCATATGTAACAAGATTTATTTTTAATAATGCTTCAAGAAAAAATATTCTTGCATATTGTATTCAAGACAATATTGTTTCGCGATACAGTGGCATAAGTTATAATGTAATTTATTTTATAAAGAATGTAAGTAATTCAACATGTATCAAGAAGGGGTAATGTGCACGATAGGCGTTGCCTATTTTGTGCCAACGTTATTTAAACAACGCGAAATCAAATTTTTAGTATTCGAAAATCAACATTCAAGTTTTAACATTCAAATCAATTCGAAAATCAACATTTAAGCTTTAACATTCAAATCAATTCGAAACTCAGCATTCAAGATTCAATATTCAAAACTCTACATTCAATCAATCAACAAGTATTCAATTATAAACCGACAATATTCAAATACAATCAAATAGTTAATAAGTGTACATAGTGTATTATATTGTACAAAATAAACAACAAAAAAAAGTGATTTATTCATCAACAAAATCCGAAAGAATATATGGGGCAGTGAGCGAATACTGCAACCACCGAACAACTAGTTTGACAACGGTATGTACTGTCCAAAGGGCGTGTTCAATTAGTACTTTAATAAAGCCGTAGGGTTTCTACCTACAATAGTTCTTTATTATTTTGAGGATGAGAAGTTTGCTGAATTGATGAATTATGAAACGACAAAATTCACACTTTGGAATTATCACATATCACCTTAAAGGGTGCCAAATTTTTAGGACGACGTTTAAAAGCGGTTAATGGATGTTGGATTCAATTAAAACAGAAACCTTCACATATCGAATTGCTAATGTCAAATGTCTGCATACGGGAACACTTCTGGCATTTCTATATGTAAATATTTATAAAAACTACTATTTAATTAGTTTAATTTAGCCCTAACTTACTTAGTAACCAATATATCGGTTAACTCAATATAGGGTTGCCATCCGTCCGGGTTTCCCCGGATTTGTCCTAGTTTAGAGGGCATCCGGGGAGCGTCCGGGGGGGGCTTCATTTGTAGTCCTGGTTTAAAAATTTAAAGTCTTGGGCCGCCCGCCACACACGTAAAAGAAATCTAACTGATTATTAAAACAATTTGTAACAAACTGTAATAAGAGTAATAAGAATACAGACCACTTCGAATTATTTTATAAGATTCTGTTTTGTTAGGTACATTGAAAATGATGATAAAGAATGACTAAATTTAATTTTAAGGTCTGAAAATAAATAAAAGGGTGATTTATGACATTTTCAACTGTTTTTTGTTACACTGACTATGTTTAAAAAAACCTGTTGACATGTCCGGGTTCTGGACTCTAAAATCCGGGGTTTTCACGCGTCTTGTCCTGGTTTCCA
>NW_020439044.1:439477-453852 GCF_000699045.2 Agrilus planipennis | reverse complement strand
TAAATATACATACAATGTAGAAATCTTCCCGAAGTGAGTTTGTTTTTTTAATATGAAATATTCTCAATTTTTACCCACTACATTCTACATTTCTACATTGTATGTATATTTATATTCAGTATATAGTTACATTAGTTCGACAGATCTGTGACCTAATAAGTACGGTTTGTCGTTGTTGCTGTTGTCATCTCTTGTAGCTTAGTGGTCAGAGCATTGGCGCGTAAAGCCAAAGAGCCCGGGTTCGATTCCCGGCGGGGGTGTGACAACAGCAACAATTTTTCCTCATTAATTTGAGGTAGTGTTTGGGGGTTGTTTTATACGTTTATGATAAAATATCGTAGATTAGAAATAAAATGGTATTAGTAAGAGAACTGAGGCCTTTATCGAATTTAATAAGGAAAAGGTGAGATAGGAAGGTAGAACATCTTCTGAGATATGAAGGGCTAGTTAGAAACATGCTAAAAGCAGAAACAACAGTAAGAGAAGGCAGTAGAAGAAGAATTTAAATTAGATTACTGTTCACGAATTAGGGAATCCGGAGATTTTGTTCTAATTGGTCTCAGTCTCAATAAATGCTAGCGAAATCTTACAAAAAAGTGAAAATGTGGAATGATGTAACTACGATACCATACGTTGAATTTTAAATATCGATGATTAGTTCAATTTGAGTTTTAAAAAAACTAACAAATATCTACAAGATGGATAAGAAACCTATTTGTACAACAATATTCAACACATATGTAAAAAGATATGTTCATACTTTCAACGTATACATTGTGTAGTCATCTTATTTAGTCATAAATTGGCAGTATTTATACAATGAAATTTTCAAACGAAAACGAAGACTCATTGGTTCTTACAAACATAGTTAATCAATTCTAGATTTTAATTTAGCTGGCTTGTAAGAAGCAGATTTCTTTCTTTCAGTTGTCGTTTTGTTTCAAAGTGTTAATTTTTTCGGTTTCTCCTCAATATGCATGAATAGGTAGAGCAGATAAAAAATAATAAATAATATTTGGTGGAGGTGCCTGGCGTCATATTAATCAAAGATAAAAAATGATGATAAAGGGATAGCGTAATGTGCTCGGCATATGGGCGAAGGAATAGCAATACTTGACTCAGGAATTTAGAAGATAGATGAATGTAGAAGCTGAAAAACATCATAAAGTATTATAAAGCTACTATAGGTTGAACAAAGCTCAAGGTACATTGCATTGACTTTAAAATCTTAAAACGGGCAGCCTGCTAATATTGATGTCCAGCACACAATGTGGATTAATTGTCCTAATATTTACCGTAAATTTGACACAAATCTGTGGTGAAAGAAAAAAATAACATATTTTTTTAAAATATAGCCCCTGATAGTGCTAACTTGACCCGTAAAAGTTCTATCTTAAATTTAGCTTCTATCGATGATAAAATGTTCTTTTAATAACTTAATGGGCAGATTTCTGCTGGGTATCCCATTTACCTAATTTGCACTTTAAATGGCTTCGCAATCTTTACAATGAATAGTCTGGCTTATCTTTATTGAGGAAGGCATATGTAACAAGATTTATTTTTAATAATGCTTCAAGAAAAAATATTCTTGCATATTGTATTCAAGACAATATTGTTTCGCGNTTTGTTGTAACCGAAACATTTATTGTTACTCTTTTGTGCTGTCTGAAAAGTATATTTATCAAAAATATAAAAAAATTGAACATTACATTGATATAAATTACAATCGACGCCCAATTTGCGTAATATTCATTTTCATCTGATAACTGATATATACACACACATATAAGACACTTGATTGTTTTTAAATCCGGTTGCACGAAGCACTGAATGTACAACAAGTAAGCACGATTTAAAATAAAAGAAAGGGATAGGAAGTTTAGGATAAATAAATGAGCTTTTGGTTCGCAACAATCGCAAAGCACAAATATTTTATGACTCAGTTCTGCCCGTTGTATCGTGTGTTATTTTTGTTTTGATTTTTAGCTGGAAACTCCTGCATTTGTTCAATTTACTGTTGAGATATCGTTCGACAACGGCAGTAACTTCGTGGCTGAGAAATATCTAGAAACAGCGGTAGTGGAAATATGATAGCCGTTTGAAATATGAGGGCCAAGCTTCACCAACTATCCATTTCATACGTCGGATATTTCAGAGCGAGCGGGATGCACGCTTCGCTATCAGCAGCCGTCGAAATTTATTAGTAGAACAAACAAAATCTTCTAATATATTGGTTCCTAATTGTACTTCTGTGCCACGAAGGTATGATGGGCAACAAAGTGGAATTTCTGATTTATTTTGCGATCAATCGAACATTTATAAGTTGAAAGCGAATGTTGCAATGCGAATATAATTTTATAGTGGAAGCAAAAAATACAAACAGACATGAACGTCCTGCTTTCTCGACAAAAGATCGAAATCGCGATCCGCGTCTGGCAGTTTCGACAGAATACAGACCACTTCGAATTATTTTATTTAATATACATAATATCCAACTAACTTAGAAAAAATCTAGGGCGAATGATGACCGCCTATCAAATAGGAGAATTTTTATGGAAAATCATATGTACTAGCAGTTACCGCAGAAACAAACATCGTTTTAGAGAGTATGATTTAACAGCTGAAATAAGTAAAACAGCATATAAAGAAACGGTGAAAAGAAAAATAGCTAATCAAGTAGAACTAAGATAGAAAACGTCCAAGAAGCAAATTATTCCTGATACATTTATAATTCCTTCAAAAATAATGCCTGTACCCTCCATAACAGAAAATTTCTGGCAGAAAAAAAAATCGAGTGCTGAAAAACCTGTTGTTATCACTGCTCCACCATGTAAAAATGACTTAGAATCTAGCTTTGACAAGAGAAACTTACCATCAGCATCTGATGTTAAAAAGAATATTGGCAATTTAAAAGGTAGAGTTCAAAAAAAGAAAATAAAATTTGCATCATCTTCTTGTTGAAGTTGTGTGGATGTTTTTGGATCCCGATAACCTCTTTAACCATCCTGTTGTGATGTCCGTTGACCGAAGCTAACAATTTGCAGTTCTCAGAGAGTATTTTGTGGTCGACGTTGTTCGGTGTATGTTCGGTCACAGACGACTTTTCAGTGTGTTCTAGTCGGCAGCTTGCCTTCTGCTCCTTGGGTCTCGTTCCCATCGATCTCTTAAAGGTACTTATGTAGACCTTCGTAGGAACAGGCTATGCGGTAGACTCCTGAGGTTGAAAGGAGTCTCTTTCGTCCTTAACTAATCTGATGGTCTGCTGAATCGTCTTCGTATTCTTGAAGATGGTTCTGATGTGTCTCTTCAAGACTCTGCCAATTCGGTCTGTGACCTTTGGAACATACGATACATGCTAGAGAGATAGTGCACTGTTCGTTGACCTCTGTAGCCTTTAATCCGTTCGTTGATTCCTAAATCTCTCTCTTTACGCAACCATTCGCCTGAAAGGCAGTCTATAAGTGATTTTCCGGTTCGCATATCCTTCTAGCTCATTCAGTTATGGTCCTAATGATGCCATACTTCTAACTTGGGCGGTGGTTGAATACTAACAATTGGTCCTTTGCAGTCTCTATGGTGAACTGGTTCCTGAGGTGTTGTCTGTTGAGGTGGAGGAAATGGTTCAGCTTTTCTATTCTTTGTCTCCAAATTACGAAGGTGTCAATCCACGTATCGGAACCAAGCTGTTGGTCTGTACTAATGGACTCGGAAAGTTACAAACCCGTGAAGAAAGACCCAATGCGAGACTACGCCTTGTCCACCGACTGATCAAATCATCATCCCTACCAAAGAACGTTCAAAGGATAGCAAAGTGGTGGACGAAGGACAGGGAACGTTAATTTGATTGAAGAGCGGAAAAGAAAAAAGAAAGCGTGTAGTCCAGAACAACATATGGATTAAAAAAAAAAGAAAATTTAGAAAAGAGCCTGTGAAAAAAATAATAAAATGGATGCATTCATGAAATTGCTGCAGGAAATGAATGGAAAACAAGAAAAAAGAGAGAGGGGAGAAAGAAGAAGATGCGTGAATCTGGAACAAAAGCTAGATAAAATTCAAGAAGAAAATAAAATTATAAAAGAAAAAGTCAAAAATACAGAGAGAGACAAATGAAAAATCACAAGGATCGGAAAAAAGAAAGGAGGAAAAAAGAAATGTAAAAGGCGAAAAGATGAAGAGATTGGAAGAAGATGTTAGCAGAATATAGAGGGAAAACAAAAGATGAGAAGAAAATCAAATACCAAAAACAAGAAACAGAGAATAGTAGGAGAGAAAATGAAAAAACAAATAATGATTTAGATAATAGAAGATTCAGAAAGTAAAAAGAAAAAGGAGAATGTGATTATTACTGGTTTGAGTATGCAAGATAAAGAGGCCATAATAGAATTGTTTGATGAAACACTAGGAATAAAAATGGGAATAAGGAAGGTATGGTTAATACAAGGAAGAGAAAACATAATTGATAAAATTAGAAAGTAAAGAATAAAAATTAGATGCTATGAAGAGTAAAGGAAAACTAAAAGAAACTGCAGGCAGGGGAAATCAAATGCAAATTGGTGTATAATAAGGTGGTAGCAGTAATGGAGAAGTACTTCCAGAACGAAAAATTGGAAGGACGATTTCGTAAACAAAATGTAGATAGCAGGTAATAAAATGTTAAAACACAGGAGAAGTAACACAGGTGATGGTAAGAGAGTAATTACATGAAATATAGAAAAGAATAATTTTTGAATCTTTTTAGTATAAGAATAGATAAAGAAAGAGGGTCAATTTTATCAGATAATAATTTTATAATAATTCCAAAGGATCAATTTTTAAATACAGAAGAGAAAGAAAGCAAACTAAAATGCACATCTGACTGTTTTTAATTACTTGTTTGTATATTTTAAGTCATCATCATCATCATTATCAAGGTCGTCAGTCCTAAGACTACTAACCCATCAGGCCTATTTCTTACTGACATCCATGGAGCCTTCTGTTCTCTTACTCTTTCTAATACCTCTTCATTTCTAATCTTCTCTATCCACGGTATTCTCATCGTTTGCCTATAACAAGGATGGCGAACCTTTACGTATTCTCGTGCCATTTTTATTAAGAGAAGTTTAATCAGGTCATAGACGTGCCATGAAATAATTTTGTCTCTGTAATTATTGGGAAAATAATAATAATAAATAATATCAACTCAAAATTCTTTATTTACTACAGAAAAATAGCAACATTTTGCAATGTTTAAATTATACCTGTAATTTAAATTAAAGTAAAATTAGTGTATGTTCTGCTGTTGCAGATTAGATGACAAATAACTTATGTTAGGGTTGTAAGATGTTAATTTTAGCAGAATGCATGCTGAACTGAAGTCATCTGTCAAACGGTTTCTAACCGAGTTTTTAATGTTATTCATCTCTGAAAATGATGACTCGCAGGTATAGGTTGATGAAAACATTATTAAAATATCATATGCCAGCTTATTCAAATAACTGAATGTGTTTGTAATGCATTCCATGTTTCCAAAATTTTGTTATTAGCATTTTCACTTGTATTACCTGTCAATTCTTTTGTTTCAATTATTTCTAAAGCTTTCATTGTTTCAACAAATTTTTGAATCCATATTGAACTAGGCTGTAAATCAATCAGCTGCACTTCAAATTCTTCAATTTTCAACCAATGGAATTTGGACAAATTCAGTTTATCAAATAACGTCATATCAGAGTACATAGTAAACTTGAGTATTTCTGATAATTCTCTGAATTGAGAAAATCTCGCTGAAAATTCCTTGATTAAAGAATCAATCACAGAAATATTAGTGACGAGCCCAAAATATTGTGTCGCGTGCCACTAATGGCACGCGTGCCATTTGTTCGCCATCCCTGGCCTATAACACCACATTTCGTAGGCTTCCAACCTTCTCTTTTCCGCGAAGCCCTCTGTCCATGTTTATATTTTAATTACTGTTTTAATTAGGAACATACACAATATCGCACTATGGAAACGAGGGGTATATTTTAAAAGAAACTGGACAACATTGTCATTAAATTTAAAATGAGGTGGTCCGTCCTTCGCTTAGCTTTAAAAAAGGGACGAAAAACGCTTTGTGGCCAAGACAGAAAGAATGTGCCGATAATAAAGGTTCTGAACACAGAGGAAAATTGAGAAACCTAATTAGAATACTGCTGCTTTAATTTTGAAACTTTAATTTTTACAGCAATCAACAGAGAAAATTTGAATGCGACTCTTTCGTATTGTTTTTGAAATGTTAATTAACTAGAACGGAACAGCTTTTCATTTTGTGCAAATTAATGGGTGGTGGTACTTGTATAGACATGCGGCAATAATTAAGATATCCCATTATTTTTCTGCTCAGCGCTCCCGGGTTTTTCACCATACAATATGAAAACTGTTTCTTTCTGTAAAAAAACTACTACACGTACATGCACGATTTACTTGAATAACGTTACATTTGCAGTTTATTGGGTTACATTTTATGCGAGAGAAGGCCAAAGAATGTTGCTCAATATTAGAGCTTTCGCGAAATTAATTGCATTTTTCTGAAAGCAGTATCTCCACATTCCACATATAACGAGATTATGTAACAAGCGTTCTTCAGATCAACGTTCAAAAGAATTTTCATTTTGTTTTTTGATAATAAATTGAGGAATGAGAAAAATAATAAATAACAAATATTTTTATATACTTATAAAAGATATTATGAGTGCTGTCAGCACAGAGCAAAGTAGTGTTACATAGTTAGCATCAGAAATTTCTGATACTGAAGTGTACGATGTGTTGCATACCTATTTACAAAAATTCCTTTAAATTTAATTTTTCAAACAAACACAAAGAAAGAGATTAAACAAATTTTTCACTAACGTGAATTTCGATTACTCAATGGTGTTAACAGTTTCGAGCTCACAGTGGGGGAAAGAACTAGTAATAATAAAAGTACTTTTACGCCCAATGATGTCGACTATGGTGCTTAAACGCAATTTGGGAGACTTTTAAAAAGGTATCGCCGGTTGATTTCTATGGAAATCGCTACGGCGATTTTGGACAATTTATAAATTTCTGCAAACGTTAGCAATTTTGATGAGCAGTTTTTAATGATTCAATGCAGTAGTCTATAATTCCATAAAAACCAAGAAATATCGGAATATAGATTTTCAGCAGATCAGTACTAAGTTCTCATTTTTTTGATCGATACTAACTCATTTCGGCACGACACGAGTCAATAAAGTCTAAATAGTCCAAATATGAAATACACTAGCAAAATGTGAATGTGAAGATGTTTTCGTTGGTAAATGAACTTCCTATCATCATTCTTCAAAACAAAACGGACACCTGTACCAAGTACAGTATTTGTTATGTACCAGAAACTTACAATTTCTTTTGAATCATTCTGACAGGTTGGCTAACTAGTAATGGTGATGGTTCTTCTTCTTCTTCAAGTTACTGTAAATCATGTTCTCAGGTCCACTTCGAATGCCATATCAATGCTAAATCTACATCGAACAAAGCGTGCAGTCATAATTACAGCAATAATGACACCAAGCTATTAGAAGATTCATAGTATTCATTAAGTCTTGATGAATTTTCTGATGCATCTACAGGTTGCTCAGCCTTTGTTTGAGATATTATTCTGAAACGAAAAATAATATCGTCACTTGTTTTTTATCATTCCTACGTGTTGAAGGAATACAATACTTTGATCTTCTTGGTATTGCAACAAAAAATATTTCAACGTTGCTTCGTGATCTACTTACTGAAAGAAGTAAATTATATTTGAGCTTAGTGAAACTTTTTGGTAAGAGAATCATATACATATGGCCATTGGAGTTTTCCGGGCTTGTTGGCCATAGTCTAGGTTGGTTGATAATTCTACCAGACGTTTCGTCATCAACTGTCGATGTCGCCTTCAGTGGCTTGCTGTCGGATGCATGGTCGAAGTACTCTATTCCGCGGCGGCGTTGCGTAGGCTTGTAGTTCATTTTTCAGCAGATCAGTAGGTACTCAGTTCCATTATGGACATTATGGAATTTGGTGCAGGGTGGAATTGAAAAGTGTCACCTTTCAGACATCCTCCGAATCTCACTTATATTTAAACTTATCAAACAAATTAGTCATAACCTACTACCCACTAAATGGACACAAAAGAAAATTTAAGAAAATCTTAAGTACTGAACTTGTTTTTGAAGATAATTATATGCAACTACATATTTTTAGAAAGCCTGAATTCTGATTATTAATATAAAATGTAATATGCAAGGTGTTCAATTTAAGAAATATATATTTGCGTCTTAACCAACAAACGGAAGCGGTTAGAAAAAAGCGCTGGATTCTACGTAAACAATTCTATAAAAATACGTTTTAACTTCTTAAATAAGTTTAAAGAGGTCTGAGATATGGGCATTGTTTGATCCTTTTCAATTCCACCCTTATTTCAAAAAGTAAAAGAATATGAAAATTTTGCCGTTGTCATCAATTGTTGCGAAAACCGCAACCGTTTATCTTTAAAAATATGGGCCGCAATAATGTCGAAAATGGGATACGTGATAGTCATGTAACCAAATTAATACAAAACATTAAATTCTTAGTCAGTAGTTTATCGAAACTTCCAATTACAAACCAAATCGAAATTGCTCCATAAACGGAATAAGATATAATATCAAGCTATATACAGTAGCCTATGGGGTGCTGATGAGAACTAATAAATCCGAAATCGCGATCCATGTGATGTGTGATAGTTTCGATAAATTACTAACCAAGCTTTTAATGTTCTTTAGTAGCCTGAGTTACGTTTATTTACAAAAACCAATAAATATTACTAACTAAACTAACGTAAGCTTCATCAGGTAGAATCTACCTGAAGCTAAGATTATAAAAAAATATTAGATCAAACACTGAAACATTTACTGGTTTTTCCAACCATATGCCTTATTGAAAAGGCATTCCTTCTCACCCAGATTACAATTGGAATACGATTTGAGATTGTAACTTATTAGTAATCAACTGAAATATCACTAACTTAGCTGCGAAGAAGCAGCATCATCCTTCAAATTAACGTATTATTTTTATGAATAGGTTTTTTTTGTATTTGCAGTACTAAACTAAATGTTAATTACTTTGAGTGTAAGCACGTAATGAAATTATCACGTTTGTGGTCAGAAATTTATCGAAATCTTCAGACGCGTGGATCGCAATTTTATTAGTCAACGCACCATAGGCAGTCTCGATAAATTATTGATTAAACCAAAGCTTACAAGCAGAGGTAGTATGTCGGTTTGGTCAGTAATTTATCGAGCCAGCTGATAAAATCTAATAAAATTGAAATTGTGATTCGTTTTTAGGTATTCTGACCAAAACCTAAACGTTCTTATTCACTGGTTTACATACCTATCGCGTATACAACTGGACAAATTGAAATACCTACCGTAGTAAGGCTTTTTCTTACGCTTCAAATACTTTAGTAGCGGTAAATACCCACCAGATGGCGATATACTGCCTCTATTTTGATAATAATTTCATAGCAATACGTCACAGCTTTTAGAATTAAGGTAATCAAAGTTTCTTAGGTTACAATATCCTATTAGAGGAGTAATGTAACGAGCCGGCGAGCCGTAGTAAAAGATAAAATACAAATATCCAAGCTATATAGCTTCCTTGCTTGGGAAAAGTTTTATTGGCGATTTTAGTACCGTCGTCGCGAAGCAAAATGTTCTTGTGTCGCTCGTTCAGGTTTAACACTACATACGTGGCCGACGTTAATTAAAGGAATATAAAGCCGCTACTCCAGGGACTAAAACTGAGATGGAGGTAATAGAAAAGACGGAAAAATATAGACGGGACCCTTTACCCACCACCCGACCGTTAGTTGGAAGTCCAACGATAAAAGTTCTTTGAGTGCTACGAACGTAAGCGTTTTATTAACAAATTTGAGTTTAAGTGCCCTCACTGCATAGTGAGGAAACTGAGGGGTTTATTGCTATTGTTATTTTCCTGGAAGTAAAGCTTTAAACCGAGGGATTCCTAAAAAATTGCGGACCAACAATTAAGGTAGTTGCGTTTTAATAGGCCATCAACCTGAATTTACTGCAACGTTATTCGTGGTACCTACTGAGTTAAATACGTAATTTGCAGGGTTTTTTTTCAATTTTAATTTCAGCAGACACTATAATGCCTGGTGCTTCGGTATTAGGTAGGTATATGGTTTGTACATGGAATGGGAAGGCTGTATTTCTCAATGCCCCGAACAGTTGTATTCATTTTACGTGTAGTTGCCGTAACTTATTTAATATATTATTACAATATATATATTGCATATACAATTTGAAACTAGAAGAACAAAAATTCGAATAGTCTAAAGTACGGGTATTGTTTGGTTTTATCAAAGACGTTTACGATAATAACATCTTAATATATATATAGTCCGCGATGGACTCCTAAACTACATCACCGATTTTAATCAAATTTGTACACCGTGGAAAATATTGCTTTCTTTTATAATGATGAGCAATATACTGTCGCTCTAGAAACTAATCGACGAACTTAAATTAAAAATATTGGACGTGACCAATCGTTCACAACTTCCTTCTTAGAATCTTTGCTATTATTCAGTATGAGCACCCCGAAGGGTGGATGGTCAAAGAATGGTTTACAACCCTCATCCGTCTACAATTCCTACATATGGCTGTAAAAAGACCACCCGCTAAAGCAGCAACCTTTCTCTTGAATAGCATGAAAAACAATTTTAAAGTTTTAAGTTAACATTTCGTAAAATAAACATGAAATAAGCGATTTAAAAAAGACAATAAATAGTTCGACAGAACACACCGTGTGCAGTTTGATCCAACTTGAAAGATAGGATAGCTTACATCTCAATTTATGATCGCAATATTCAATAGATGGCGCTATATCAAACTTCCAAACGTTTCATATAAGCTACAATTTTAATAGCATAACCACCACATGTTGCTGAGGCTAAAGTATAGGTTAAATTTATTTTGTAGTAAACGATATACAGTGAATTTTACTTTTTCAATTTTTGGTGTTAGCATCGGCTGAAAATCAGTCATGAAGGTCGCCATGTTTTTTTACAAATGGCATCTAAGTATGTAAAAAAGCATGGTGGTGCCCATGTCTGATGTAATGTGACAAAAACGTTAGCCACAGCAACGCGTGGCCGGGTCAGCTAGTTACTTATAAAATTTTATTTTAGTTTTACAAATTTTTCATTTTTAATTCTAATTTATTCATAGTCATGTTCGACCATTTGGCTTTCCCAAATTGAGGTAGTTAGGTAGGCTAAGTTAGGTTAGGTTATTAGTCGTCTCTTTCATTATACGAGGGCGATTCAAGAAGTACTCGTGTTAGAAAGGAAGACACCATTTTTTTTATTTCTTTTTTTATTTTCCAACATTGTCCCTTTTCAGAAAGATACATTTCTCTCAACGTTCCTGCCATTTTTTTAACCCCTCCAAAAAATAGGATTTGTCGAACTCTCCAAAATACGCCCCTGTCTCGGCGAGCCTATTCTTTATGTTAAAGAACAAGAAGAAGTCGCAGGGAGGGTGAGTACGGGGGTGCTTCAGCAATTCATAACGCAATTCGTGCAGTTTGGCGGCAACAACTCCGGATGAATGTGCTGGTGAGTTATCGTGATAAAAAAACAGCTTAGTTTTTGCCAAATGCGGTCATGTCTCCTTCAAATTTTTGTCAAAACGGTTCAATAACTCACTGTACTATTTTTCAGTGACCGTTCTTCCTTTTTCTAAGAAAATCATGAGGATGACGCCCTTCGCATCCCAAAAACTCGTCGCCATGACCTCTCCGGCCGATGGGACTCTGTTAGCTTTCTTTGGAGCTAATTCACCGGGAGAAATCCATTATTTTGATTGTTGCTTGGCTTCTGGTGTGTAATGGTAAATCCAGGTTTCATCAACGGTGACAACTCGACGCAAAAAGTCCTTCGGATTTCGCTTAAATTGCTCCAAACACTGCTTCGAAGTTAACAGCCGCACCCGCTTGTTGTCCACCGTGAGCCATCGCGCCACCCATCAGGCCGACAATGTTTTTATCATGTATAAATATTAATTGCTGTTCCGGTCGACACACCTACGACCTTTGCTACTTCGCGCACTTTCGTTCGTCAATCAGCGAGAATCATATCGTGGACTTTTTCAATAATTTCCTAGTTAACCACGTCTACCGGGCGTCCTGGTCGTTCTTCATCAAAAACGGATGTCCGCCCACGTTTAAATTCCTTAAACCAATATCTAATTGTGGTCATAGATGGCGAAGTGTTCCCATAAACAGCTTTCAACTTTGCTTTTATATCCTCGCATTTTTTCCCATCCAAAAACAAAAAGCGGGTTACCGAACGATACCGCTCTTTTTCCATCTTAGCGAAAATCACGAAACACGTCTCACTCGAATGGCTGACAAATCCAAACTAACCTATCAATCAGTCTGAAATTTGTTTTGGCGTCGTTTGATAGATGGCATTACACGATAGTAGCACCAACCTCCCTCAGAAACGTCCTGTCTTCAAACACGGGTACCTATTGAAGTGCCCTCGTATATATTATGTTACAAATATATTATATATTCATGAGTAGATAATCTATTATCTTATCGAGCCAGCTGATAAAATCTAATAAAATTGAAATTGTGATTCGTTTTTAGGTATTCTGACCAAAACCTAAACGTTCTTATTCACTGGTTTACATACCTATCGCGTATACAACTGGACAAATTGAAATACCTACCGTAGTAAGGCTTTTTCTTACGCTTCAAATACTTTAGTAGCGGTAAATACCCACCAGATGGCGATATACTGCCTCTATTTTGATAATAATTTCATAGCAATACGTCACAGCTTTTAGAATTAAGGTAATCAAANGAATAATCTTTCACTCTCTTCTGTCTTCATTTCGTCCGTCTCATCTTTCTCACCCGAACCACCACCCACCCATCCCACGATTCCTGAAAGCAGGCTGAAGAGGGCCTTCCGCCCTACCTTCCGGCGTAGTCCGGAGGGACTGCCCGCCCACCAGCATTACTGGCTGGTGGGAATGAAACAGCCAAAAGTTTTTTTTTTTTCAACAGCAGTCAGTCACCATAAGTCATTCGTTACATTTTCAAAGCAATCAAGGCCTTGTACATTTTCTCATTTAGTTTAGTTTAACTGGTTAGTTAGTTTCACGATACGTTTAATTTGTATTTATTTTGTAAATAATCCGTTTCTTCGCTAAGGAATTAAATTTCTTAAAACCATTAAGAGTTTGTTCATTAAAAAATGTGATACAGCAGTACACCAGGAAAAGCAATACAATCGACGTTTGCTTTTTCTACAGGTATTGTATTGTACTTTTACCTTATGTACTCGTACTTTTAACTGAAAATACCTTCGAAGGGATAGATATATCCCTAAAGTACCGTTAGTACTAAGTCAAATTCAAAGCGGTTATGTGAATTAAAATCAATAAGGACATTAATATGTTATATTTGCCGAAGAAGTTTTATCAGTATCTACCAATTTCCTATGCGTTCCGTTAGATATAAAACCAGTTGTAGGAAAGAATAATATCGCACTTATAACGTAAAAAAAAAGATGCTGTAAATGAATTTTTTAGTATCCATTTCATTTATGTAGCGGCTCTTTATATTCCACTGATTTACCTACTTAAACTACCTATTAATATCACACGGTGTCTATTATCCTTATGCATTCGTCACTGCTGCTTTATATTACTAATCAATCTCAATTCTTCTCTTGGAGTTTCTAATGTTAAGCGGTAAATATGTATCACTCAAGGTATAATTTATTACCTACCGCGCTTTTTACTACAAGGGTTGTCAACCATCGATCGGTCTCTACCTGCGGACATACTTAACAGCTGTCGGGAATCAATTTATTGATTAACACGTACATATATGCTTGTACATACCAATATCTACGAACTGTACTATAGGATTTACGAATAACATCCCATAGGAAAAAGAGCTCGGGAAAAAAAATCCCAGAAAAATATTTCCTCGGAAAAAGAAGCCCACGTAGAAAATGCCACTTTGGAAAAAAATCACCAAAAATTTATTCTAAACGTTATCATATGATTTAAAAAAATCAACACTTCATGTTATTGTCTTGATTATGAAAATAACGTTGAATAGACAGCATGAGTTGCAGTTAATTTCTTACTTGATTTGTTTTATTTTTGCTAATATGTGTAACAATAATATTATATTGGGGTTTGATTTCCCAAGAAGTATTTATTAATTATCTCGAAGGATTTCAATAGTTCACAAACAAAAGTTTGTTTTTTACTAATATTAAAATTTAAAACAACAGATGATAACGTTGTAGCTAATTATCTACTCGATCTATT
>NW_020439044.1:399168-438143 GCF_000699045.2 Agrilus planipennis | reverse complement strand
AATTTTTGAAGTTATACTTCTTTAGGCGCGTTATGAAAAACTGATGAGAGTGAAATTTCAAGATGCGCGCGCATCACTGTAACACAAAATTAACAGGATGAAGTTGCCCACTCAACCGAATTCATTAAGTCTCGGAAAAAAGCTACCAACGAAATAGAAATAAAACCTCTCTTAGTCGCGCATGTTGGTACGCTTGTCGCCTCTGATCACTGTTTTCATATTTATTTATAATATTTATCCACATGGTTTTAGTTTTTACAGTCACAACACGTGTTTTATTTTCATACAAGTGCGAATTATATATGTGGCAATAAAATATATTCAGTAGTGATTTAAATTGAATATTTGGATTAATATTATTTACTATTTGTGAATATTAGTGAAAAAATTGTGCTAAAATACTTTTTTAAGTGCTCCAATATAATTGAGGTTAGTTATCCCTATGTATTATTTATTGATATAAATTAAAATATCATTATTTAATATAATTAATACTAAATATTATTAAATTATCAATGTTGAATATTTATTATTGGTTATTTAATATTTACAAAATAAAGAAATAAATTTAATAGAACATTTAATAAAAAGTTCGTGACAAAAATTTAATAGATTATTTAAATATAATGTAAGACATCCGTTATTTGTTTTATTGTTTTTTATTACATACGTCTTTTCTTTATCATTGTGTGACAGAAGATTTTGACATGTTGTGTATTTTTCTATTTTTAATGATGCCAAAGAAGTATAACTTCTCACGCGCGTACATAAGTACACGCACCCATTTTTTTTATTTACATGTAGTATACTAAATCGTGTATCAATATACAGATATAATAACTGTCTGATAACAGAATCACGTTACATTCCTAATAAAATTTACCATTTACCTTTTTTCCGGGGCTTTTTTCCGGAGCTTTTTTTCCGGTGGGGGAATTTTTTCGATTGCCGTACTATAACCAGTGAACGTAAGTCTGCGATATAATATACCGTTTCTTAATTACTGATTTTGTCAATATGCCGTCCACAATTATTGAAGCCAATACACATACAATACTGGTACCGACTACGGAGGCACTACCTTTCTTAAAATATCAACTTATTATCGAAAAATAACAAAAATTCGAATATTACGTTGCTCTTGTATTACTTTAGTATACCTCAGAGCCGGGAAACCTTTAACAGCGTAGGAGCCGCTACTTGAGGTTAGTTTAGGTCACTCCATACCCTTCAATGAGTACGAGAGAGTAAGCAGTAATGACCCATATTGCTTTCTCTTTTTCTTCTCCGTTCCACTCCCATATCAAGCCCCTTCATCCGGTAGACGATCGAAGCCTCTCTCACAACTTCTCTCACTCGCACTCGGAGGAGCAATGAGGAGCTCCTTGGGTATACCTGAGGAGCACTCGGGAGTCAAAAGAGCCGAGTTTGCCCGGCTCTGGTATACCTGATCGTGATTTTGATTTCTTGTGTTTGAAATTGTAATAGTTTTCGAGAGAAACCTAGACAAAGTCGATATACCCTTAATTCTAACCGTAGCCCTAATTACATTCTTTCATATCCATTCAAGGACTGCACCCAGAAAAATCTAACCAGTATGCAAAACATTTAATTTAATTGTACGTATGTGCATTCCCGATAAAAAACAAGTATTACAAATAAGAAATGGAATAAAAAGTTCTTTGCTTCTTATCACATTTCTCGTTACGTACTAATGCAATTCTATCTTCCATACAACGACTATCACTTTAAGTCATTCAAAAACACTAATTTTTTGAATAGAAGGGTATCTACAAACTTTTGACAAAAACTGTAAAACTGCTTTAAGTTTTTTATTTCTCCTATTTTTAAAAAAAGTAATGTATTTAATAATAACTACGATGTTCTTTCTCAATCGGTTCGGCGACTACTATTTATTTTCTCAAGAACTAAAGTTTGTTGTCTGAGGTAAAGTAAAGCCTTACACAATGTATCTATTTTATTCAACACTTTTACGATCTCAGCTCAATATAACGCCAATAAAGTTAACCATAAAAAATATGTAGGCACACTATCTTTAGAAGCAGAGTTTGCTGCTAATACTAGTGGCTTCTTTTTGATGCTAGAGTGGTTTCTGTCTGTTGAAAAACCTTAATTGGGTGTTAAGGTTGATAACATATATACGTTCTATACTTCAAATCACGTAAAAACTCATCAAATAGCTATATTTTATTTCAGTCTGTGCGTAATTCGCTACACATCATCTCGTTAGCTCAGGATGAAGCAATGGACTAGTATGGTCAAATTAAAGACCCTTGTTGCGTTAAAGCTTTATATTTTCAAAAACACAACACTATTTACAAAAACTTAATGCATAAAACCTTAACCTACACATAACCCTGTGTATGTGCATATTTCCCAAATTCTACTCTTTGAATACCAAGCGCCTACTCGTCTTGAAAGAAGCAAATATACTTCTCTTCTGAAATTATTTTCGAAAAACTGCCTGCCTCGTCCTTGAACCTTTTTTTATTACCACTTGCTTTCAAGTTCGATCTGCCTGCATATAACCCAAAGAGAAAGTTAGCAGGTATAATCCCAGCCCTTCTAAATGTATATTTTTCAAAAAAGAGCAGACAACAGCTACACAGTTTTAAATTATTTTTTCTAGGAAATCTGAACAAAGTCTAAGAAATGGGGTGCAACATTCTATTATTATTCGTATTTATACATTATAATTGCATATCGTAAGCCTAGTCAAATATTTGTGCTATTATTCATTTGAATTTATGTAAATTTTATAATTCGAGTATTTTGAGAAATGATATGCATTCCTATTAAGTTTATAATCCGGTGCTGTTCAAGAAGTTTTTTTTGTTTTATGGTTGTTAATATTCTTTTTTGTAAAGATTTATGATGACTATTGTATCCACACTGGGAAGATTTAACTTATTGGTATGTTTGGAAATTTGGTCAGGGCAAGTCATTTTCATTACCTATGCCTCTCTATACTTCCTTCTTTTTCTTTCTTATCACTTCCCATATTCCCAATTATGCCAAAAATAAGCGCTAAACTCAAAAAATACCACCCTTTGTTGCAACCTTTTAATCTTAGAAGTAATAAATATAAAAAAAAAACAACTAATTTGTATATATTATAAAACAAATGTCCTGCGTTTCATTATGATAGATGGCACACCATTTTAAACAATGTACAACGGTGAAACTTCATTGATAATAAGTTCTCGAAGTCCACCATCTTCACGCATATAATATTTGGTAAATTTTATTTGAAATTTAACATTTCTAAATAACTTTTGCTGCAAAATAGCAGCATTATGGATATACAACATTCAAAACGGGAACTATTTCTATTAACGCACGAAACGCCACGCATGAAAATGGAATAAACCTTACCAATTAAGATTGTTACTCGATATAACTAATACAAAGTTCAAGTACTCATTAAGTGTACCAATACTTAAACAACAATATATTTTTTTCTTATTAGGTAACGAAAATATTTTATTTCGTTTGTAAGTAAATATTTAGTACAAAATGATTTTGAATACCATGAAAAGCTGTTTATCTAATGTTCAATAGTTCTCCTGCTGGCGGTTGCTATAAAAGATTGTAAAGACATCAACGGACTAACCGAGTAGCATAGCCTAGAGAGAGAGAGATTTAGACCGTTGCCTAGCATTCAGGAGGACGTCGGTTTAATTCCGGGTCCGTCTGCTTTGGTCTAAGTTTTTCTGTGGTTTCCTTGGATCATTTAGGCAGATGCTGAGAAGTAATAATCCACAGATAATCTTTCATTCTCTTTTGTCTTCATTTCGTCCGTCTCATCTTTCTCACCGCAACCACCACCCACCTGTTCCCAAGATTCCTGAAAGGTGGCTGAAGAGGGTCCTCCTCCCTACCACCCAAAAGTATTTTTTTTAACGGACCTACCGAGCGGCATAGCTTAGAGGTTTAGACTGTTGCTTAGCAAACAGGAGGACGTCGCGTCGGTTCGATTCCGGGTTCGCCTGCTTTGGTCCAAGTTTTTCTGTGGTTTCCTTGGATCACTTAAGTAAATGCTGTAATGGGCAGTAATATTTCATAGATAATCTTTCATTTGTCTTCATTTCATCCGTTTCATAATTCTCACCCAAACCGCCAGCCACCCGTTCCCAATATTCCTGAAAGGAGGCTGAAGAGGGCCTTCCTCCATACCTTCTGGCGTAGTTCGCAAGTACTGCCCTCACACCAGTATTATAGTGGCTGGTGGAAATGAAACACCAAAAAGTTTCTATTTTACCTAAGCAGGTAGAGTATGACAGTTAAGGGTCGATCCACGACTTTCCAATAATACGAAGAGGAAGTCAAATTCGTATGGGGAAATAAGCACCTATGTGAGCTTTACCGTTGAACAATTAACTTACTAATATTTAATTCAAATGCAAGACAGTCTCCGCATTCTGTGAAACGCAGCTAGAGAGGATTTCAGCAGAGAACAGAACTGATCAACGCATCAAAGCCCAGCTTCCGGCATTAATTTACACTCGAGTAGTATCTACTTATCCAAAACACAAAGCAGTGCCTCGCTGTAAACGCTCTCAACCCAAGTACCCTAAATAAACAAAAAAATATTTTGAAGCGATAGTCTGATATACAGCAAGTGACAATTAATGCAGTAATATAGTTTTTGAGGGCACACTAAAGTGTAGCATTGTATTCACATATGGATAAAAAACTGCTTTTATTTCACATCACTTTATTGATTGAAGTGATAAGAAGTAATTATCCAAATGTAAATATTATAGTTATCAATATTCTTGTATGCCGCCCAGCAAAGATAGTCATCCGAATTCATTATAAAGATTATTGTTTGTATTAATGTGCCAAATTCGTTTAAGATTTGTTTTAACGTGTTAGTTAATCAGAATAATGACTGTGAGAAAACTGAGCGGGTTTGAGAGACTAAATGTTTAACTACAGACGGATACGAAATTAACAATGGTATTTAAATGGACAATTGGGTCATGATCAAATGCCTAGGCATATATGGGAATGACGTTCTGACTACTATTTTTTTTGTTTTCGTGGAGAAGTGTAAATCTTCAAAAGACACCTAGCAGTCCGTACGACTGGGTGGTGTTGAATTTACTCCGAAGAGCGCCTACTAACTAAATCCCCTGTATTTCAGGTCGTTAAAGGACCCATCAATTTAGGTTCTCTCCAGCCGTTGAGTTCGAAAAAAGAGTAAGGACGCTGCAGTTTACTTTGACGTGTTTATAGGTCCTTCTATTGTCAATAAACTGTGTAAGTGAACGAATAAGAGACGAAAAAGATTCAAATATTTTAAAAAGTTTTTGGGCTATCTTTCAAAAGATGACATGTATATATTTTTAGCTCTCAATTACTACCTAGATTAGTAAAATGCACTTAACTATCAAACTGTTGGAGTAGAGACATTTTGTATTCCGAATCTCCTGTCATAAGACAGTTATCAAAATTGGTATTATTATTACCTATAAGGAAAAGATAACATGGAAAGTGCTTACAATACTTAACTTTGAACTTTCTGAAAGTAATAAATAATATTCAAGCCAGTCTTATTGAAATTAGGAAAGTTTCGAATATTCCAACCATGAATGTTTTCAGACAATTTAAAGTCGTCCGTCATTACCGTTAAAAAACGTTACACATACGGTCCAACATCGCAATGACTTGCGTCATGAAAATGACGGTGCAAAATCAATTATTATAGTATATGAAACAAATTCAAACAAAAAAGAACATGCAAGTTAAAAGTAACTAATATTACTTCCGTTTCAGCAAGTAGATATCCATATATTTAAATGGACCTTGTTGGAGCATACGTAATCCTAAAATGTAGCATCGTACTACAGATGGCGCTCACCACNATAAAATTGTTAATTCAGAGATTCGAGTCTCTCGTTCAGAGACTGGATACGAAATGAGGATCTCCCTAGGAGCGACTCGAGTCTCTCGTTCAGAGACGCTAAACAGTTTTTTTTGACAGTCTCTCGTCAGTCTCTCTCAGCGACACCAGAGAGACTCGATGAGAGACGGAGACTCGAGTCTCGCTGTCAGAGACTCTGAGAGACTGGACATTTTTATCTCGGGTTCCTTCGTTCTTTTCCTGGAACACCGATTTAAAATCGATGTTTTTTGTTATTTTTTATGTAATTTAATATAACTTGTTATGAAATGACAAGTTTGTAAAAGTAAATAATAATAATCTGTTTATAAGACACTTAATTGCCTTGTCCGCCTGCCCATCATGCAGTTGTTATGTTTTTATTTGTACGTATGCTATTAAGACACAAACGACCTTTAAACAAATTTTCAAAGTGTATGATGTAATTTTCAAAATGTTTAAACCGATTTCGAAGAGACTACGTACGGAGATTGTCAGGAAGTAATCAAGGCTATATTTTGTCTGTCTGTCTGTCTGTTTGTGCGGGTTTATCGTCGAATCGGCCGAACCGATTTAGATGGGTCTGTGCAAACAAGAAGGGGTGGCCAGGAGTAATTTAGGCACCCTTTTGTTTTTTTCTTTCTTATAATTTTATAAGAAGTATCACCAGAAACAACATCACACGTGCAATGTTACATTTATGTTAATAAGTGTTGCGTTTTAATTTGTTTTGTTTCAATCTAAAAAACGACATTTGAAAGCATATTTAAATGAATATATTTAATATTTTAAATGCATATTTGCATGCATATTTTGTACTTTTTTAATGCATAATTAGCCGAAGCCTGGTTATAACATTGTAGCCTTAAAAAAGCCTCCCAAATAGTGGCTAAACGTTGGTGTTGGTTCTTCAAAAATAAAAACTTAACTTAACTTAACTGCCTTGAACTTTATTTAATATCAGAAAAAAACAACAAACAAGAAGAAAATATATAATAATTTACTGCTTAGGATATTCTAAATTGAAAATCCAAAACGAAGCCCTAAATCGAAAAGTAATTAAGAAACTGCAAAGTTATGAAGTGTATTGAATTAAGTAACTTTGTAAGTAATGAGCAAAAACAATTAAGAAGAATTTTCGAACATCGCGCCCGTGCTTGTAAATAGAACAACACGCACCATTGCTATCGTTAACGTTTATTATTTTATACTATATAATCTCATCACTCTGACTAAGTTTCAAATTCCTACGCCAGTTTCGGCATTCAAAAACTTTTGATGGTATGCAATAAATTAAGCATGATATCGTTAAAAGTTTTGCTGCTCGAAGCAGTTCCAATAGACGTTGAATGGCATCACCGACATAGAATTAAATAAACTTCATTCCATTTAGATATATTATTAATTAATACATCGATCATTATAACCAACGATAAATTAATTTGCCTCTCTTTAGGGAAGTTTTTGATAAAACTTTGACTTATTTTATGAATGTGCGTCAAATTTTCAATGATACACCTGAAGAGCCTTCTTATAGCATCGGTAGTCATTATATTAATTAATACATTAACTTTGAAGCTTCTGGTACTGATAAATTTCACAGGCAGATATTCGGGAACTTACTATTGTAAGTGGAATATCAGCACACGCGTTAAATTAATAAGGCATGTTGCTTAATTCTAATTCTAATTATATATTTACAAATATTTACAGAGTATCTCCAACTAATGATTCATTATGATTACACAAGTGCAAGTGCTTTTTTGAGGATATCGTGGGTAGAGAAGGCTAGAAATGAAGAGGTATTGGAAAGAATAGGAGAACAGAGGACTCTATGGAACTCATGAAGGTCTAGTCAGAGACATATTAGAGGCAGAAACAGGAGTTAGGAGGGGTAGAGGTAGACCTACATTAGATTACTCTTCGCAAATAGTTAAGGATGTGGGCTGTTCTAGTTTTAGGGAAATGTGAAGTTTAGCTCAGAATAGGAAAGAGTGGAGGTACGTGTCCATCCAGTCTTAGGACTGATGACCTTATGATGATGAATCTTTCATTCTCTTCTGTTTTCATTTCGCCTGTCTCATCTTTCTCCCAGAGCCACCACCCACCCATTCCCACGATTCCTGAAAGGAGGCTGAAGAGCGCCTTCCGCCCTACTTTCCTTTCTGGCATAGTCCGGTGGGACTGCCCGTCGACCAGCATTAGTAGCTGGTGAGAATGAAACACCCAAAAGTTTTTTTCCATTAACCGTAGTAGTTTTGCTGGGTACGCGGCGTACCTAATGTTTGGTACCGTGTTATCCGGTACTCGGCAAAATCATTATCCGGTCCATCTCTAATTCAGATTTCTGAAAAAATCTATGAGGCACTCTTTCCTTTCCTTCTTGTATTAATCACGTAGGATAAAAAATACTAAATAATTTTGATAATATTTATGCAATTTTACAGTATTGTAGAATATATTCGGGGCTAATTAATATAACTATTTGAGCGTAAAAATTATTAAAGAAAACTGTTACAGTAAATGGTTGCCGTGACTTCACGAGCAGAGTTTTCTCAATGATATTTTTGCAATAGTGAACAAAACTTCAATAATAGACACTATATACAAAAACATTATTTACAACAAACTTACTAACTATAAAAATAAAAGGATAACAATTAAAGTGACGAACGTAATCGAACAAGTAGAAGGACAAAGTGTAACTGACTTGAAAATATTAAACTTAAAAAAAAAACTTTTGGGTGTTTCATTCCCACCAGCCAGTAATGCTGGTGGGCGGGCAGTCCCTCCGGACTATGCCGGAGGGTAGGGCGGAAGGCCCTCTTCAGCCTGCTTTCAGGAATCGTGTGAATGGGTGGGTGGTGGTTCGGGTGAGAAAGATAAGACGGACGAAATGAAGACAGAAGAGAATGAAAGATTATTATCTGTGGAATATTACTGCCTCAGCATTTGCCTAAGTGATCCAAGGAAACGACAGAAAAACTTGGACCAAGGCAGACGGACCCGGAATCGAACCGGCGTCCTCCCGAATGTTAAGCAATGGTCTAGACCTCTAGGCCATGCCGCTCGGCCTTGAAAATATGCGATAAAGTCGAACTTATTGTAATACCACCACCAATACCCACAAAGCCAACAAAAGGAGAACAACTTCGCAAAAATAAATATAGGCAAAAATCCAACAGGGCAATACCCTGCATCGAGCAATTGCATTCCTAGAATATGAAAAATATGGACAGAATGGCATAAAATTAAATGAGGATGAATGCGACCGCCGAACACTGATATTGACCCTATCTATTGTAGTTATGCCGACACTGTAATTACATGAGAGGCACTAGTTGAATGACATTGTATGAACCTATTGCTTGTAACCTTACCCTGAGGCATATTTAAATTGTAGGTATTTCCTTTAATCTATAAATTAAATTATATTCAAAGTTTGTGAACCATACTGAGTGTTAGAAATAAAATATAGAATTAAAACTGCAACAGTAAATATATAATAAAATAATGATACAAAGCTTGTTATACAATAACATTTTTTATATTTTTATCAATTCTTTGTGTTTCTTGTTAAATAACGCTTCTATATTAGATTACGAAATCTGGAGCAACACAATTACTGATAGACAATCACGCTTTTATTGTCATTATGACGATAAATTGTAGTTAGTAGTGTAGTAGCATGAAGAATGATACACAACGTTACAATAATAAGTAACGAAAAAAATTTCCGATCGGCATCAGTAATACAAACATTAGAAAATGAACTCTGATCTGTTATTTGGCATATATCAAGATCAGTAGATTAGAGAAACCCATAAATACAATATCATGTTCGTGAAATATTAATTGAGTTGGAAAGGTCAAATGATGTCGTTATGTATTTATCTAGAAAGGTACCTGTAGGATTACATGTTTCAAACACGAGGAGGGCTTCATAATTATTTTATCAAAATTTTACTGTTATCTACTTGTAAAACTGGTTTGTCGTCTTCCTGTTATCCTAATATTACGAAATGCGTAAAAATTGCCCCAAATATGTGTATTTATGAGTGTTTTTAAAATAAGTTAACGAAAAATGCATGTGGTCACACACGCCTCCGTTTTGACCATAATTTATGTGAATTGTTTTTTAAACTAAAATAGAGTTTAAATATACATACAATGTAGAAATCTTCCCGAAGTGAGTTAGTTTTTTTAATATGAAATGGTCAAAGCATTGGCGCGTAAAGCCAAAGAGCCCGGGTTCGATTCCCGGCGGGGGTGTGACTACAGCAACAAAAATGTTTCCTCATTAATTTGAGGAAGTGTGTAGTGGGTAAAAATTGAGAATATTTCATATTAAAAACTAATTCACTTCGGGAAGATTTCTACATTGTATATATATTTATATTCAGTACATAGTTACATTAGTCATCTACATCTGTGACTAATAGTACGGTTTGTCGTTGTTGCTGTTGTCATCTCTCGTAGCTTAGTGGTCAAAGCATTGGCGCGTAAAGCCAAAGAGCCCGCGTTCGATTCTCGGCGGGGGTGTGTCAACAGCAACAAATTTTTCCTCATTAATTTGAGGAAGTGTGTAGTGGGTAAAAATTGAGAATATTTCATATTAAAAACTAATTCACTTCGGGAAGATTTCTACATTGTATATATATTTATATTCAGTACATAGTTACATTAGTCATCTACATCTGTGACTAATAGTACGGTTTGTCGTTGTTGCTGTTGTCATCTCTCGTAGCTTAGTGGTCAAAGCATTGGCGCGTAAAGCCAAAGAGCCCGCGTTCGATTCTCGGCGGGGGTGTGTCAACAGCAACAAATTTTTCCTCATTAATTTGAGGAAGTGTGTAGTGGGTAAAAATTGAGAATATTTCATATTAAAAACTAATTCACTTCGGGAAGATTTCTACATTGTATATATATTTATATTCAGTACATAGTTACATTAGTCATCTACATCTGTGACTAATAGTACGGTTTGTCGTTGTTGCTGTTGTCATCTCTCGTAGCTTAGTGGTCAAAGCATTGGCGCGTAAAGCCAAAGAGCCCGGGTTCGATTCCCGGCGGGGGTGTGACAATAGCAACAAAAATTTTTCCTCATTAATTTGAAGAAGTGTGTAGTGGGTAAAAATTGAGAATATTTCATATTAAAAAAAATAAGATCGAGTAACTTGTTTTCCTTAATTTCAAATTTGTTTTTAGTTTTATGTCAGGTAAGGAGGTTTCTTGTCAACCGAAAATCTAAATAAATAATAATAATGTAAATAAAGAATACAAGCTATTACTCTTCATCTTTTCTTGTCTGGTGAAAAGCTCCTTTTGGTAAATGACTGAAAATACACTACATTTACATTATTTATCACGAAAAAAAAAACAGTAATTTGTGTTCTTTTTTGTAATGTTTTTCTATTTTTCTATTAACATTTTGTTTTTTTTTATTTTTTAATAAAAATTTATCACATCGATAGCTTTATTAAAAGCATTATGTTATATATATACAAGGTGCATTTACAATTAGCTATTTTACAAGCTAAATATTTTTATTCTTCTTGCTTTTCTATTTTTGTTTTCTGAAGTTTTTAAAAATTCCATTAAGAAACCTGGCTGTTGGTCGTAATTACTAATGTTGATTTTCCCATACTGTCCAGTTCCCACACATTACAGAACCTCATTCTTGTGAATGCCATTTTTGTCCCTATATTTAAGTCAGCAAGGTTGACCCATCGCGACGTTTACAGGAAAGTGAAAGTGTACTACTTGTTTAGATTGCCTTAGACTTCCAGGTTACTATTTATCCTGTTTTATTTCTACCCATATTTAGTAACTAAGGTAAAAGACCCAGTTATTGACACTGGCCCAGTTTCTGACAATTTTAGGTTTATGTTGAATTAAAAAAAAAAAGATCTTAAGTGGGTTAATAAATTTTTTAAACAATAAAATAAATGTATTCTGTACCTAATTAATGACAAGCATAATAATAAAAAATAAGGAAACTTAATAAAAAACTCTTTAAGTGTGGAGTGACTGCGGAAGCCATTTTTTAGTTATGGTCTAAGCAAATTACGGAAGCGCGTTCGACGATTCAATCAGTGAAATAATCATTATATAAGTATAAAAATATAATAAAATATATCTAAATTGTTTAACAATGAACTATTATTTAGTCTAAAACATCAATATATCATATTAAATAAAGCTTTATTAATAAAATATAAGTGTCAATAACTAGGCTCAATTTTATAGGTATGTCGCAGTTATTGACACTCACATTCTTACCTCTTACTCAGGAGGTTATTTGTTTGTTGACATCCATAAAATGTTTCAAAATTTGTATTTATTATGATTATTATGATTTGATATACTATTTTCTGTAATTACAGCGATAAATATTCATTTAATATTTCCGATGGTACTTTCTTGAAGATAGAGATGGACGCCCACTTACGGTTAATACCGAAAGATATTGTGGAATGTTACGAGATTTTCTCTTGCGAATCCGTACAAGAATTTGATGGCTTTAATTTAACTCTTAGGTATTGACAGAGAGTCTGACAGACTCCACGCCAGGAATTTTGGGGGTACTTCTCCCGCCACGATTTATTTAGGGAGTTACCGCTATAGCCACCTTCTTAATTTTCAGTGTTATTCGTGGTGCTAAGGATTCAGGAATATCATGATTTCATCAGAATCATATACACCTTGAGGAAGATAGATTGTTTCCTTCATTAGAATTTATAACTTTTAGCCTTTTTAAATGCACTTACTGTCTGAAGAACAGCCAACATTTTCGGCTTCTGGTCTCAACAAAATAACATCAACAGAAGTGATTGACTGATTAATAAAATGTAGAGTCCTCTTCTTATTTTTCATGCTAGTGGATTGAGAGTTACTATCGTTTCCATATCAGAAGCTTTCTCAGAAACACCAATGGCATCAAGTAATTTCCCGCCCGAGTCGACATTACCAATTTCATTAATAGGCACAAAGTTGTATTGAATGTGAGGTATAGATTTAGCATCATCAAAACATTTTTGAACAACAGTCTTATGTGTGAATGTCATTTCATAATTGTTGTGTAATTCTGTGTAATAATCGTCTGACATTATTATTTTGGATTTACTTATCAAATAAACTTTATCAACCTCTATTAAATCATAAAATTCACTAACTACCTTTATGGGCTACAGGTGTAAATTGGCTAATTGAATCTAGTAAATCAATTGAAAACAACCTACCCTTTCCTCGGGCATGAATGGGGGACTTGTTTACCGCTCCAACTTTAATAACCCAATCATTCAGGTCAGAATGTGAACTGGAAATTGAACGTATTACTGAGTCTTTTAATCGTTAATTGCCATCTTGTTCTTCGTTGAAAGAAATTGAATGACCTGGTAGTAGTATTGGAGAACCAATTTTGGAGCAAGTGTTTCCAGGAACCAACAATTCATGTGTAAATATGATCAGCATTAGCTTCCCGGCTCTCCGAATTCTACTGAGAACTCTTGCTGCGTAGTGTGTTATTTTTATTATTTAATTGTTCTGTAACTCTCCCACTATGTTAAAATCATTTAAATAAGTATACAGGATTTCTAAAGAACACAAAATATTTTCCATCTGAATATAATACTCGAAAACGTTCTGTGTCGAAGATTCTTGATGGTATTTTTTAGCTATCAACAAGTTGCATGATAGGGTTCTTCACAGGATGCCCTTCCACAATGCTCATTAAAGCTCCCTTCGATAACTTAGGAGAATTCATGGTGATATGAATATAGGAAACTAACGAATAAACTTACAATTGCCTTGAATTTTGGCAGTAAAAAGTATAGGATATAGGTTAAGTTCGTTACGGTAACGAAAGGACCGGTTGTCATAACCTGTTTTTAGTTTTCTGTATTAGGTAAGGCTCTTAGTCAACAGAAAATCTACATAAGTAATAATGCATATATGTGTACAAAAAACTGTATTAAAACATAAAGTTATTTTCTACACTTTTAACATTCCAAAAAGATATTCCGAATGTGCACGTAGACAGTAAATTCGTATGTGCATACTGCAACCTAGTTTACTAGGTTATATCCATATAATACGGATCTTTATTATTTCTAAGAAATTTATTTACAGCTTCGTTAAATCATTTCCAGACATTTGTTTGCAGCTCACTGCATTTGCAGTTTCATTAGGTTTTATTAGAGTGGGTCCTAATTTGAGGTCCAACAGGCATGTATTTTTTTTATTCTTCGCTTCTGATAGACTAGGAATTTTTTCACTCAAAAATTAGAAAAACCGACCTGTTTTATATAACACTGGCCAGATGTTAAATTCATTCTTGTTAACTAATTTCTTTTTATACAGTAATGAAGTTTAATACAATATTAAGATTTGCTTTAACTTAAATAGATCCTGTAAAATTCTAACTGTTTGAAAAACGGAAAAAGAGCCTTTCGAAGGTTTAAAAAGAATTTTATTTTACATTCATTGTAATGTTATTAAT
Organism: Agrilus planipennis; assembly: GCF_000699045.2. Classification (NCBI taxonomy): domain Eukaryota; kingdom Metazoa; phylum Arthropoda; class Insecta; order Coleoptera; family Buprestidae; genus Agrilus; species Agrilus planipennis. The sequence goes on along the minus strand of NW_020439044.1, from coordinate 423,735 downwards.
TTCTTTCTGTTCTAAAACTACTCACCCGATAAGTTGAAGCTTTAAACTGAATTTACAAATTTGTTACAATAATTTGGCAATGAGGTGACTTTGACAGTGTCTTTTTACTTTTTTAATTAGCTTGTTTGGTAACGTATTAAATGCTGCCAAACAGTCCTTTAATTTTTTTTTCTATAAATTCATTTAAAATACATCAATTCTTTCGTCCTGTTTTACGTATGTCTTCCGTAGACAAAAATTTTCAGTCTCTCTCCAGTCTTTCAGAGTCTTTCAGCGTCTCAGAGAGCGTCTCTCATAATTTTTCACAGTCTCTCAGTTATCGCCTAGGTGTTTTTATGGATCTCTCACAGACTCCGTATGAGAGACTCGAACGATAAAATTGTTAATTCAGAGATTCGAGTCTCTCGTTCAGAGACTGGATACGAAATGAGGATCTCCCTAGGAGCGACTCGAGTCTCTCGTTCAGAGACGCTAAACAGTTTTTTTTGACAGTCTCTCGTCAGTCTCTCTCAGCGACACCAGAGAGACTCGATGAGAGACGGAGACTCGAGTCTCGCTGTCAGAGACTCTGAGAGACTGGACATTTTTATCTCGGGTTCCTTCGTTCTTTTCCTGGAACACCGATTTAAAATCGATGTTTTTTGTTATTTTTTATGTAATTTAATATAACTTGTTATGAAATGACAAGTTTGTAAAAGTAAATAATAATAATCTGTTTATAAGACACTTAATTGCCTTGTCCGCCTGCCCATCATGCAGTTGTTATGTTTTTATTTGTACGTATGCTATTAAGACACAAACGACCTTTAAACAAATTTTCAAAGTGTATGATGTAATTTTCAAAATGTTTAAACCGATTTCGAAGAGACTACGTACGGAGATTGTCAGGAAGTAATCAAGGCTATATTTTGTCTGTCTGTCTGTCTGTTTGTGCGGGTTTATCGTCGAATCGGCCGAACCGATTTAGATGGGTCTGTGCAAACAAGAAGGGGTGGCCAGGAGTAATTTAGGCACCCTTTTGTTTTTTTCTTTCTTATAATTTTATAAGAAGTATCACCAGAAACAACATCACACGTGCAATGTTACATTTATGTTAATAAGTGTTGCGTTTTAACCACTTGTTAAAACGCTGTATTAAAATATAGTTTGCAGTTCGAATTAATTTTTATTTTTAGTGCAGTGCAAGTACAAAGTTTTTTCTTTTTTTTTGTTACAAAGTTAACCGTCCTTATTGGAGTTCAATTTTAGTCTCCCCGAAAAACTTAAGTTGAAATGTATCCAGTACCGTCGCCACCCCACACCCTCGGCTACTTAGTCAGGGTCACTTCGTGACGGTACGGTGCGATTTCTAAAAAACTACAACTTATAATTTATGACATGACCGACCACCCTCGGCATGCTATTAAAAAATAGTCCCCTAACAATTGTTCCTACACTTTCTAATTTTAAAATCTATTTCTAAGTTCTTTACAATTTCGAGATTTCTCTTTCCAAGAAAAGGTCTCAACAATAAGATTGAATGTATTTACCCGAAAATAGTTTCGGATGACTATTTATGGTGTTGGTTCATTTCCAGAATGACTTCTTAATAGGTTTATACATGCTTCAAGGATGTACAATATTTATCCTGACGTGAAACAGACGAAGTTAATTGTTATGAAATCACCAAACTCAGGCGTCTCTTGAGTAAACAAGTGCTTTTTGCTGAAACTGTGATTTCTTGGCTTGATTTATCGATTACGTCTACAAGAAACTTTAGGAACTATTCAACATAGTAGACTAGATATAAAAAATTAATTAATCTCGAGAGAATTATCTGTCTACAACCCCATGACAGCAATCAGAAAATCCAAAGATTTATCTCTCGTGAAAGTTTCTTTAATTATATTCGCGTAACACAGTAACTTCGTTCTATAACAGTTTTACAGTAATTAAGGTTTATTGACTGTGATATAAATATACATCATTAAATTTTTGCAAAATTGCAAGTCTTCTTTATCTACACTTCTTGAAGTTTACAGAAAGAAGAATAAAATTCAATAAAAATTTCCCTAATGTATTTGTAACTTTTTCCTAAAACTATATATTAAATTAAATTCGAAAATTAAGAAGTACATAATATCCTATTCCTTTCTGGAGGGTCGTCATTCGATTATTATTTAAAAATATTTTATTCTTTTGTTTTAATCTTAACAATGAGGTTTACATTCAATAATCAACAATTCAGCTCATTTTCATGGTAACACATCCAGCTTAAAGATTTTATTTTGTATATGACGCACTGTAGTGTATGCATTTAGACCGTTGATCCGAAATTTATTAATGGGAATCAGTTTTATTTTTTGCAACTAGGTACATAAGTACCGTCTCGTTACGATCTAGCTTTGATATAAGTAGCCAATTAAAACAATAACATTTGATTAAAAAACAATTATATGGTTTTATGAAACCACGATGCAAGTAAAACTTTTTGAATTGTAGGCATTTAACTGTAAATTTTCGGAAAAGTATTCGATTTAGGGTATTAAAATTAAAATCGCGTTCTTGATCTTATCTTAATGATTTTAAAATGGGAATGACAATGGGAAATCAGTAGTAGACAAGATATCCACTTCACGATTAAAACACACAAATACCGCGGAGCACTTGCACGAATGAGTGAGAATATAAATGCTACACGGTTAGCTTATGCTAGCCATGGGCGCCGCCATATTGGCGTTAGCTACTTTGCCGAGCGCGTTTCACTTTTACCCCTACTCCTCGGCCGGCTGGAATGCGACATGCGATAGATGGACGAAAAAATTTGAGGCGATGTAATAAAAGTTTCACTTTAAAAAAACAAAACCTAAACAGCGTGATCTAAATGCGATAATAGCAAATACGTATCCCTATTTTATGGTTCCCGTCAAAAACGTCCGTTCTGATACATACAGACATCACCTTGGACATTGAAAACGACAGTGTTAACGCAGTCAATCACCAAAACTTGAAAAATCTACAATTCTGAACTGAAAAAACTACTTCATAATATGTTGTACCTGTTCGTTGCCCGAAGAAATTTCAAAAATTTGGCAATGTATCTACAAACTACAAAACAATAGCGAGGGGTAATGAAGAAAAAAAGTCGTACAAGTTTTAGAAATAGCTACGTATGACAGTTCATAAAAGTTGAAGCCAACAATGAAGAAAGTATCAAAACAGTAATATGCGGTTTTTCGGTCGATAATACCAACGGCAGGCATTCTACACGCGATAAAAATATGGCATAGTTCAGATTCACCGTTAAAAGTAAAGTATGAAACTTACCAACGTATAGGAACTTTCTGTTCTATGCTTCCTACCTTCAGCCCAAACACCTTTTCCTTCACCACTTTTTATTTCCACCTTCCAGTCCCCTGACCCCCAGCTCTAAACCAAAGATTATAATGTTCATTCTTTTTTCTACTTTACTTCTTTTTTTCATTTGTCTCTCAAAGCTCCTAATACACTGCTCTGTTCCACTATCTTCATACTTTATCTCTAACCATTCCATATAGCTTTCCAGATATTCCCTTTTCACTTCACAAATCTTACTTAAAACCTCTCTCCGATTTCTTTCATCTCTTCAACCCTTTTTACTTTCCACAATTTGTTTTTCATCGCTTTCTGACAGCTTTCTTATTTCCACCCTCCAGTCCCCTGACCCCTAGCTGTAAACCAAAGATTATAGTGTTCTTTTTTTTTTTCTACCTTCCTGTTTTTTTGTTTCTCTCTCAAAGCTCCTAATACTCTGCTAATGTTCCACTATCTTCATTCTCTATCTCCAACCATTCCATATAGCTTTCCAGACATTTCCTTTTCACCTTACAAATCTTACTTAAAACCTCTCTCTGAGGTTTCTTTCATCTCTTCAACCCTTTTCACTTTCCACAATTTGTTTGTCATCACTGCTACCGTCTCTGACAGCTTTCTTATTTCCACCCTCCAGTCCCCTGACCCCTAGCTGTAAACCAAAGATTATAGTGTTCTTTTTTTTTTCTACCTTCCTGTTTTTTCGTTTCTCTCTCAAAGCTCCTAATACTCTGCCCCTGTTCCACTATCTTCATTCTCAATCTCCAACCATTCCATATAGCTTTCCAGACATTTCCTTTTCACCTTACAAATCTTACTTAAAACCTCTCTCTGAGGTTTCTTTCATCTCTTCAGCCCTTTTCACTTTCCACAATTTGTTTTTCATCACTGCTGCCGTCTCTGACAGCTGCTGTAATTCATTTATCCCTTGTGACATCATAACATCAGAATATTCTCTTTCTTCAATGACCATCTTTTTCAATAACTTAGAAATTCTCGTTTTTTCGCTTCGCTTAGCCTTTACTTTAGATTTTTATACACATTGCAACTTTTTACCATCCCTAAAATTGTTAAACAAAGGCTACCTTATTTCTCTCACTAAAACCAATCCTTTTCGTTTTTGAACTCTTTGTCTACCTCCTACACGAGAAAACAACTTTGCTAAACCACGTGGGAGGGGTCCGATGCCCCTGGGAAGCAAAGCGGAAATTGAATGTAAAATTTGTACCTTCAATTTACACGTGTAAGGACTTTTGTATTATTTATTGACAATACAGTCATTCTGGTTAGTAACAGTTGTTTTTGTATGTTTCATCTGAAGTAAAAATGTATTCGAGTATTTTATGAAGCAATTAAAAATTATATACGATAATTGCAATCCATTGGATTTACTATGTTAGTAATCAAGCTGCTAGCTAATGGATATAGACGACAATTAGAGATAATGGTACCCTTCTAAAGCATGAAATCTAGGTAAATGTAGGACTTTCGTAATTATATCCTTCCCTAAAACATTATCACCTAAATTAGCAGGTAATCATTGACGACTTGGAAAAATGGTTTTTAAAGCTTCCACGTTCGCTCACTTGTTGCTCTGATTTGAGCTAAACTGCTATTATATTACATAATACATGGGCATATATACGCACACTCAAACTGAATTGGTAATGAGAAGGCAAAGAATTATGAATTTTTTGATGTAAAACAAAGTTTTTGCTCCAATATCTAGTTTTCTTCGCTCAGTTATAATACGACATTACAGGATAGATATTATAGCTCTGAATTCATGTTTCAGGAAGGCATTGATACTTTTTAAAAATATTTTAGCCTACTAGCCGACTAGCCGGTTAGTCGGTTGTAAAGAGGCCAACTAGTCGGTCGACTAGTCGGCCAAGCCAATCACAGTTTCGAGGATATTCGGCAATTTCCATGATGCTTCGTTCACAGCTTATTTCAGCGAAAGTTTGGCTTACTTCGCATTGGTTTTTGATTTTTGCTTTTGCACGGGTCACAGTAGTATTTTTGAGTAAAAAAATAATACTTTCCTTCTTCAATAAATTGAAAGAGCTCAATTATAATTTAATCATGTTAAAAAGACAGTCTCGCATATGGATTTTTTTTACCGATTGGACAATGATTCTTGTAAAGTCAAGTGTAAGCAGTGCCAAATGATAATTCTCGTGGTGGTCAAGGAAAAACAGCAAACACTAAGAGTATAAACAATAATATCAAATACCGATATCCAACCTTAATACCTCAGTTAGGTTCTATGATCAAACGCTCGATCAAAGACTATTCCTTCCAGTCGCAAATCCAAGTCTGTTAATAATACAAATTTCTACTCGTTTATTTAAATTAGAAGAATATATTTGTCAATGTTTATTGTTACATTCAGATAAAACCCCCTGTTTGGAGATCCATGAATACATAATTACCAAATCTTTATTGAGACGTTACGGATTAACAGAATTAGTATTTATTACAGAATGATAATGAGAAGTGTGTACTCAAGTTGCAAAAGATGCCGAGTTACTTTTTTAATTTTATTAAACTGTATTAGACTTCGTTTGCATCAAACAGCAGTAAATTCATCGTTAAATATAATGCTACGTTGAATTTCATAAATCTTCTCTATATAAGTAGAGAGAAAACTGAACTCGACAAACAGCACTTGTCGATTCGAGAGATTTTAAATTGGTTTCGGTTTCGTTATCAGTATCCATTTTCCTTTCAAAGCAATTCGGCTTCCGTTCCGCGCGCACAGTAATAACGATTCGATATCGGATTAATAATACAACAGCGGCCCATTTACATTCCTTTGAGGGCAGTGAAATAAGAAGGTGCAGACGTAGAAGGTTCGCTTGCGAAGATGACGCTCACGTGAATAATTCAAAGTCGGTGCCGACTAAGCTCGTACTGATCACTTGCAAATCATTTCTCTTGTTTATGTAGATCGTCGCTAAACCAAAAGATCCAAGATTCACAGGGACATGGTTATGCAGATTTCATCTGGGCAACTTTCGTCACAGAAAACGAACATTCGAAAAATAAATAAATCATTTACGGGTTTAATAGAACATTGCTTACAGGATGATCACAATATAAATAAAAATTAATGTAAACTTCTCCATTGTCCAATGGTTCTGTACAAACTAGTAGGTATATAAAACGAAAGGGCTACAACATTGTCACGTATCTAAGCTCCTTCTTACACTACTATTAATTTTTTTTTAACAATTTGCTGTCTAAATAACACTAAAACCCCTCCTAGAATGAAGAGATAAATCCGAAGGTTGCTCATTCCCGGGAAATAAATGGAAAGGTTGGGATTGGGAAGAGTATTGAGCGGGGAAAAGGGTTGTGTGGGGGCATTTCACCAAAACAATTCTATGACAGCGCGTCGGCTGTATCGCGCCCATTACCACTTGCGAAACATCAACTTAGTGCCAAGCGCCGATGTCTTTAGAAAATGGATCAAAATGATTGAAGCAACTGGGTCTACGGTGAAAATACACTATAGATGGCGCTCACGAATCGTTAGAACTCGAGAAACCATCGAACAGGTGCGGCAGTTAATAAGAGAAAGTTTAAAGGATCAAACAATCATGTTCTCACAAAAAAAAGATTTGCACTTCCATTATCATCATCATCATCATCATAAGGTCGTCAGTCCTAAGACTGGTTGGACACGTACCTCCACTCTTTCCTATCCTGAGCTAAACTTCGCATTTCCCTAAAACTAGAACAGCCCACATCCTTAACTATTTGCGAACAGTAATCTAATCTAGGTCTACCTCTACCCCTCCTAACTCCTGTTTCTGCCTCTAGTATGTCTCTGATTAGACCTTCATGCCTGAGAAGGTGTCCTACCAACCTATCTCGCCTATTTTTTATTGTCTTCCATAGAGTCCTCTGTTCTCCTATTCTTTCCAATTCGTCTTCATTTCTAACCTTTTCTACCCACGATATCCTCATCATCCGCCTAAAACACCACATTTTGAACGCTTCTAACCTTTTCTTTTCCGCCGCTCCCACTGTCCATGCTTATAAAATACAGTTGTTCTATAAATTGAAAACAATGGATAGTATTAACTTTGCTAATCATGTGATGAAAATGTTTTGAAAAAACATTTTATTCAGCGACGAGGCGAATTTTCTTCGCAACGGTCAAGTAAATAAACGAAACCCTCAAAGGAAGCATGAACATCCACTAGACAGCCCCAAAGTCGTCTTATGGGCTGCTATGTCTCCTAGCGAAATAATCAGCTGATAGATTTTTGAAGATCGAAATGGACACTCACTTGCAATTAATATCGAAAGATATTGTGCAATGTTACGACGTTTTCTCTTGCAAATCCTTACAAAAATTATAAGGTAATCTCAAGAAGAAGCAAGTATTAACTGGTCACTTAGGAGCCCTGATTTGTCGTCTCTCGATTATTTCTTGTGGGTTTACCTTAAAAGTAAGGTCTACGAGAACAACTCCGCTGATATACTCCCCAATTAATGAAAAATAATGCGGCGGAAATAAGACAATCTCAAGGAAAATATGTGGACGAGTTATAATAATCTTCGCTTCAGATTTGAAGAGTACATACAACGTATTGACCATCATTTAGACGATATCGTTTTTGAAGTGAAAACTTTAGCGACGTTGGGCACTTTTTGGCAGGGGAAAATGTTATGGGTTCGCGTCACCGACATGCTCACGACTGGCGCACGCGCAGCGGCCGTGTACTGTAGGCGTTAGACGCTTTTTAGATGGGTGAAATCTAGTGCGTTCGCGTCACCGACATGCTTGTAGCAGTATATCTGAGTATATCTGTAGCTATACAGCTACGACGATCGATGCGGTTTTTACGCGATTTCAATCAAACGTTTTCATTTCTTACTTTAGTTACCATAAGCCCATTGTATCTCCTTTAGAACACAATGAAATAATTGAAAGTACAAAAAGTCTAAGTATTGTTGAAATTAATGATGACAATGATGCAAACAATGTTAAAAATCAAGTACATTGAATTTATGTAAATATTTGAATAATAAAAAACCATATAAACATTCATATAATTGTTGCTCGGAGTGTCAATAGATGTGAAAATCAGATTGATGTTGATAATTTTTATTCAACCATTATGAAATTTCAAATTTTAATACTAAAAGTTCTAAGTTTTCACTTCTATCGGCAGTCCCTATAACTGCCAATTTTTTTTTAATCATAAATTTCGTTTGCTTAAACTTTTTTCATAAATAAATGATTAGAAAATTTTACATGTTTCATTTATGTCAACAGCAATGTGCTGATACTCTTTTTGGACACCTGTTAGTATAACAATAACGACAATGATACATGATTAATTGTAATTTTTGCGGGATGAGGCAGAGTCGGTTTCATAATTTAATAATAAACAATTTTGTTTCATCTGTTCATTCTCGCTGACAACAGCTGTACGAATGTCATAGGTAACATTGTTGGCATTACTGATGATGGTGGGTAGTGGTTATGCAAGAAACACTTTCCTGAGTAAAAGGAATCCGCTATGAGGACGTGGCATAATGGAATACATCATTCTCCTGGTCTTTGGAACTGAATCAATTCAGGCGGAATACGAAAGCAGGGAGGGCAAATTGTTTATTGAACATGATGCTTCAGCAACGAAAGCGAATGAATAAGTATCAACACCGTCTTTACTCCAAGAAACTTTGAAATTATTTTCATTAGTATACAAGAAAATGGATATGAAACAGAATAAATGATTCAATGAAATCCGAAACAAAGTACAAGTAATTCTTATTTATTGAATGATTTATACTGACTATTGTTCACACGGGATACTAAATAGCAAATTTTAATATACTAGTAGGATAAAAGTTATCAAATANTTCAATTCAATTATGATTAATATTCATCTTTAATTTTTACTCACTACAAATTATCTCAAGTTAATGAGGGAAAAATTTTTTGTTGCTGTTGTCACACCCTTGCCGGGAATCGAAATCGAGTTTGTAGTGAGATTGAAAACTAAAATGAATTTTCACATTAATATTTAATATTAACACCTATTAAATATCAAAGTGTTTCATGTTTATAATATTAATATAGTTACATTAGTTTGACAGATCTGTGACCTAATAAGTACGGTTTGTTGTTGTGGCTGTTGTCACCTCTTGTAGCTTAGTGGTCAAAGCATTGGTGCGTAAAGCGAAATGTCCTGGGTTCGATTCCCGGCAAGGGTTTGACAACAGCAACAAAAAAAAATTCCCTCGTTAACTTGAGATAGTTTGTAGTGGGATTGAAAATTAAAACGAATTTTCACATTAATATTTGATATTAACCCCTATTAAATGTGAAAGTGTTTCTTGCAAAAATTATTTCTTAGGTCGTGTTGGTTCGCAGTTTATGACAATTCTATTTCATGCGAAGAAACATTTATTAGGGTCGGTACATATTTCCAAGTATTGGAATATTGTCGATATTATTCCAAAAATAAACTCTCTACCTACATCTATTAAGGGTTTTTCAGCTATATCTCTGTGTACCAGGACAATGTTGTAGATGTTATTCATATAGTCACTAACAATAGTCTAAGGCCAAATAACCCACTAACCATTGGTTCCACCCCCTGCAACCCATCATCTAGTTTTACGAGTATCTACCAGTAATTAAGTAAATTTCAAAATTTTGATTTCTCTGTTCGTCCTAACAACGCATTTCTATTTTATTGTAATTATATCTTTTTGTATTCGGTATTAAGTGTTATATGTTTAATTAAAAGGTTTACAAAACACTTAAGTCTTATTATTGATCGTACTACAGAAAAGCAGATTTGAAATTTACAGTTATTGGTTAATGTATCAACATAAAAAATATTGACTTCTAAAAATTAAGTTTTTTCGAAGAGGGTTAAGTTCCCTAAGAAATATCTAGGCAAGCAACACACCCAAAGCATTCAACAGACCGTATAACAAAGAATGTTGTCCAATAGGTGTAATAGAAGTAATTGCTTAAAAGTATGCAATTTTCAATCAACTACCGCAGAGTGTTCCGTCAAATAGCCACGAACAGAAGCAAAATAATAAGAAATCTCTACAGCTATCTGAAGGGCCTCTATGTATAAAGATTATCCAGAGAGGAAAGTTCAAAGGCACGTATCTAACTCTGGCAGGAATTTTTTTTAAGTTAATGTCATTTGTAATGGAGAGGTAGTTGAAATGCACGAGTGGTGTTGAACGTTAGTGGATTTTGATCTGTCGTGGTGAAGATTAATATAAGCGCCTTCATTCCAAATCCCGTCATGTTTGAAGTGTGAATTTTAACCCATTCCTAAATGCAGAGTGCTGCTACAATTTATTGCGAATTCGTTTTTGTTTATATAAGTAAAAAATTGATACGGATTTTAAACTCCGGAAGAAAAGAAATTTACGAAAAAGAAAAAAGTACACGCTCCTCCGTGGTTACCGATACTGGCTATAAAAGCTGTTACTGTTGATGATCTACACATTTTACTTACAACTTTATCCTGAAACAGCTGTTCATAAAACAGTGAAGGATCGACTAAAATAGAACAAGTTAGGTACAAGATTGCTATCTGAAGAGCAATGCAACTAACAGAGTCAAAGCTGTGTGAGAGTTTCTTGAACATTTCCACACGGATGTGAGACTTTTTTCAGCCATACAGTGATGGAAAAAGAAACGTAGAAATATTCACTGCAACATTTCAGGAATCAAGTTTCCTTCTGGCATGTTTCCTTTTTGAGGGATTAAAGGATCAAGCTGTCCACTATGAAGAACATCCCCAGGAGATGATGCCGTGGTGGGGGTGTCAGCTTTCTGCTCAGTTCGGAGGGATGTTTATCGCTCTAGTATTAAATTATTTCCAAATTCATTATTTTGGAGAATGTTTGGGTAGTATCCACCTAAATTCTAAACTAAATTCATATTTAAGTTATGGTTATTAATAAAGCTGCTCAAAATGAAAAACACCCCCAGAGAGAAATGCTGCGGTAAGAGTATCGGCCGAATCCCCACTGCCAGTGGTCTCTATGAGGCCGATGTGTATAAAGTTTTTTCTTAGTTCCGATAGGGGCAAACTTTACATCATGTCAAGATTAAACTGAAATACCTAATGCATTGTTTTCAAATCTGGATGACGGAGAGACCGCCTATGCATGTACCAACTATACATGTAGTTCAAGTAAAGTCTACAGAGTGACTGTAGAAAAAGCAAACGTCGATTGTAATGCTTTTCCTCGTGTACTGCTGTACCACATTTTTTAATGAATGAACTCTTAATGGTTTTAAGAAATTTAATTCATTAGCGCAAAAACGGAATATTTACAAAATAAGTACAATGTAAAACTATCGTGAAACTAACTAACAAAAAAACTAAACTAATTGAACGAAGAAATATATACAATGAAAATACTAAATGAAAAAATGTATAAGGACTTGATGGGGTTGAAATGTGATGAATGATTTGAGCTGACTGACTGACTGACTTGTTTTTGCCTGAATTAACTGTTTATATAAATATGGAAGTAAATAGCTAGAAAGTAGATACATAATTCACTGATGAATATATAATGTATTTGTAGCATAATAGATATAGCGAGCGAGACGACTGAAACTACCTTCATTTGGGAAAGCCAGATGAGGGTTGCAAATTGAATTGTAAAATGACCCAAATGGTCGAACATGACTATGAATAACTTAGAATTAAAAGTGACAAATTTGCAAACTAAAATAAAATTTTATATCTAGCTATACTTGTTGTAAAAGTCTTTGATAAAACCGAACAGTGACTAAATAGAATTAAAAAGACTAAGATCTGAGTGCATTAGAGTTTCACGTGTATATTATTGGAATTACATTGATAAAGTGCAGAATAAGATGTGTGATGCTATTAGATCAATATTGAATTATGTTAATAGTTTATGTTTGTGATGGGCGACATCGGGCACGACTCGCTACAACGGTGGTGTTGCATCGTCTCCATCTGATCAGGCAAATATTTCGCACTATTTCGGTTCTGTTGTTAAAACGAACAATAGGATTTAATATAGAAATTGCTTGTGAAATAGGCAGACGAGACGGTCCAATATTTCGGAAGTGACGGATATCGATGGCATCGAAGACCATCGCCTAACTTAAACCAGAGGCTAAACAGGAGCCAGATATTTGCCCTGCGGTATTCTTGAAGGAATTTGTTTTTTGCTGTGACTGAGTCGCTTGTGTTATTTGAACAATCATTAGCTTAGGGCTTCATGTGCTCGGAATGGATGATCTTTTTTATGGAATTTTTAGAGTGCCTTTTGCCTTGCCTTTTTTCATGCATTATTTATTGCAAAATTTCAGGATCTCATAAGCAAACTTAATTATTCTAAAATAAATATATAACGTAGAGGTTTTAAACTTAGCACATAATTTTAATACCAATAATCGAACATTTTCACACAGTTTCACATATTTTCAGAAGATATATTTTACGTGGCACTAATTCTTTAAACAAGGATTTTAATTGCTTTTTTGCAAATGACAACTTAAAATTAATCAGCCTTAATAAACCAAAATCGTTCGAAAGGTCATTTTAATAACTATAACTATTGTTTTACTCTTTTTCCGAAAATTCCCTTGTTTTTCGCTGCAACTAAGAAACCTTATTTCATGCTATCAATTGATTAATAAACAGAAGTTCTTCCCAAATTTTTACACACCCAATGGTTTTTTAATCTACACACTTCCCCCTAAAGATTCTATAAAACACTTACTATACAGCAATTAGAATTTTTTTTCACAATGTCAGATCTAATTTGCCTGGTATAGTATGATATGCTAAAGGTATAAAAATTGAACTGGCAACCCTCTTTCGTAATAGCTGACTGTTTTGTCAGCTTTACAAATGTAACAACGTAACAAATCAATAGTATATTTTTTGCTGTTTTTAGTCATAAAAAGTGTAAATCATATACAACTGTTGCAAAATGATTTGAAAAAAATTAATAATTGTTGTGCCTACACCAAACTTTCGATTTTCGCAATGGTGCCTCTTGCATTTAATTTTGTTTGTAGAAAAAGTCTTTCCTTCAACTTTTCAATCTGTTTAAATCAAGAAGCGAGAACGATTCAGAGAATAACTGTTATACCTGATTAAAAAGATTCATTTGATTTTCAATAGAATTTAAAGTTCAATCTTCGTTTATAGTTCGTTAAGATTCACTTCGAAAATAAAATTTTTACTAACTTTAACTACGGAAGCACTTACTTAAATGAAATCGGCGACTCTCAGTTTAAATCTCAAACAGTTCAATAAAAGAAAAGTTTGCGAACTATGGTGAGGAAAATTAAAATGGCCATTGTTATTATAAATCTCGAGTCTACCAATTAAAAGATAATAGATAAAGCAGTGGAATTCATAAAAAAATGATCCAATACAATATTATAAATAATTACACTAGGAGTTAGCAATACGTTTTTATAACAGTATAATTATCTACTTTAAAACTACTTAAGAGGTCATAAAATTAGTACCTATAGCAAAATTTACAAGATAATCAAGTAGAACAGAGACAACTAAAGGATACTTATTTATTGAATAATCGATTTTCATATTGAATAATGACTATTTCTCACTATTATTCAATAAGTAACTTGTGGAAAAATAAATATTTAAACAAAAAATACAATTATTTACATTGAATATTGTTTATAATCCCAAAAATTTAGAATGACAAAAAACGCACAGCCTAGTGATTTGACAGGTGAACGGAAAATTCATTCGGTAAATACCTACTCACGCGATCGTTGGCGACCCAGTGTATACTAACGTTGCCAAGCATAAGCATCTTATTTCCCCCAAAATTTAACAATGCCACAATACACATTGTTTCTGTGACGCTCATTGTTTCGTGGAAATGCTACTTGTAACTTTGACAAGAGCTCACTTTCTCTAATAAACTTTTCAATGTTTTTTAACCGTATATTAACCAAAAAACTATATACAAACTTAAGGAACACTTAACAATTAACACAGAAAAAGAATAAGAATTAATTTGACGACACAACTTAGCTAGGATAGATGAAAATTTAGGAGACTTCACGAGAGCTTTCGAACACTTGTTTTTGTACCAAGCAAGTCAATTTATAGAGTTCAACCAAAATGGGGTAGGGGTGGTATCGCCACCCTCACCTCTTTTACCGAAGACACTTTGATGATAATAATAATAATGAGGTTCTAGGACCTTGCGCGAACACTCATATTATAAATTATTAAAAGCTGCGATTATTTGGTCGCAAGTAAGGGCATTGGTTTTATAAAATATCGCAGTGCGCACTAGGCCTTAGACTTTAGTGCTTCTTAATATACACGTTGAGGTCAGTGTATAACATGATCGTATTTCTATGCTCACCATGCATTTGACAACATTGGTACTGCTTGAACCGTGTATACTCACATTAGGTACTTGAGGGTTGCACTACGGAGGGCCGGAGGAGCTTTTTAGGTTCAGTCCTTAAAAAAAGTAAAAAAGGGTATAATTGTGAATCGCTAAGATGGTTTTTATTGATATTTTATTCCTAATGCGGTGAAGAAATGTGTTAGTGAGACTGATTGATAGAGAACGCAAGACGTATAACCCAAAGCGACGGCTTAAGGATTTGAAATTTGCAGGAAATATTCCTTCAATAAAAAAAAAATAGAGAAAATTGTAATTGTTGTTTACGGTATGGGACTTACGGCCTGAGAGGGGATGACATTGTGCAACACAAATAAATGTATACCTAATAACTATTAGTCCGACCGAAAGTTCGGTTTCGGTTTCGGTTTCGGTCGAGTTTTGGCAAAAAAACGAGTTTCAGTTTAGTTTCGGTTTCGGCGGCAAACCTGCCGAAACTACGACCGAAACCGAAACTGCGTTCGGGAATTCTCGCGCTCTGCTCGATCATGTTCGGCGCGTTAAATTCCATCCAAGCGAAGCAGATTAGTAGACATTTCGCTATAACATAAGATTGTTTAACTATGAATACTAATAAGAAATAACGAGAACAGGTACCTACTTGAAATTATTAGTAGTCGTCGCCTTTCGCAGTATTATGATCACGATTAGTTTATAATTTAGTCGTTTACCTTTTGTTTCTGTTGAAGTTTAGTGTCATTCAACATGACGAATTAAGTTTAGGAGAAGTTAATTTGTTCTTAATTAAGATAAAAGTGATTTATTTTGTTTTGTTTATTACTTAAATATTAAGTTCCTATACCTATTGTGATATTAGGTAACAATAACAAAAGTAATTTTATGTTTAATATTATATAAAAAAAAGCATGAATAATCTTCAAAAGAAAAATGAGTCTAGTCTACTATACTTACTCAAATAAACATCTCACCTATTTTAAGTATTTTTAAGGCGCAATTAAAGTATTTCCTTAAATGAGGGGTTGTTATGTTGATTTTGATTTGATTATCAATAAGTGAAAATGTCAAAGACTGCAGAGCTATGTGATTTAAAGATAAAAAATAAAACTGACTGATTATAATAACGTTTTCTTTATTTTTCTCTCAAAACATGATCCTTATAAGGAAGTTTCGGTTTCGGTTTCGGTTTCGGCCGAAACTGAGACCGTTGCCGAAATTCGGTTTCGATTTCGGTTTCGGTCGTAAAAACCAGTTTCGGTCGGACACTAATAACTATTCACTAAATGGCAAGTTACGTCCCCCGAGGTGAGTGGGTTACTACCAGTTATGCAGAACAAACATTTTTAATAGTGCTTTTATTTATTTTTTTGCTTTAAGCTTATTTTATCCTGTAGAGTTTTTATTTTGTTTCGAAATGTATTCTCCCCATTTACACCCCGTTCGCTTCGAAAGCTATTCCTTTCAGAAATTTTCCAATATTTCTCAAATAGCTTTTGAAGAATACTTGATTTAATTCACAAACTTTTCGAAAACAGAACTTTCAAAAGTAAAATTTACCTGGACGGGTGTTACGAAATAGAACCGTCTTCTTAGCCTCCTCGATCTCGTGAAGAAAGAAAAGCTTTTTCACTTCGCTCACTACAAACATAATCCATAAAGATTATAATGTGCATCGGTCCCTATGGGTTGGTTTCATTGAATAGATATTCGATACGTCGAGAATATAATGTAGCGTATACTTAAAGAAAACGTACATTTTTGAAAGCTTTAAAGGAGGTATCGAGTGTCTTGACCTCTTAGCGCACAAAATACATTAGCGTATGAATTTGTGAATAGCGGGAGTTGTTAGAGGCAGTATCAAGTTTAAAGTAAAGTTTTCTGTAGTACTTACTTGAGTTACAAAGGCACAAAAACTTGTATTTTATCGTTTCATATTTTCCTCCGGAGATTTTAGCATTCAACTTGTGCCTTACATTTTGTTCCCGATGGTGCAGTCGTTTCCGATTATGGTTGGTGAATGTAAGAATTGTAATGCATAAAATTAATTCATGAAACTACTTCATAGTTCAGTTGTATTGTTATATAAATATATATAAATTCTTAATTATTGAATTCTGACATATTCACTTCCGACCTCTTATAGAAAAATGAAAAATATTACAAATCTGGATGAAATGATCCGTGCTAAGTGTGATACACCACTCAACTATTTACACTTTTATTTACATAGTCTACATTTTACCTTAAGTATATATGCAACAAAACCTAATAATATAAAAAAATAACAACCAAAAATGTATAATAACAACTTAAAACTAACGATCCAAATAGACGAGTCAAAATGCACATATATATATATATACGTAGAAAAAAGTCAAATGGCGAACGGTAAAACGAGACTTACATTGACACGTCGTTGAGGTGGAAATGGTTTCCGGTTTTTTACAGCTGGGCTGTGGGTTTCCTACAGGGTAGGCAGGTTAGTGGTTGACTTACTCCCTCTGTCTTGCCTGGGTAGGTAACATGTCGGAGTGTCAGTACTGAAAACTTTTGGGTGTCTCATTCCCACCAGCCACTAATGCTGGTGGGAGGGCAGTCCCTCCAGACTACGCTAGAAGGTATAGCGGAAGGCTCTCTTCAGCCTCCTTTTAGGAATGGGTGGGTGGTAGCGCGGGTGAGAAAGATAAGACGGACAAAATGAAGACAGAAGAGAATGAAAGATTATCTGTGAAATACTACTGCGTCAGCATTTGCCTAAGTAATCCAAAGAAAGCACAGAAAAACTTGGGCCAAGGCAGATGGGCCCGGAATCTAAACCTCTAGGCCATGCCGCTCGGTCGGTTGATAGGTTTTTTTGCGACGGAAAATGAGAAAACGGGTGGCGAGAAATAGTAGGCATGCATTAGAACATAGGATTAGAAAAAATAGTCGTGTTTCTGTGATAAAAATTAACAAAATGGAAAATAAAATGTTAAGGAAAATGATAAAAAAAGAAAGAAACACACGGAAAAAGAAGAGTGGAACATTACACAACTACAACCGAATAAGGAAATAATAATACAAAAAGAAAAATAAAATAATGATAATATTAATAAATGTAGACTATTCGCACAAATACACCAACTAAATTAAGCCGACCCTGTAAATTTGCGCATTTTATGTAGGTACAAATGACAAGACAAGCATGTTGTCGATCTTCTCATTTTATTCGTTTGATTCTTATGAAACGTAGGTGCAGGTCTCGTCGCAGCTGTGGAGGAAGCGTGTTTAGAGAGTAAAGACAGGATATCTTCCGTTTGTAAGAACGAGAAAAACGATATGTCTGTAGTGTGCATTATTTATTGGGGACTTTGCCTTCTTATTTCGACTATACTATACTTGATAATTGTACATAAATATGCAATGCATATTGTATTTCGTGAAAAAGAAATAGGCGGAAACAGTAGTACAGGAATAATTGACATCTCGTTAATTACTAAATATACAATGATTTTATCCTGATTTATTTCAAATATTTTTAGTGCTTTATAACACTTGATTGATATTTTACATTATTATTTATTTGTAGCGTTGAACATTATCTACATCTACGTGTAAGTATATGTATGTATGTAGATGAATAAGTTATCAAGTACCTGTAACTTCGCAATAACAAAATGGTATAATTAAATTTTTATTTTACAATAACGTTCGATTTAATTTGGCAACGAGAGCAATTTACCTAACAGTATGACTTTTCCGTAAAATGTACGTATTTATTTGAAACAAAAGGGTAGTTACAGTGTAATGGTCCAGAATGTTATTAATTAATTAAAGTCTAAATCGGGTTGTTATTTTTCATTTCGTTTTAGCAACATTTATATTTTATTTATGAAAAAAAGAAAGAAAGAAAAAGCAAGCGTCAACTGATACACTGCTTTTCCTGATGTACTGCTGTACCGCATGTTTTAATGAACAAACTATTAATGGTTTTAAGAAATTTAATTCATTAGCGAAAAACGGAATATTTACAAATAAGTACAAACTAAAACTATCGTGAAACTAAATCAGCCGAACAACCTAAACTTACTGAACGAAGAAATTTATGCAATGAAAACACTAAATGAAAAAATGTACAAGGACTTGATTATGTTGAAAATGCGAATGGCTTGTGCTGACTGACTTCGAAAAACAAACCTTTTGGGTGTTTCATTCCCACCAGCCACTAATGCTGGTGGGCGGGCAGTCCCTCCGAACTACGTCGGAAGGTAGGGTACTATTCATGATTGAACAAAACTTTTGGCAGGTACTGTATGAAAAGGTATGTTTAATGAATAAGAGTCGACAGTATAATGAGCTTTTATCTCCCTATCTACGATTTTGAGAGCGCGCATCCAAGTCATTGGAAGGGGCACATCGCTACAGAATGTAAATGAAGTATAGTTGCGATCGAGCTTGTTTATTTCATATTGTAATTTTGTGGAATGTGAATGCCATATATGGTCAGGTTTCATGATTTTCGGTCGCTGATTGGTTGCTTTCGCGTCAATACGAATATCGATCCTAAAACTTTAAAAAACTTTTGGGTGTTTCATTCCCACCGGCCAGTAATGCTGGTGGGCGGGCAGTCCCTCCGGCCTACTCCGGAAGGCAGGGAGGAAGGCCCTCTTCAGCCTGCTTTCAGGAATCGTGGGAATGGGTGGGTGGTGGTTCGGGTAAGAAAGATGAGACGGACGAAATGAAGACAGAAGAGAATGAAAGATTATCTGTGGAATATTATTGCGTCAACCATAGAAAAACTTGGACCAAGGCAGACAGACCCGGAATCGAACCGACGTCCCCTCGAATACTAAGCAATGGTCTAAACCTCTAGGCCATGCCGCTCGGTGCTTGCAGGTATTGACTGAATTAAGTGTTTATATAAATGTGGAAGTAAGCAGCTAGAAAATGGATACATTAGCTACTGATAAGTATTTAATATATTTGTAACATAATAGATATAGAGAGAGAGACTACTAAAACTACCGCAATTTGGGAAATCCAGATGAGGGTTGCGAATTGAGTTGTAAAATGACCCAAATAGTAGAACATAACTATGAATACATTTGAATTAGGTCAAATTTGCAAAACTAAAATACAGTTTTATAACTAATGTTAGTTATCCAAGCTAACACGTGTATTCCCGTAACAAAATCACTCCACGGATCGCGAGATATCACGCCACGGAAAGGATGGCGTGTTTCGTACTTATTACAGCGTCAACTAGTTTAGGTTATAGATATGGATACATGCCTATCTACACCTTTACTTTTACGTCTAAATAGCTGGCGCCCATTGGGGGTATTGCTAGTAAGTAATTGTCAAAAGAGGTTTCTTTGGAATAAAAATTGTTTAAAAGATTTTGAGTTCTTTATTTTTTAAAAAAAAAAGTTTCGAGAAGATACTAAAACTTATTATTATCCTAAACTTCTTTGATAAAACCGAACACCTTCATTCGAAGAAGGTTTTTAAACTTTTGTTAGAGAAACAGCCCATACGTTTATTCCAACAAGTTGGTATTGTTAATGCAAATGGCTTCTAGTTTGACGCTTAGATTTGATTATTTTATTTGTATCTCTTACACTGATTCTCCTGATCAGGGTGCATCCTATTGATAGACTGTCAGAGTATCCAGACTGTCTCACTCAATTTCACGGAGCAGGTCATCAGTTTTATTCAGAACATTCCCGTAATACTGTTTTCAACGCTGCATGACACCGCTATCAACAAGTTAACTAATAGTCAATTTCCAACAGTTACACTGGAATTTATCGTTGGTGATGTTAACGTAGTGCAATGTTTACTTTTATAATGCTGAGTGAGTGTGTCACATTGAACAGCGTTGATTGGAACCCATTATTAATTTGTCCCATTGTTTGTTCTGACGTTATTAAATTGTACAGATAATTACATGAAGTTATTGAAAAAGCAGTTCTGAACGGGGTTACGTTTAGGATCGTTCCAAATATGCTATACAGGTAAGAGAACGTCATTGAACATAGAAATTACATTTCTTTGTCAGATTCTTTTTTTTATAACGGACGAGTGAAATATAGTTTTTCGTCACATCTCTGTCGAAAGTTCGAACATTGGTCCCTCTCCATAAACTACATTTAGGACAAGATGAAAACGCACAACGGGTCGAAACTCGGGTGGTAAACAACACGCGATATAATATACCCCATTTTTACTCGCGTTGGGTAATCTACTATTTCAGCCACGCCTATCTGAAAATATCTCTTGCTTCTCTGAAAACTGACCCCGCGTTGGGTAATCTACTATTTCAACCACGTCTATCTGAAAATATCTCTTATTTTTCAGAAACCTGTTAAATTAACAGTTGTATAGGTACTTATGTATGTCTCCAATCAGCACTTGATATTTCCACAGGGTACCTTACCAATGTATCTCTATTTTTTTGCACCTCATTCTAATACATCCTCATTTCTGAGCTTTTCTATCCACGGTAATTCCATATTTCGCCTACAACATTACCACTAGTATTTCCGTGAACCCGACTTTTTTTAATACCCGGGTATCGGGTACTATTTTTTCATATACCCGGGTATCCGAGTTTATCACAAAAACTTTTTATTATGTTATAAAATAAAAAGGTAGATTCAAATTGAGAAGGCACTATCGAGTTTTGTTTTTCGATCTCTATTTTATGTACTTTATCTAAATGTTTTAATATAGCCTTTATAGGTTAATATTTTTGGCCATATTGAACTTTGTACTACTTTTTTCTGTTTTTTTTTTTTTTAATATTTCCATACTCCAGAAACAGATCTATGCATTTTGCCTATAAAAAGTAAACCATCTCTAAGTAAAATTTTACAGGTTATCCACTACAATTTATTGTTTTGAATTAATAACATTTAATTCAAATACTCACCATTCGCCGAATATTTTCTACATTCCTATAAAATAATAGAAATAAAATTTTTCATTCAAACTCCAACGAAATAATAACAAAACACGGTGACATAACGAAACCTAACCTCAAATTTACTGCATTTTTGTAAAAAACTAAACGCCTTTAGAATTATTTTAATTGTTCGTAGTGCAAATTTGCTAATATTATTCTTAAGGCGCTACTTTGTAATAATTTTCCGAGAATTTTGATGAATTCCTTAATCAAAGTTGGTCACTCGGATATCCGGGTCTGACAATGAAATAGTACCAGGGTACTAAAACTTTTATATACCCGAATATACTCGGATCCGTCTACCCGGGTAGAAAATTCTAATCATATCACAAACGCTTCCCCGTACAGAGCCTTGCGAGTCAACCCTGCCCTATTCTTTATTTTACGTTTCTACCAGTGGTTCCATCCTCACTTGACCCTTTGTATGTACCGTGACCTGGTTGACTGTACTGCAGGAGCTACAGTTTAACTGCTGTTGTTATTATGTTTAAGAAAATAATACACACTAACCGAACAATGCTTTTGCTTATGATCAGAAAAGGCAACACATACGAAGTGATTGTCGTAGTCATGTTTTTTTGTTTCGGAGTCGTCTTTAAGCACTTTCCTATGCATTTTGTTACTCAGAAAATAAGTTGTTTGGCGGCTCTGGGATCTTGGACTATATATTATGTACATATTTAATTAATTTTTTGAGCCTATAAACCTTCTAGTAGTAGTAGTGAAACATAATAAACAACTTTCTACATTTAGTAATCCTTACGGACCCCTTGTCAAAATTATCTCACAGCAGCGTTGACGCAGTCGTTAAATTAAATGTGCTGGATATTCTGTTTTCATCTCTTTCCCCGTTACATTATTCTGTCACTACCGTCCTACTACAAAATCGCATGCTCGTACTCTACAAACTCGAGCGAACTCATCAGTATTGGGAAATAGAACATTAAAACGCCTAGAGCTAAGCCGGTCTCTGCAAAATTACATCTCCATTATCTGTATCGTAGTATATGCTAATACTAATCTCATTTATTCTCTATGAGACACATACATATTATGTAAACGGATTCCGATATTGATTCGTTCGCATCCACCCCTTGCTTTATCGAAATTCAAATCTACATATCACGTAACTTTGTCGCACATCCCATCTTTTGCAGAACAAAGAAAGAATCGGAGAGGATTCTTATCTAATGAAATACCATCCTCGGTGGCATGAGACGATTCAACTTCTATAACACGATACCTATAAGTACTCTGAACAATATGAGTAGCCCAGAATCAGAACCCACATTCTCCAAAATCGCACATTTTTAGTTAACAGTGCCATCGAGCAATGCTGCCTCAGTTTTATAAAGTGATGTAAAGTTGGGAGCAGATTTAGCGATAAAATTATGTCACTTAGTTTTTGATTGGTTAAGTTGATGCTAGGTGATTACCATGTAAACATAGCACACCTTGGAATTGAGAATCAAATTACCGATCGATTGTTGTGTCATATGCCATACAATTATCAATAGTATTGACGGATAACAAGAGCAAAGTTAGTCACAAGAATGGGGCACTCGATGCCAGAACACTCCAGAGGCAATGGGGTAGAGGCCACACAGACCCGCAATACACTGCAAATTCAAGTGCGTTATTTCAACCCATAATAAGAGCGTAATTTTTAATAATACACAAAATGTACGTTATTTTTACCTGAAAATGTGTGTAATTTTCTTGACGCCCAACATAGGTGTCAAAACAACTCATTTATATGAATTGTATTTAATTTACACACATTATATGGGTTATTAAACGCATATGATCCGCGTTTCATATATGAACAACCTAACCTATCATGACATTTATTACTATGTATAAGTCAAAACTTAAAACTACTATTATTTTTACTTACCTTCAGATCATGGTTTTCTTCGTTTTAAAAGGTATTTTTTATATATTAATATTTCTACAATATTGGTTTTTCATAATTGATTGGTTATTGATTGTTCATTTAAGGTTTCAACTTCGACTGACGTGGTTCTAATGCACATCGTGATGATGCACCACGATTGATAATATTTACAAATGAAGATAATATTGCTGAGGCGTTTATTGTTGCTGATGAAAATATCAGAGTGTCTATTCCTGATTCAAAAACCTGTACATCAGTCAGTGGACTGTTAGCTGCCTGCTATGTATGGCACAGAGAATTTCCTTCGACTTATCAGGATATACTTGACTATATAACTCATAAGGTGTATGAAACTCCATTATAAAATAATTCAACATTTGCAAAATATAAACGAAAGATTGAAAATTGCTTGAATAAATTGAAATACCAATTNATTTTTAACACAAAATATAATTTTGGATTTAGATTATCCAGAACAGAGGTATGTTCAATCTGCTAACAGAAAAACTAAAATTTCTGAATTTGATGAGAAAGCAAGGCAAGAATTGAGAGTAACAGGATATTTCATGCAGCTTCTCTAAAATTGACACATTAATAACGCGTTATATTATTATGTTAATGCACCGATAACGTGTTTAAATGACGCACTTGTAGAGGTATTTTAAAGCGGATGAAGTGCATATTGAAATAATTCACATAAAATGTGTAAAAAGTGACTACATAAAAATAACACACTTAACCCTGCTTTCACACAGACGGTTTTCTAACGGCAACCGTGCCGTGCCGTGCCGTAATTTCATTTTGCTTTGCGTTCACACTGCACACGGTTTTTCACGGTTTAGTTTTGTTTTGATACATGACCAAAATGGACGAAAGAAAAAAACGCATGTTGTTACTAATGATATGGCATAATCGCAGAAAAACACAAAAAACAAGAAGATTTTGGATTCATCCACTACTTGAAAACAGACAATTGATGGGTGAA
>NW_020439044.1:396738-398000 GCF_000699045.2 Agrilus planipennis | reverse complement strand
TATCAATCAGAAAACAATCTATCAGAAATAGAAAAAGGTTTTCCTTTCTGTTATGTAACGCTTTGATACCAAAAGAAATCAAATTATTAAAGTTTTCACTGTCTAGCTTATAAGAGATAAAAGAAGATTGTAATATATATCTGTACAAAACCTTGTTTCTTCAAAAATATCCGAGAAAATTTAAATGCTCATATTCAATATATCCTTTGTATTATCTTCCCCAATGATATATTATTAAGAAAGGAGGTAAATTTTTCTTAATTATATAATCTCTACCGATGCTTGGAGTAAGATTTTTACCTTGATAAAGACACTGTTCCAAATATTTTCACAGAGAATAATAATAATAATAGAAAGACAGATACAAAAGAATTCGAGTAGAAATATTTACAAAAGGGTGCAATATAATGTTTAGTCAAATATATGTTTTAAATTAAATATAGCGGTGTTATTATCCGCCACACTATATAATTTCTTCTGTTAACTGCACAATTCAGAGAGAAAAACGATCCTGAAAACAATTTTTGCCGTGTGAACACACGGCACGTGTGAATACTTCTATACACTTGCTTGTCTCACTGTTGCCGTGCACGGCCACGGCGCCGTGCCGTTGCAGTCCCCATGCCGTGCTGCGACGGCAGCCGTGCACGGCTACGGCAGCAAACCGTGCTGTGTGAACGCTTGCATATAAACCAATGTATTACTATTATACACGGCACGGTTGCCGTGGACGGCCACGGCAAAAAACCGTCTGTGTGAAAGCAGGGTAAGTGAGTAGAAATAACGCATTTAGGTTTACAGTGTACCTGATGGCTATAACGGGTATATCCCAGGCAACAGTTTACCGGACTTGCGGAAGGGGTCGAACATAGGCCCAGAAAGGGAAGGCCTCCACAACTCGATGCCAACGACAGACGACGCGCAACACAATTGGCGAACAATCATCAAACTATGAGCGCTACACAATTGAAATTGATGGAAGATATCCTTGAGAAAGAGACTGAACGCTCGATTGACAATTGGATGGCTAAAATCGAGACCATTTGGACCGATTTGGTCCCTAAATATTTCGAGTCTTTAATTGGGGTATGAATTTCCGTTTGGAATCGTGAATTGCGGTCAACGGTGATAAAACTAAATATTGATCTAATTATAAACCTAATGTATATTTATCAGTCGATTATGTGCAATGAATAAAAATATTTTTTCTAAATTCAAAGATTGTTAAAAACCAATTGAAACAATTATCACTAAATATGCTC
>NW_020439044.1:365105-396441 GCF_000699045.2 Agrilus planipennis | reverse complement strand
TTTTTTTTTTTTTTTTTTGTGGGAAAATATTTCCATTTGCAAAGAGTTTATTATATAATATTAGCTTTGTGTTATTCTTAATAAATTTCTTGTAATCATGAAAAAAATAAAAAGGCGCAGATTTAAAAATCAAAAGTATGCGCTTAAAAAGCGACAAATATAGTATTTTGTAAAAAACCAAAGGTAAGAAATAGTTCTTGTGTGTTTAAGGACTTTTCTGGGAATTTCCAATATTTCGCGATTCCGCATAATCCGATAACAAAGCAGTTTCACACTCAGGGATTTATTCAAGAAAATAGAGGTAGGTTTAAGAAAAAAGAACAATTCAAGGGCAAGAAAGAGCTTTACGTCCTCTATAAATAGCCTACAATGTATTGAGTTGCAGTATTGTCGCGGACACAGTTGTAGAAAGTATCTTAGTGCAGAATTATATACTAAAACATTAGATGGAGGGTGTACACAAGCAATAAAAACAACATAACTTTAAAAGAAAGCTACTTCAGAATGATTTTTAACACAAAATATAATTTTGGATTTAGATTATCCAGAACAGAGGTATGTTCAATCTGCTAACAGAAAAACTAAAATTTCTGAATTTGATGAGAAAGCAAGGCAAGAATTGAGAGTAACAGGAAGAGTACATAAGTTCAGAGCTTCTGCATTTACTGCACTTCTTAAAGACAAAAAAGAAGAAAAGTTAATTTTATCATTCGACTGTCACAAGAACCTTCCATTCCCGAAGATACCAGATCAAATTACTTATTATAGTCATCAGATTTATCTTCACAATTTTACAGTAGTGAAAGGTCATAGTAAGTCTCTTCTAACACATGAAAATGTCACAGCGTATTGTTGGACAGAATATCAGTTTTCTAATGGATCAAATACAATATTTTCTTCCATATTTGACACTCTTATTTCTATAGACCTTTCAAAATTTAATACCATTTATTTAATATCAGGTGACTGATCAGGTCAGAACAAAAACTCAACTTTAATTGCTATGTGCCGTATGTTGTTATTCCTAAATTAAACTAAAATATTAGTAAAATTAAACGCCTCACGAAGTAATACATTGCTAAGAGGAGAATGTTTTTATAGGAACGATATCGGACAGTATCAATTAATCTTTTTTTCGTAAGCAAAAGCAGATGTAGTACCTACCACTGACTATAATAGAAAGTAACAATATTGGTATTAAAAAAACAATCAATTGAAAGACACATTATGGAAGCAACTAGGAAAAATTGAAGAACAACACTTCTTGAACACCCATACTTTAATATTTTTCTAGTGTAAACAGATATTTCAATAAAAGGGTTTTATTCACACTTTTTTTATTACTTCTTACAGCCCGAGTAAAAATAAAAAGAACTATAACACCACCGAATCGCCTCCAAATATCTGAAATAACCTAAATTACTACCGAAATAGTTCCTACAAATTAGACGAAAATTTAAATTCTAAAATTATAGCCAAAATACTACCATTTGAAACTCTAAAACAGGTCCAAACTAGCACCACATTAAAAAGAACCGAAAGAGCTCTTAAACAGCGCCTCGCCAAAAAACATACTATAATAACGCCAAAACAGCATCACATACAAAATCATCTAAAACAGCACTGTAACGTACCGTAAATAAAATAAAAATAAATAAAATCTTTTCGCATTTTTATCTTGTTTTTATTTGAAAGGAGCGGTATCGAGATCAAAGGCAAAGTGTCGCGCTGAGGGTTGCTGATTTCTTGCCCAACAGCATTGTATTTTTTGTTTAGTCTAATCTACCTATAGTGGTGCAAAAATGAATAAGTTACATCCGGTATTTATAGTTTTTTAGTCAGTAGTAAGAGTAACATGTAGTAGTAGATGTCTTGTTTTTCCGTATTTTATAAACAGAAAAGTTAAAACTCGTTTAACACCATAATTGTTTTATTTTCAACAATTAATTTCTTTTGGACCCAGTTTCGCGATATAACACAGATAGAGCTTCATTCCGGTACAAAAGTCATGATTTGCCTGAATGATTTAACTCTAGCCCTATCGAAGGCTAATAAAAAGAAAAGTTCCATTGTCCGAAACATGTTTTAAGTAATCGCATCGAAAGAAGACATTAAGCAGTTCTGAACCGAAATGAAATTTACGAAAGAACGTTGAAATATTAGGATCGCTATAATTGGTAAGTGTAATTCAACTACTGTTCAGATTAATCAAGTTTTTACGATTATTGTATTTGATAAAACATTATATAATTTAAGAATGAAGCGAGAAAGAGTTTAACGATATCACAAATAGAAAGATGCGAGAAATGCTGGATGAATAAGAAATAAAGGAATAATCAAAAAGCGAAATCCAACAAAACTAAGAAAGGGAAAATTAAGTTATGTAATGTATTAACAAGAAAAATTGTATGTAGTCTATGTATTTTTACTGTTTATTTATGTATTATGTAAAAGCAATTTCACCATAATCAACACCATCTTTAACAGTACCATAATCGTCATCATCATCACAATTATCAGTAGCACCATTACTATCACAAACAATGAATCTCAAAAGAAAAAAAAGTAAGTAAATATTAACATACAATTATATGCATTTATATTTGAATTACATTCCTCATACTTTTACTTCATTGTAGTAACTTCGTCATCATCTAGGACACAATCACTGTCATTACAACAATCACAATCACAAAACAATATCAACATCATCATCAACACTTTAATAATAATAATGGTAANATATATATTTAAATTTTAGTATCGCTTTAGTGCTGTTTCGGCGCTTTTTTAGTATAAATACGTCGCTCTTTCGGTGGCATTTCAGGAGCTTTTTGGTGCTGTATCCGTGGGCTTTTCGTACTAAACGGCGCTGTTTCAGTGCTTATTTCATAGACAATCGGCGGTTTAGTCCTGTAAACGGACCTTTTTCGGATATATTTTAGAGAAATTTATGGAGCTAGTTTGTTTGTATTTTGGTAGAATGAAATTGACAAGAATAATTTTTACTCGGGAGCTTAAAGACTTTTCAGTTTACCTTAGTAGGATTTCTTATGTCTTAATCTCCGATTATACAATAAAAATTGTAGGAAACGTTTATAATACTATCAAAACTTACAAAATTCACTTCCTAAATTGTCAGAACTCACATTATCCAAACATAAGCAACTTTTTATAAATATATGGATCCATTTATTTTTACTTTCCACATTTCTACTTATTTTATAGTAAAAAACACATTTACGCATAAAAGTAACGTATTTGTCAGATAAAAGGTTACTTTGTTTTTGATTCATATACACTATTTATGATCAGTACTCTGGAAAAATTAAGGGAAAAGAAGGTACATGAAAAAGAAGTAGAATGAGTCATCCGGCACCATTCGGTGATATACATAAATATATATATAGATAAGGGTAGTAACCTTACCAAAAGCTCCCCCTGCTCCGACAATGATGATGATGACTATATATACTATAGGGTTGTTAGGAAAGTCATTTCGTTTTTTCCCGACAGAGGATTTAATTGTATTCTTTTGCACCCAACTTCACATTTAAGCCGTATAATTTTTATATGCTTTGAGAGCTCATATAGCAAGGCTTGTGTGTGAAAAATTCCAATTAATTCTACGCAGTAGTTTTTGGTTGGTGCCCTTTTAAATATGGAGAGCGATAAGCAGCATTTTCGACATATCTTACTGTTTTACTACAGAAAGGGTAAAAATGCTGTTCAAGCCAGAAAGAAATTGACTGATGTGTATGGAGAAGGTGTGTTGACAGTACGCCAGTGCCAGAACTGGTTCGCTAAATTTCGATCCGGCAATTTTGATGTCGAAGATGCACCACGTTCGGGAAGGCCGGTTGAAGCTGATAAAGACGCGATAAAGGCATTAGTTGATGTGAACCGGCGAATAACAACACGTGAGATCGGATTGAGGTTAAATTTATCAAATTCAACAGTTTATGACCACTTGAAAGGCCTGGGATTATCCTCGAAGCTCGATGTATGGGTTCCCCATGTTCTCACACAGAGAAATCTGTGTCGCCGCATTGACGTCTGCGATTCGCTTCTCAAACGTCACGAAAATGATCAGTTTTTGAATCACTTAGGCAAATGCTGGTGCAGTAATATTCCACAGATAATCTTTCATTCTATTCTGTCTTCATTTCGTCCGTCTCATATTTCTCACCCGAACCACTAACCACCCATTTCCACGATTCCTGAAAGCAGGCAGAAGAGGGCCTTCCGCCCTACCTTCCGGCGTAGTCCACCAGCATGAGTGGCTGGTGGGAATGAAATACCCAAAAAGAATTTTTTTTTAGAACATCTGGTCGTGTTGTGGCAGGCAAAAGAGCAACAACCTTCAGAATGTAACAACCGTAAATGGAAACTTAAAATATCAATAAATACTTAACAAACTAATCTCCTTTATACAAAAAAGCGACGTGACTTCCAGTACGGTGCATTTCTATTCATAACTCTGAGTCCTTATTGTTTATTAATGCTACCGAGAGCTAAAGGACTTTGAAGTCCTAGAAACTTCTCTAATTAAAGAACTTCATTTTATTTTCTTACTTGAAGCAACGAAAGCCTTGCATATCTGTGATTCTATCGAAAAGGGAAGTATTTTATTTTCATTTAGCCTACTCGTAAAAGTTCATAAATCCTTTAGTACAATTTGAGGATTTACTTTCACGAAAGTTAAAGTACGTAATTAATGTTTAAGATAAACGCTAGGTAAATACCGATGACAGCGACATCTACAGACCGTCAACTTAAAAGTTGGTACTGCAGAAGCAATTGTGTACATTCCCGATGTTATGAGAGACAAGAGTTATCAAGATCGATATTATGATAATTAATTGCTGTTGTTTAAAATTATTATTTTAATTTGAATTGTAAGTTGTAGAATGCCCGAACTTGGAACGTAAAAATTTGGAGCTTTAGTTTTATAGATTTCCTGGGAAATCTTACGAAACTATAAGGACACTTAAGTGGATAACCGCATTACGACGTGTTGAATAAGTTAATTCCCAAAAACAAAATTATAAGAGAATAGGATACTCTAGTAAATACAATAAAATTAATATTTGTTTAATACGTTGATTATAACCTTGTTTTTCTTTATATCTAATTTTAATTAAAATTAGAATTCTTGGATACCAAAAACCATTTTGAACATGCAGTTAAATCAGAGCACCCTTTGAAAAAGTCATATAATTCTACAAGCAAGAAACTTAAAGTAACGAATTTTCTACTAGTTATAATATTACTGTTATTTATTTTACACTGTAACACTAACGAAACATTAAACTACTTATTTCATATGGTATTTATTATATAATGCTTATATAGTTGTTGCTGTATTTGTGTCACTCTGTATTCGCCTGTAATTCACATTGTTTATTTCTATAATTGATCAACTGCCCATATACCACAGTATAGAGATATGCAGAATCACTATAAACGTATTCCACGAAACCTGAACTTTCAAGAGCCGATGAGGCACTATCAAACGTAAATGCAGATCTGAGAGTTTTCGATAAATACGTATTTGAAAGCACAGTCCGGTTCTGGTAAATCACCCACAAAAATATGGCAACACAACGCCGCATTCAATCGACTTATAATTGGCAGTATTAGTCGTTGTTAGTACCCGTTCCCTCAAGACCAGGGCTTGATTATTGTTCGGTATAGGCAATTACCGATATAAGGAGCCATTCAGGACGGAAGTGAGGAGGATAGAAATCCAAAAATAGATTTACTGGAGCTACCAAATTGCACAGACGTTTTAATATTTTTATTTTTTAATTTCATAGCAAGCAGTCCCCAATGTAATCACCGAACGTTGACTCCTCACGTGTGACAGTGTGGTGAATTTTAAATAAACAGTTGCTGCATCCTTATCATTTGCAGCGAATGTAAATCTTGTAGCAAACTGATTTTTATCCGCGAATGGATTTATCAGTGTTTTGCCAAATACATGCTGCAAACGTCAATAGGGTGACGTTTATGGGTGAATTTTGAATTGTCATAACTGTGTGCGAAACATGAACAGTGGGCGTGGCGGAAAAGAAAATGTTAGAAGCGTTCGAAATGTGGTTTAACAGGCGAATGATGGGGATACCGTAGATAGAGTAGGTTAGAAATAAAGAGTTATTAGAAAAAAATAGGCGAGATAGAGTAAGACACCTTCTCAGGCATGAAGGTCTAGGCAGAGACACATTAGAAGCAGAAACGGGAATTAGGAGGGGTAGAGGTAGACCTAGGTTAGATTACTGTTCGCAAATGTTAAGGATGTAGGTTGTTCCAATTTTAGGGAAATGCGAAGATTAGCTGAAGATAGGAAAGAACGGAGGTGCGGGTCCAACTAAACTTAACGACTGGCGACCTTATGATGATGATAATTGCCACTTTTGATGTTATGTAGTGCAGATCTAATTCCGCTGGACTTTTTTATGGGGTTGTATGAAATAGCGCGTCAAACGTCAGTGTGCAATGTTAATGATTTGCAGGACCGTGTGAAGTTCGCTGTGAATGAAATTCGGCAATTGCCCGAAGGTTTAGTGCGTGTGAAAAATAATTTTCAAAGACATCTTCCAACACGAGGTTCTAATTTCAAGCAAGTCTACCAATAACTCGTTGATAAGTAAGCGATACGACACTTACGTTTACACTAGGCGTTGAAGAATCGACATTGTTTGGTATACATTCCACCCATGTGTTCCTAGCTACTCAACTCTTATCGCAACTTGTTGTACTCAAGGATTTAGTTCTACTACACCTACGTTTCCGAACTATGCCGGATTGTAACTTGTTGCGGTTTTCTTTGAATTCCTTAGTCCTCTAGTAACGCTTCTGTATTCACCTTGTATTTCTTTAATGCTTCGAGATACACCCTTCAATGCTCAGTACTTATTTCAGAAACACCCTGTATACATTGCTAAAGTGGCTTAGGTTTGTTCTACAGTTTCTTGTCAATGTACACTAAAAATAACAATTCCGAAACAACAAAGAAAATTACTCGTATTTAGTGCTGATCTAAAAATAGCATTTTATAAAATTAATAGTAAAAAGCCTTGGTTAATTATGACGTAAACAGTAATAAACTTTGGATTTACTTACAAAGAAGCTAAAAATAAAGCGTAAACAAAAATTAAATTAGGGATACTTTCTTGCCAAAAATAAGTTTATTAAGACTGCCCACGGACTTTTAATTGTAACTCACTTCCTTTTCATAATGTTTAATAATTTAAAAACAACTAATTTAAAAAACATACCTATTTTTTAAGCAATAAACAGAGAACTACTATCAAAAAAAGATTCTTTTGTATGTAAAAATATATTAACAAATATAACTGTATATATAAATTAATGTGTTGTGATCTAATTAAAAGAAAAATACAACGTGTAATTATACAACACGCTACTGAAGTGAAACTTTTTCAAACACACAAACATACCGGGATAGGGGTTATGGAATTGGTTTAATTGTATTATTTGTACTTTGTTTCGTACGGGTGCAATGCTGATAGTAAATATACTATAGAATGTCTTTATATACAACAATTTTTGTCATTAGACAATACAAACCGGCCGGTACCGCCGCAACCGCTATGTCCCTGCATTTTAAGTCTGTAATATCATCGAAAATATTCATTTAAATTACATGATGTAAAGGGCCATATTGATCTATATTAAATGTACAATGTATTTAAAGGAACTTAATTGGATAAGGATTAATGCTGCATTCCTTAAAATCGCTTCGTAAATAAACCATTATTTCTCGTAAATAGTAAAGAATAAAAAAAGGTTATTGTGGGTTATCCCTAAGAGATAGACATGTACCATCCCGGACTTTTTTGTAGACCTTTTTAAAGTATACATTACTATAGTACATGATTTTGATCTATCTCGTAGGATTCAGCCAGCGTTTGCAATTTAAGCGCAAAAACATGTGTTTACTTACGACATCACATTACAAACCTCTAAAATTATCAATGTTTCTCGACTATATTATGCATGTATTATAAATATAAACCTTCCTCTTGTATTACTCTATCTAATTAAAAACTGCATTAAAATCCGTTTTAAAGATCTAAGCATGTTTCAAGACTGGTGTTCGGAGGACTGGAATGGGTACACGCAGCCTAATGTCATCCCCCAATATGCCTTTTTAATATCAGCTTCAGATCAACAACAGGAAAATAGTGAGCGACGTAAAAGTAGACCTACATCACCTCAACAAGGTTGTTCTCACTGCCAGAAATCTTTCGGAAAAAGCAACTGTAGAAGTAGATTTCGATCAGGGACTAGAACACAGACAAACTTCACCACAACTCGAAAACATGCATTCCTCAACAGAAGCAACAGGTGAATTCAACAGAAAAATCTAAAATAACCCCTGGGAAACTCTTGAATCATATTTCGTTAATACCTATTTTACATAAGGTTGCATCTGTTAGGAATAATTCTAGAGCTTTAACTGAGGTTTTGAATTTTACAAGAAACATCCACAACCTACGAAACAGAAAATGACAGAACATGAAGAGTAGAGCAAACGCTAAGAGGAAGGCCAAAAGAAAACCATAACCGAAACTACTAAAGGGAATACCAAGCTCAAACAACCTAGGAAACGAAAAACATCAGAATATCTTCTTGCAAAACGATGATGACGACATGGAAAACGAAGAGTGTTGTGTAGGGTGCAGTGAACTGTACGAATTGCCAACTTTGGCTGCACGAAGACTGTTCTACATATACATATGTATGACATAGATGGTAAAAAGCAAGAGAAATAAGATCACCATTTCGCCCAAGGTGCATTCGTCATTTCAGCCATTGGTATGGGTGAAATGGTGAATTTGATAAAAATATTGTCCTTTTTCAAACTTTCCTAAAGCGTTAAAAAAATTGACAGTGTTAAGTTGTTGAAAATATACTTTTTACAAAAGAGTGGTTTAATTTTGTTTAAATATTTTTTTTTTACTTCTACACGGTCCACTATTTTTGTTCACCATATCAACCTAATTAACCTATAAATATATTACATGGACGGTTATTTATCACTTAAATGTACGAGGTCTGATCCCTTTGCTCCGCCTCCCATCTATTTACAATAACAAGTTTACAATTTACTATCGATGTTCGAGCATTTCTAACGCTGCTTTCACACATACGGTTTTTTGCCGTGACCGTGCACGGCAACGAAGCCGTGTATAATAGTAATACATTGGTTTATATGCAAGCTACCGCACAACACGGTTAGCTGCCGGAGCCGTACACGGCTGCCGTCGCAGCACGGCATGGGGACTGCAACGTCACGGCGAGTGAGACAAGCAAGTGTATAGAAGGATTCACACATGCCGTGTATTCACACGGCTAATATTGTTTTCAGGGTCGTTTTTCTATTTGAATTGTGCAGTTAACAGAAGAATTATATAGTGTGGCGGATAATAACACCGCTATATTTAATGTGTCGCATATGTGTGTCATCTTTTTGTAAATCATCTTGAAACTTTACGCATAATTCATCGAAATAATGTTACAAATTCACCCATCAATTGTCTGTTTCCAAGTAGTAGATGAATCCAAAATTTTCAGCCGAAGTGAAAAACCGTGTGCAGTGTGAACTCAAAGCAAATGAAATTACGGCACGGAACGGCACGGTTGCCGTTAGGAAACCGTATGTGTGAAAGCCGCGTAACGCCTGTCGGATTCTCCAGTCTCCGAAAACCGCTAGTTTACCGCACAGACCACCGCATTATCTGATGTTTAATTGTTTACCAAGCAAGGACTCTTTAAGTTTTAGAAACAGATAGTAATCGTTAGGAGCCAAATTTGACGAATACGGCGGATATCGAACTAATGCGAAGCCTGTCTTCGCTATTGTAGCTTTTGCAGTGGCGGACATTTAACGTTATTTTGATACTAGAGAACACCTACGCGCAATTTGATAAAGAGGCATAATAAGAGCCTGTAATTATAATCCCTCTTTGCAGGAAATCTAGTGAAATTACACCTTCTAAATCCCAAAAACGTATACACGCCTTTCCTTGCTGACGGTTACATCTTGAATATTTTCGGCGGTGGTGAGCCCCTATGGGTCAGTTCCTTACTATGTATTTTGGTCTCTACATCATAATCATGAATGAAAATTTTCTTCATCTAGACTATGCCCAAGTATTTAATCACCGTTATTTGCTGGACACGCCCATGTTAACAGTATTGTGTGACTCTGCAAACTTGACCGTTTGTTGTAGATAGGAGTTCAGTTCAACAATTCAAAATTTAATTTTGCAGCGTTAGTCTGGTATATAGCAAGTTACAATGCGAGGTAAAAATAAGTAATTATTTCGGTTAATAATTGGGTCAGGAGCAGAGCAAAGGGATCACTCCTGGTATGTTTGTTATCGTTTTATAATGCATTGGAGTTTTACATATACAGGGTGTCACAAGCAGGTTTTGTTAATAACTGCTTTACGGTTGAAGATATCAAAAAAAATTTCTAACAAAAGTGATATCATATAAGTATCTTCATATCCTAAAATTATTTTCGATTATAGAGAGTATCCCCATTTTTCTTAGAGGCAACCATTTATTATCGCATTTTTGAATTCCTCGTTAAATTTAAATACCACTTTGTGAACCACATATTATGTCGAAAATGCATCAATTTCCATAAAATTCACGCTAAATCAATAAATTGGCTGTTGCAGTACTCTGCGTCATTTTGAATATTCCCGAAACGAAAGCACACAGGTGTGCAATTTTCACACATACCTTGAGGAAGAAATACTCTACTGTTTCCACTATTAAGCCAAACATGTTCTTTTTAAATTCATTTAAATATATACCACTTCCAAAATTGTTTTGAACTGGCCTAACTATTTTTCTTTAATGGAATGCTATATTTTTTGTCAGCTCATCATGTGCAAAATTTTATTTCACTTCGTCCAGTATAAGGATAATACTTTCTGCGACTAACACTTTTATACATTGTTAATTTCTGAACTGCCTTCAATTGTAAAGCAGTTATTGAAGAAACCCGCTTGCTTGGGACACCCTGTATACTTTCATGTGGATAACTATTTGTGAAATTTGTAGCTGGACACTTTTTACTTCACTCATCGTTAAATTTAATGGGCATTACATAGTGATGTTAATAGGTAAAAGCATTAGCATGAAGTTATCTAACATCAGCCATTTATTGTTAGGCAGTACGGTGAGTCCTATATTTAAAATTAAATTACGTTAATGGTTCGCAATTTCCCAGGGCGAAATTTATCTCCCTTGAAGCCGCCATAATGTAATAGGAAAACAATTTTAACTGATTAATGAAAATCCCGATAAGCAGCACTATAGTGAAGGCGGCAAGTACGAGTAATTATTCCAAGTGCTGCCGTTTCATAGGTGATGGATTTGCACACTAGGCTTTATATATTACGTAGGTTTTAAGTCGCTTGTCACAACCGCATAGGTCGATATACCACACCACACAACAAACCCCTTTCATATAGGCAAACTGAAAGATCGGAAAGTGATTGCTTCAATGTCTACAGTTAATGATCTTCATGAAGATTAAAGTTGCATAAAGTGTTGATACAAAACAATGAAAGAACCAATAACTCACAAAGTAAATGCAATTACAAAAAACTGTTTTATCAATACAATAGTTTCCTCGGGCATAGTAGTATCTTGTACAAACTCAAGTCTTGACGTTGTCAAGAAGAATAGTGGAAGGTAAAGTTACATTTTAACTTACACTTCTGTTTCTCAATCTTTTTGCTAAAAGTAAACTACCAAAGGGAACACAATTTTTAGTATTTAATAATTCAAATACATAGGGAAGGAAATGTAGGGAAGTCACATAAGTCAAGACGAAAGGAGAAGTAGGGATATAAAGCAGAGAACAGCGCAGGGTCGAGTCGCTTTCAATAAAAAGAAGTCACATCTATGCTCACGAACGATTAATTTAGAAATTCGAAAAAGATTGTTAAAGGTGTATGTGTATAGCGCTGTACGGGTGCGAAACATAAACAGCGGGTGCGGCGGAAAAGAGAAAGTTACAAGCGTTCGAAATGTTTTGTGTGGCGAAATAACTCTTACTGTTTTTCTTGTGTGTAAATATTTTTTCTAATTTCATTTCATTTCAAATAATATTTCATTTCAAATATTACTTCACTTCAAATATTATTTCACTTCAAATATTATTTCAATTCTTTTCAATTTCTTATCTTGTAAATACTTTGGTTTCCTTTCAATCTAAACTCTATTGTTCTTTCAATCACTTTTACCTGGAAATCCAACTTCAACCATACCTGCATGCACTCCCATACTAATATCTGGTTTTACCCTTAATTGCTTTCTCTTGAATTCTGTACTATTTAATTCTGCGTATTCCTATAAACTAGTGTCTTTTGAAGATTTCCCCTCTTCCACGAAAACAAAAAAAAAAAAATATCTCAAGAGAGTCTCTCGTTTACCGCCTGTACCACCATTTGTAAGTGTTTCTGCTTTTATATGTATTGTTTTCATTTTTGTGGTCTTTGTTATTGTTATTGTTATTGTTTTATTTATTTTGCGCTGCCGCGCCACTTCTTTCTCCTATGAGGGAGCACACGAATTTTTTGAAGGATTGTAAGTGCAAATAATTTACCTCAGTGATGAATAACACGAATAACTGCACTTAGTAATATTTATTTACATATATACAGTTACTACATATATTGAAGACCCTGAACTTGATGATTACACTGATGCTACTAATTGTTGTCTGTTGTTGTCTTAATTGTTCTTATTTGATGTCTCTATTTTGATGTCTCATTATGAGTGTGTCAGCCTATTTATAACATAATCTCCACCCTGATAGAGGAAGGGGTGAAAGTGCTAACCAACTGGTTTCTAATATTATTTAAGTACTTGAAGATAAAGTATCTTAAAGATATTGTTACCTGCAAAGTTCGATACCCTAAAATTACACCTAAACCACTTACATATAATATTTGTAAAAACCAACAAAATTGAATATTTGAATTTCCAACTTAATGTTTCAAGGAAACGGCAGGTAAATGTACCCTGGTCTGAACAGTTATTGTTGCATTATCTTGTTCTTTTTGTCACTTTGTTCTCGTTTGTTTGTTTGTTTCACTCCTTGTGCCGTTTTGTTACTTGTTTTCGTTTGCTATTGTTATAAATTGTTATTTGTTATTACTGTTTTCTTGGTACTTAAATAATTTAACACCAAAAGACACTAAAGGTGTTACAGGCAAATGATGAGGATACCGTGGATAGAGAAGGTTAGAAACGTATTAGAAAGAATAGGAGAACAGAGGAAGTCAATCATAAATAGGCGAAATAGGTTAGTAGGGTACTTTCTCAGACATAAAGGTCTAGTCAGACATATTAGAGCTTTAGGGCAATGCGAAATGCAGGATAGGAAAGAGTGGAGGTGCGTGACCAACCAGTCTTAAGACTGACGACCTTATGATGATAGATACATAAAAAGTTCTAAAATAACATTTGATTAAAATACTAAAAATCCCAAAACTTCATGAAACGGTTTGTGAAATTTGAGGTGTTTAGTGTTTTATTCAGTTATTTACATTCCTTAATACTGACATTCCTGTAAAACTTATTTAATGAACTTATAAAGGGTAGTACCTAATTTTGTGCTGTACTTCACAGTTATGAATCTGACAAAGTCAGGAACTATTTATTCCCAGTTCTCAAATTAAAGTTTAATAACTTAACTTTATTCTTACCCCTTTAATTTAACTTAAATTAAATTTGACTTTTGTCTGAAGATCGGTGAATGGTAAAGAAGTTGTAATAACAGTCTGACAGTAGATTACCTCCTTGAAATGTTTAATAAAACTTCCGAATCAGAACTTTTTCGAAAGCTCAACCATTCCTTCTCGGTAAACGGCTTAAAATGACCCAATTATACAGAAACCTATATGAAAAAATCGAGTTGTTTTAAACAATTTTTTTATTTGTAAATAAATAGATACTTTATAGGTACGTAAGTAATCTCTGTCAGTTTCACAGTATCTGGTCGAGGCTAATCGTAAAGATACGGTAACAAACAGTGGATTTGGAAAATTTTACCCATTATAGCCTAACCTACCTTATCTAACCTAACATAACCTAGGTTACATAAGGTAGGTTAGATTATGGTAATATAAAAGTTTCCCCTTTCCTTAGAGGTCTATTCCTATCACATACCATATTTGAGGGGTCGACTACGGTATTTTTTGTAGTAGATATGTCAAACGCGCGAAGTTTTTATTTACAAAAACAATGTTTAAAACACCTTTCCCCCATTTATTCATGTGTTTTTCATTTTAAGCCATTTTCGAGAAAGAAAAGTTAAGTCTTACACATAGCGGTGCGCTTTTCTTATTTTAAGTAAGTTTCAAGATAACGCCTAAAGCAATCAATTATTTGACTCAATGATTTTCAATTTAATGGCTATTGGGGCTTTCAATAAGTTAATGTTTAAGTAAAAAAGAACTCTCAAAACGAACAATCTGACGTCATCAACCTGGAATTGACACCCAACGAAACCGTTTTATTTTTGTTTGTGAAGAATAAACTCCGTAATCAACGATTTTTCGCCGACAGAAGAAGCACTGAAACTATTTTTAGTAGTAACTGTTTGTTGTTGTTATTATTCCGGACATATAAACAGCAACCCTCGTAAAGGTACTGGTTGGTGGAAAAACGTTTTGCCCAAAATAAATAATATCCTTTTGGAAAGCTAAGTGAGTATTTCCACCGTTTCCAGGTTTTTAATTACCTACTTACTTGGAACGCTTCTGAACTGAAGCATTTCCTCCAATAAATTGTTTATATTAATTCTGATATTGTGTTTGAAACAGCTTAGGTGCTGTGTCAGTTGCGTACGTATAGTAATGTTCGTGGGTTTAACAAAATTAACTTCTAAAACAGATAACCACAAAAACTATTTATTTATATTAATTATTAATGAATTTAAGAACACTATGAAATTATTACTAAACTTAGGTTATGAATTATTCTATTTATTTAAACTACTGTTGATATATCACTATTCACTGCGCTATTTATTTCACTGCTATCACTGTCATATTATTTCTCGATTCACTTCTGCAACGGTCAATTTATTTCTCCTTCTTTCAGCAATCGTCTCTTTCTTTAATTACTCTTTTGTTTACTTTCTGGAACCTTCTGGAAATACCGGATAGTTAATTTTTTTCATTTAACTGTTTAACTGCTTTCCCAGAACGCAGGTACGACACTCACGTTTACAAATACGGCGCACATGAAGAAAGGCGCCCGCGTCTAGTAGGCGAATCGATAAGCCGTTCACGCACACCTGTACCCTATCGCACACAAACACAGTCGTGCTCGCTACAGTATCATTTGCGTACAAGAAGCATTTTAGTAGCACATACATACCTATGCCTGTACTTCCGATCACTGTCCACTATACCATCTCAATAGGTTGAAGTTCCACTTGCGTACAGTTATTTTTCAATTACCATCATTTTATAATCAAAAATATTAAATAAATGTTATTTCAATCTACTGTTCCACAAAGAGTACAAATAAAACTAATTGCATTTCTCATCGGGTATTCCAATGGGTATATAAAATAGATGGTACTTTTAAGAGGTTGGCGAAGAGGACCTTGAACTAATAGCTCCTAAAACCGCCTGAGGTAAAAGGGTCTTAGTTAGTAGGTGCTCTTTCCACGAAAACAAAAAAAAACTCTGTTACAGTAAACAATTTAAGCAATTGTACACGA
This sequence comes from Agrilus planipennis, assembly GCF_000699045.2. Lineage (NCBI taxonomy): Eukaryota > Metazoa > Arthropoda > Insecta > Coleoptera > Buprestidae > Agrilus > Agrilus planipennis. The sequence continues at coordinate 380,651 of NW_020439044.1, read as the reverse complement.
CACGCGTCGATATTGGAACAAACAGTGAATAAGCAAATGTTGCTTACCCTTTGTTGCAAGACAATATCTACTTGTAAAATTTGTGAAAGGCTATTTTTTATATCTAATAAAACATGAAACAAGTTGGAATCCATAGTTTGTGATCATTGACTTTGAGCAGTCTGCTATTCCTGTAATTCAATCGGTGTTCCCTGTAGTTTTCTTAACTTCTATTTTAACCAATGTTTATGGAAAAAAGTTACAAAAACCCGGTCTTATGTGTGAGTACAAGGATAACGAAGAAGTAAGACCACAAATTCGGATATTCGCTGCGTCGTCCTACCTCCCAATTGAAGATGTAAACGATGGATGGCTATATATTCAAGAAAAGGCGCCTTTGCATCACCTAAGATCTTTGATATACATAGCAAAACTAGAATAAACACTTACAATTAGAAAACCACAATGCCAATGTGATGGCTCCCACGGTATAAATACTCTCTCCTCATCCCGGATTCAAAACTCAAATAGCAACCAATTGCAGCTAGGAAATTGATTATGCCACCGAAAATGAGGAAATTACATTACTTGAGAAGAGGGATTTACTAGTTGCTGATGCAATAATATGAGATGTTGGTTACGATCGGTGAAATTTGTGTGTATACAATAAGCCTGAACAAGAACAAGGTTAATAAACGTAAACAGAACCATGAAATGATAACATAATTTGAGAACGAAATAGAAAATCTATACAGGACAAAGTAAATGTACAAAGGAACAATGTGACAACCTTATGACATTTAGGAAACAAGGAGTAAAGACAAATGAAAACCTATATGTATATCGCTAGAGGATAGATACTACTTCAAAAAGCTATTTACCCAAACCAATTTTCTTCACAAACAATTCTATTGACTTCGAATTATAAAAAAAAGGAAACTTGTCCAAACTTTTCTCATTGCAATTGACTGTTCTTTCGAAATGATTCAAAGCTAATAAAAGTTTTGAAACTTCTGTTATACTTTCACAACTGTTGCCACAAGCTGAAGAGGAAATATTTACTTACGATTAATTATTTTGTCCTAAGGCTAATGCATATTTCTACCGAGAACCAAACTTTTTGTATTAACTGACTGGTAGAAATTAGCTAAGGTATATACTGAACTATAATACGTATTGTATATGTAAACTAGGTACATGTTTGTGTTGTACATATACCTGTATAAATAAACTTTTTTACATTCTGCTTCAATCATAGCATCTTTAAACAAATGGAATTATAATACCTTACATGTTATTTATTCAAAATAGTACTGAGAAGATGCTACTAATATTTCGTTGGTATTTACTAATTTTCGGTCTACTTCCTGGGTAATAGAAACATTTTGTTATAGGAGGCAATAACTTCTTCACAAATGTATTTTTTTGCATTCTAAATAATATTTTCAATATTATAATAATAAATATACTACTTTTTATGTACCTTTTATGTCCCATTAATGTTTTCCTCAAAAATATGTGCATATTCACATAAAATTAGAAAACGTCAAAATGGTCCATCCTAGGCTACTCTCACCTTTATATCAACATAAATTGTAATGACACAAATTTTCTGGAGCAGCCCAAATATGTATTTGTACGCACAGGAATCCTCAAAAAGATAGATCCCCAGTTGCTGTTTTAATATAAAACGCCAATCCTTTTTAACATTCTACATTTTTGCCTTGTGTGGAGGCGTTTCTGGAAAACTTTCATGAATTTTTAAGAACGGAAGTGACATTGAAACATTTAAACGATAAATGCTTAAATAAATATTCAAGTGTTCTGTTTTACTTCACTTTGATAAGAAATCCTTTACCAGCCAAGCAATTCTCATAATCTTCTTACGCTTTTTCGTCCTCTCCTAACAAGTTTAAATTACTGTTTTAACAAAACTAACAATGGTTGTAGTTGAAATATTTACTGATCTATGGTCTATTTGTAGGCGTGGCGGAAAAGAAAAGGTTAGAAGCTTTCAAATGTGGTGTTATAGGCGAATGATGAGGATAACGTGGGTAGAAAAGGTTAGAAATGAAAAGGTATTAGAAAGAACAGGAGAACAGAGGAATCTATTGAAGTCAATAAAAAATAGGCGAGATAGGTTGGTAGGACACTTCTCAGACATGAAGGTCTAGTCAGAGACATATTAGAGGCAGAAACAGGAGTTAGGAGGGGTAGAGGTAGACCTAGGTTAGATTACTGTTCGCAAATAGTTTAAGATGTGGGTTATTGTTCTAGTTTTAGGTAAATGCGAAGATTAGCTCAGGAAAGGAAAGAGTGGAGGTACGTGTCCAACCAGACTGACGACTTTACGATGATGTTGATGGTCTATTTTAGGTAAAAATCCTTTAGGATTCGTTTTCAACGGCAAAAAAGGAAATTTTTGAGCCATGTGAAAATATGGCCCGAAGAAACTTTCACCTGCAGACAACGACCGTAAAAGCCTATACTCTACTACTCTACCATCAGCTGCTTCGAACATTAATTTACATGTACCTACTGCTTCTTTGTCAATGAATGAGAGTCCCCGAAAACGGTATTCGGTACTATAAACAGCACCCTCCTAAATCTAGGTCTCCGTTTAATGCTGATCTTTATTGATCAAAGACGTTCATTAATTTTAATTTTTACTTAAGTAGCCCTAAAACCGTCGTGTTGTACATTATGAAGTTAGACGTGAGACTGTCTCAAAACTGTATAAGCTGCATTCATGGCTCATTAACTTAAGCACTGGAAAGTCCTTCTAACTAGTATAGAAGCCTTCATCGAGTAATGGCAAGAAGACGCTTATAAATCACCTTAAAAAGTTCAGAGTTCTCAGACAGACCGGATGAAAAGCAGTTGTCCGAAGACGGCAGGCGCTCGCAGCAAATTGATGCGTTTACAAAAAAGTCTCTTGCTTTCTGCCGTTTTAAACAATGAGGGCACTTCCGTTCTCTCTCTCTTATATTGTCTGACGATTGTCTCGACAGAAGATATAAAAGTTTGCAAATACCAAGCTTGTTATAAAGGCACCCGTCAAAATAAGAAGATAAATCAGTTAAATAGGTCGAAATGGCCAACCGCCGTACCGATATTTACGGGGGAACTGGGAAATAAACCGTCAAGATAACACAATTTTGTTGCAGCTCCGTTAGAAAAAACAAAAACAACCGAAGAGCTTTATGGGGATTATTTTATTTGAGGTTATTATTACTGGCTTAACGAACAGAAGGAAGTCCAGTCTTAGATATTTGTAATGGTACTTTTCCTAAATAAGACCGGTTTTAAAAAAAACTTTTGGCTGTTTCATTCCCACCAGCCACTAATGCTGGTGGGCGGGCAGTCCCTCCGGACTATGCCGGAAGGTATGGCGGAAGTCCCTCTTCAGCCTCATTTCAGGAATCGTGGGAATGGGTGGGTGGTGGTTCGGGTGAGAAAGATAAGACGGACGAAATGAAGACAGAAGAGAATGAAAGATTATCTGTGGAATATTACTGCCTCAGCATTTGCCTAAGTGAACCAAGGAAACCACAGAAAAACTTGGACCAAGGCAGACGGACCAGGAATCGAACCGGCGTCCTCCCGAGTGCTAGGCAATGGTCTAGACCAGGGGTCGGCAACCTGCGGCTCTTTGGATGAGAAGCTGCGGCTCTTTAGTTTCATACGAAAATATTATTTATTTTATCAAAACATTTAAAAATCGTTCTGAATTGATTAACGAGGATTAGGCACTGATTCTATCTCTCAGCCACTTGTACTCGCTTTTCACCGCATCTCAATAGTCCTCCAGATTGTTACAGTTGGGTGAAGAAGTTGGCATCTGAAGTGCTGACTATCTTCGGATCGACATATTTGTGCGAGCAAGCCCTTGCATGAATGTTATTAGAAGTAAAGTAAGAAGCCAACTAATAAATGAAAATTTAGAGTCGTGTTTGAAACAAATTATGACCATACGAAGCTAACACTCCCATTGAATTTGTTTGCTCAAATGTATGTTATTATTCTTTTTTTTTATTTTAACTAACATTGTTTAGTAAAGTTTAAATTTTNTACAACTCCATTCTCTTTGGCTAAAGTTAGTGTCTTCACGTTCAAGTGAGAGGAATGATTATCCAACACTAACAAAACCGGGCGCTCCATGGACGGTTTCACATGTTTTATAAAATGTTGCATAAACTGATAGAATTCTTCGTCTGTAACCCATCCACTGGCATTGCCTGTTCCTATACAGTCAGGGGGGCCACCATTAAGAAAGTGTGTCTTAAACTTTTTTCTCGGAAATACAAACATAGCAGGTACAGCATTTCCAAGAGCAGATACAGCAGTTACCACTGTAACGTTAGTCCCTCGTTCTCCAGAAGTCATTGCGCCGACGTTGCGCTTACCTTTGGCAGCTACAATTTTATTTGGCTTCAGCACAGTGGATAATCCTGTCTCATCTATATTCCAAATGTCTGCCGCTGTAAATGCATATCTATCCATTACTTCCGCTAATTTATCAAAGAAAACTTTAACATTCTGCGCATTAAATGATGTTGCCCTACCAAGGCTGGTGGGTTCTGGTTTTCGTATGGATAGCTCCGGATTTCGTTTTAAAAACATCGTAAGCCATTCTTTTCCGGCCATCTTATTTGCAGCCCAGCTGGGTGGAATTTCAATTTCGAATTTATTAGCACATTCGTAGGCAAGGCGACGGACATCTTTTGGAGAATATCCGTAGAAGATTGATGCCATTTGTAGCAAGTATTTTTTCAGTGAATCTTCCTGTGTAGAAGAAAATACTTGTCTCGGTGTTGCATAGCCCATGGATGAATCGCCACCTTCATTTAATTTTTTCAGATATCTTGTCAAAGTCATCCGTTTGATACCGAATTCTGTAGCGGTGGCATTAACACTTTTACCTTCATCGTTCACAGCCTTTGCAGCATTTTTTAAATCTTCAGTAGTGTAAGAACATCTTGTAGTTATTCTCTTGTAAGTCCGCATCCTAATAAAAAATAAAACATTCATTAGTTTAGTTGTTTGAATCATGGGGTAAGTTGAGCAACTATGCTCAACTAACCCCAACCCAGAATTTCAAAATAAAAGTGAGGTTATAAAAAAACCGTGAGAATTATACCCAGAACCTCTCTGCATATCAAAAGTACGATAATTATATGGAAGATTAACACTTACCTGATTAAAAACAAATAACATTTGACTAATCCAGACGAAAACTTGCGATAAATGACGTTTTTACTTTTTGGTCTTAAAATAAATAAAACGCCCGTGCTCCTCACTCGCTTACCCAGTTGCCACTAGCGATCGCGTGATGTTTATCCCTCCCGCGCCTCCCTCTTTCCGCCATACGATGTCTATACGTACGGTGAATAGTTTTCGAGATATTTCGATTGCCCAACTTGCCCCTATGCTCAACAAGCCCCGCTCTACCCTACTATTTATTTTTCATCAGCATTATCATCAGTCCTAAGACTGGTTGGACACGTACCTGCACTCTGTCCTATCTTGAGCTAAACTTCGCCTACAACACCACATTTCGAATGCTTCCAACCTTTCCTTTTCCGCCACGCCCACTGTCCATGTTTCGCACCCGTACAACGCCGCGTTCCAAACATACACCTTTAACAACCTTTTTCGAATTTCTAAATTAACCGTTTGCGAATAAAAGCGACTAAAAAAAAACCAGAAAAAATTTTGTGGTTCTATAAAAACTTTTTTGTAAATTGTAATTTTCGACTCTTCCGACTTAAAAGGTTGCCGACCCCTGGTCTAGACCTCTAGGCCATGCCGCTCGGTTCTAAGAATCTGACTTGCGCCATATAAACTTGTAGGTTCCTTTGTTACGGGGAACATGTCTCGAACGTTTTTCCGGATTTTTTGGAGTATATTTTATGTTTACCCTCAAAATCCGTCTCCAAACGTATAATTACAATTAAAAAATTACTTTTTTTGTGACGTAACTACAAATTTAAGTTTTTCGGATTTTTATTTTACTTGTGACATAAGACATTACCTGTTGTCAAACATGATTCTAGGCCAACGGGAAGCTCTATAGACTTCGATTTTCTTACAAGTGTTAAAGTATGTGGCACAAACGGTCGTATCTTTTAATTGCGTTGGCTTAGAAGTTTAATTTTCTCACAGCTCCAAGGAATTGCAGACAGATTGAAGTATTTGATATTAATTTAAACTTGGTACCACCACGCGTTCCTGAGAAAAAGGGTCTTGACAGACAGACAGACGGATAACGAAGTGACCCTAGAACGGTTCCTTTTTTTCCTTTTTAAAGCACTGTAGTAAATGCTGTCGAAATTAATTACATAAAATCGCCTAAATAAAAGTTAATTAGTTGTAAATTAAAACATTAAATTCACCTTTTGGACAGGGAAGTATATGATTGTTTAAAAAAATTTCAAGAATTTAAACGTTGTTGTTAGTGATAAGTAATGTCCCCCATACGTTTTAATTTACATAATTTTTAACATTTTTAACGTTACTTATAACAGAGTTTTAAAAATTAAGACAAAATAAGAATTGATGGTACTACTAAGTGCTCATAATTGTGTCAGTGACTTGTGTATATTTACCTGTATGTGGAATGTTTGTACACAATAGCATAATTCAACCCATCTCATTATCATCGATATTTTTAGAATTGTATATGTAGATAGTTCTTTTACATGAACAGTAGGTATTTGTTACATGTTATATTTCTATTATTAAAATTGTAGTTGATAGGAAAAGCAGAGGTGACGTTGTTAAGTAAATAGTGTTAAGAAATCAGTGCAACAATCTTCCTGAAAGCAACAAGTTAAATTTGTAAATATTCATGTCCTTTTTTGTACAATACACATACGCAAGTTTTCAAAGTGTTTGGTTTTATTCACATTGGGGAAAAAATTGATGAAAGTGGCTATTATAAAATAATTGACTTCATCCAACAGGTACAAAAAATCTTTTTACTTTTTTGTGGTGTTTTTGTGAAAATTTTAAAAGAATCGTAATTCTAACAGTATATCTACATATTTTCTAAGCACACTGTCTTGTCCATATTGTTAAATAGCATCATAGTAAAAATATACTTAAGTTATAAGATTCTTTAGAAACATTTCTCTATTGTTAGAGCACGTTCAATTTGGAAAGACCATAATAAACATAAATAGAATTGTAATAAAATTGTACCCTCTGGGTCAACAACATGAACAACCACAAGTTTAGAAGCAAGGGGAGTTATTTTGGGCGATACTATCCCTTTCTTTTTAAAAAAGACAATTTAAAGCGATTCTTAAACTTTTATTTATTGTTGCAAACTTATTATTAAATTTGAAGTACACTTTTTGGATAAATGTGGCCGCAGGGATAGGAGTTACCTCTTATGGTAATACTAATACACCATGTGCGTTAAGTATAAGCCCATTAAGATATCGGCCCATCCGCGTAGGAAAGACTTTTGTAACTGAATTTTTATAATTGAAATTGAAATAATGAAAACTGTAGTTTTGTCGATTATGCAAAACTGGACGGATGGCGTAGGTAGTGCCAACCGTCTATGGTCGATATGGCACGTTATTTATTACAACGTTAACAATTCTAGTATCGTTAACTGGGGCTAGTTTTCAGCCCCGTATAGATAAAAAAGTAGGTACCGCCTACCTATTGTGAGTAAATACATAAACATAGTAGTTTTAATAATATTCATTGTAACTTGGCTTAGCTCTTGGTAAAACATTCTTCAAATAATTCATGAAATGAAATAAAATAAAACTTGGTTTTGTTTTGTTTGTTTTTTATTTTTTTTTTTTTAATTTTAAAATAGTGAAACAAAACCAAGTGCTTTTATTTTATTTCATGAATTATTAGTAGTTTTAAGATTTGTACATTTAGAATTCATATAACATCCATCAAATCATTAACGTTCAAACATTTTATTTGTTCAGCATTTCAATCATTTTTTATATTAACATTTTATACAGTAACTCTGCATTTATATCGTTAATTTGTTATTAAATAATTTAAAGGTAAAAAACAGTTTTTTAACTCACATCACTTGAACTACTCTAGTGTTAGTGATAATCATAGAAGTGTAAACAGCAGTTTTGCACGATTTTACACACTCAATAGTGGAGTTGATATTTACAATAGTACATAGTCGACAAGTTCTTCTATCACGCTTTACCAATTCCACGTAATATAAACACGGTGTCATAGGTCTTGAAGTCATAATTGCACTCATAAATTCAGTGCACTTCATTTATCTTACTGTACCACGTTTCCATCGTTTGTCCACCATTAGCAAACAAATTGCTCATAATGTTGGAGTCTCGGTTAGCAGAAGCATACCCGATCCCGAAACGAGATTTTCGTTGCGACTCGACTCCACGATCACGGTGCTTCAGGATTCCTTTTATCACAGCTGCATGGCTAAATAATGATGTAAGGTAAGAAAATTTACAAATTTAAAACAAATCTCGTTGCTCTAAACTGTGAAAATTTGTATTTAATCTACTTGTCAGCGAATTATAGGTGAGTGTTATTATTTTATTTACTTTTTCATATTTTTATGAGATTATACTCAATCCGAGTGTAATTTCCTATCATGGCCCATAATATAATTCCCAAACATAGCCCGGGCCTTCCTAGGTTTATTGAAATGTAGTGTTAGTATATTTTTGTGTTTGTATATTTGTTTGTTCTAACTTTTGTCATGGATGCAAGGTGGATAGACTTGATGATATGCGTCAATGCCAAAAATGGTATCATGAAGTCTGTGTGGGTTTAACCAAAGACAATGAGAAGCAATTTATATGTCCAGAGTGCAATTAAAGTTCTGATTAAGGATAAAGTTATTAAGTAAATTCACTTTTAATTTTCAGTTTTTAAGGAGTGTACACACTCAGTTAAAGACAGTAGCGTCTAATTTGTTTTGATTAATTAAGTATATTTTGATTGATCTCAAAGTTAATTTTCAGTATTCCTTAGATAGCCCACCTATGAATGGCATTAAAAAAAATATATAAAAAATACCTGATTTATTTTTATTTTTGATAAGTAACTTTCAAAGTTGATCGCAAACTTAAATGTTATTTTATTTAGTATTTTGTTTATAGTTGATTTTCATTTTGATAGATTTAAGATAGCCCACATTTAAATTTTTGGATGACTTTTTTAGCTTTTATGAATAATGTTATGAGAAGGATGTGTTTTTATTTTCATATTTTATGTTAAAAATGTTTAAGTGTTTATAATGCTTATATTTTCATTAATATTTTTCGGGCCATCTTGAGCGATCAGCTTCCCAAGATAGCCCAATACCAATTTTCTAAAAAGTGTTTACATTTGTGTTAAAATGCCAAAAGTTTTACTACTTTTTTAGATATCTTGTTTCTCAAATAAATATATAACAACTTCCATTATGTTTTTTCTTTACTTTACTTATCTGCAAAATTTTACGACGTTTTGAAATTAAGTGGGCCATCATTGGCGCCTGTACCTTTTCACAAATCGGATTTTTTAGAAAAAGAGTGTTAATACCGTGATACAAATGCTCTTTTTATTTTCTAATGTTGAATTCTGTAATTTTCGTACATTAATTGACATACCAACGGCAACTTTTACCATACCGACAGGAAGATTTACACTTTATTTCAACCTTTACTTTGCTTATAAAGCAGACTCGAAATTCCCACCTAAATAAAAAGTGTTTATTAACCTATAAGAAACACAGAAAAACAACTTTAACTTGCTAATTTAAGGAAATCAAAGTGAAAAATTAAGTAAGCACTAATAGCTAATTTTTAAAAACTACTTTACGCAAACTTCGCAAAAATAATTACACCTTAACCAACAAAACAACGCGGGTATTAACGTTTAAGTACATCAAAAAAAAATTATAACTTCTCATAACATTTATATTGATATCCTAACTTAAGATCTCGTGATACTAACACTTTAAACAGTGATAATTCGATGGTCTGTCTCTCCTCAGTTTGGAGATTAATGACGAAGGAGACATATTTCAATTAAACTCTACTTTGAGTACATATAAAGCTTGTTATGGGTGATTACAATTATTTTTAGTTCGAACCAGATATTGTAGTGAAAAAAGTAGAGATTATAAGCGTTTCCCGAACTCGAGGGATGTCCAAAGATATTGTCAATAATTATTTCAAATCTTTTGAAGAGATTCTAACCGAACATTTACCTACCTAGAAAAAGGTGAAACTATAACGAAACTCTCGTGCTGTAATACTGAAAGTGTGTTTTTAATGTAGTACTGCATTTTTAAAGGAAAAATTAAAAAGGAAGACTGGACTTATACATGTTGGCAAGCTGATGGACATACTTCTTACACAACAAATATAGGAATGTTGGAATTTGCGAAGGAAAATAGGATTATTTTGTATTATTTGCTACACTATACGACCCATTTCTATAACTATCTATCGTACATTCTTTAAATATTTGAGAGAATATTTTTGTATAGTTTACCGGAAACTTATTCGGAATAATACTATCAACTGATAAATTTAATGGGTTACAATTTGATAGATTGGGTGAGTCTTGAGATTAAGAAGCCACTAATCATAATGCAATCGCACCATTTAAATCAACTGCTATTCTGCTCTTTAAGCCTAATATAATTCTGCTTAATGAAATAAATGCTTCAGTAGAGGATTTTGAACCTTTAGAAAGATCACAAGAGATGCTACAAGGGTTAGCTTCGGAAAATGGAGAAGTGAAAGCTCTACCTGTATATCACAAAATATGACTTTCTATGGAAAAATAACTCATGGAAAACAATTGAATGTGGCCCCTTTAGTTCCAATAGTAACCCAAGCAGTACAAAATTTGGGAAACAAAAATTTCAAGTCAAAAAGAAAGAAATGGACAAAGGAACGTTCAAGAAAATAGTTTAGAAACGAAAAATTGTCAGATTAAGACTATAATACACTCAACGATTTCAAAGACTCGTCGTCAGAGGAGCATTTCAGTGATAATGAAAATGAATTTAAAGTCTTTTTTATGTTGTTCCTTTGCTAGTCTCTTCCAATCATGTGGAAACTCAACTGCTCACAAGAGAATATGGTAAAGATCTCTTTGAGTTTCTACTGCAAACGTAAATGTCCATGCTGCCACCCTAGCTGGAGATAACAAAAAATAGCAGCACGTAAATTTCAAACAACCCTTTTAGTCATCTAAAGGGCTCAAAGCATCTGTCCAACTTAATCCTGCTAAATAAAATAAGACAAGATCAAATGTACGAACCTAGAACAGTTAAACGCTAGGCCGGTACTTTATACAAGAGACACGTCGGACTTTGTACACGCAGTACTTACACCCAAGCTACCAGGAGCATGGAAAATTTTTTGAAATGACATATACCTGACTGACTCCACTGTAATCAAAATCGACTAAATTTTCTCTGGGAGTTAATCAAAAGGCAATTGTGGAATTTTTATAATTTTCAGGGTGTTTACCGGGGGACTTTTTCCTAGATGTTGTACATAGTAGCATCACTATATGCGACAATTGGAATTTTTTAATGAATGTAAAACTACATTATGCCTACAGAAATTTTAAATAATGTATAGGTAATACATTTAGTGTCTTTAGTATAATTATTAATAAAATAATTAAAGAAAAACACTATTTTAACAATTAACCAAATTTTATGCCAACAACAACACAAACAGATGGTAAAAAAAATAAAACACAACAGCCAAAACACACAAAGAAATAACAACAACAATAATAATAACAATAACAATAACAATAGTAAAGACAATAATAACAATTTATAACAGGAAAAGAGACTTACTAATGAGACGGTTGAACGAAGAGACACAGATGAATTAAATTCTGATAGGGATGTTAGGAGTATTTATAGTAGGAAAATGTTAGTAAAAAGAGATAGAATACTCAAGGTAGACAAAGACTGGCAATAAGGGTTGAAGACACGAACTTACAGAAATACGAAGAATTGAAGAGGTTGAACAGTATAGAATTTTAGGTAAGGTAATTAAGGGAAAAGCCAGCTATTAGTACAAGGTGCATGCAGAAACGGTTGCGGTTAGATTTCTAGGTAAAGGTGATTAGGGACAATAGAATAGAAATAGAATGGAAACAAAGGCATACAAAAGATAAGAAGTCGTACTCTACATTGAAGAAATATTATGCATTGTGACAGAAATAAAATTAGGAGAAATATATGTACAAAATATTTACACAAAAAAAAACAATAAAAGTTCTTTCGCCACATACATTATTCCAATTTTCAGTACATCATGGACAATACGGGGAAAGAAAAAAACGAGGATAAAAAGTGCCCGACTTATAATAGGCTTTACTCTACTAATAACCGTTATTAAGATGAGAAAAGTGTTTCAAGTGATTTCACTAGGAAAGTCAATATTGTAACTATCGGGAGTACTTTGTAAAGTACTTGGTACTCGTCGAGATGCGAATGTACCCGGTACAATGAATATGTAGCGGTAGATGTAACAATTACTTAAAAATGTATCAGGTACGAAGCGGTAGATACATAAGTTTATACTCACACCGATCTCTTCAGCGCCAAGAATTATAAACAACAAATATATTTATTTTAATTTAGAAAACAACATAAGCAATATAGTGTAAACGAGTATAGCAAATACTGATAACCGAACACAACAGTCTATCTCATATTAGGTTAGTAGGTGGGGTAACTGATACAGTCATTGATATCGTTATAGTGATTGACACCTTCAGCGTAAAAAAATCGAAATATTAAGAATTTTAATGTGTTAGGAATCCTTGCGTTGGCAGTATCTTCTTTCTCGGTGTCCCTAGAATAACTCTGGGAAGTTCATTTGTCCCTGTTATGTTAGCAAAATTGCGCTCAAACTTCAGACTGAATTCACTGCGGTCAGCCGTTGACTGCCTGTTACCTGCCATTGCAGTAGGGGTAAGCGAGTTTGAAATTACATTTTCTTAATGTTAAACTAGATATGCTGTTTTGATTAGGAAACGTTACTTAATTGTTCTTCGGTGTGACTCGATAATACTGGGATGTCGATAACTGTCACGATAATTGCAAGTAAAAATAGTGATTGACATAGGGTTGAGATTACTTTAAATTCGGCTGAAGAGGACCTTCATTGGTCCTAGAACGGCCTGAGGTAGAGGGGTTTTAGTCGGTAGGTCCGAGGACTTCTTCCTCGGGAATCCGACACTACCCAGTCGTACGGACGGCTGGGTGTCTTTTGAAGATTTCCCCTATTCCCCGAAAACATAAAAAAAATTACTTTAAATTGCAGCCTCACTGAAATTTAAGCTATATGAAATGACTAATATCAAAATTTAAATTCTGTGTAATTAATGGTTAAGTAGAAACCCTGCAGACAGTTGTTGATATGGTATCAAAGGAAATGCAACTTTATAACTATGAAATATTTAATTAATTTTGAAATACGTCTTAAAGTCTAAAATAGTTTTTGAGTTTATGATACCCACACGAAAGAGACACAATTGTTTCTTGCTACGTTAATGACCACTTTACGTGTGTGCGTTGAATGCCCATCTAATATTAATGTAACATTACAGGATTTTATTTCAATGGTTATCTATGAGAAATAAAGTGAGTCATGCATTCAATAAATAGATCAGTTTGAATCCAGCCAGAAAGGTGACACCCTGCAATACTTTCTGGTGGCCTCCATTTAGCAGTTCAGGTTTTATTCTCTTTCTTGGGAATACCAGCATTAGTGGTACAAAAATTCCAGTGTAGAGTCTGAAACTTAATGTTTTGACCCATCTCCTTATATTTAACAAACACTATTACTATCTGCTTCAATTTCAATTTGTTCCATGTCTTTCGCTGCAGGGGCTTCTATTTAATAAAAGCAGAAAAGGAACTATTGTGTTCCAAATATGGCGCAATAGGCGATAATGGGAACGTTTAGATAGGCGGTATTGGGAACATCCTAACCAAATAACAGCTCCCCTCACACAATCGATCTCGGTCAGATAAACTATTATACGCACTACCTGACACATATACAGCAACATCTATATGTCGCAATATTGTAGTGAATATCACTAGTTTGATATTTCACCTGGTTAGAATATCTTTAAAATTTCACAGAATAAAAGAAACGCGAAGTAAACGTCTCAAACATTTACACACGAGACTGCTCTGGAGGTGAGATACAGGGTGAGAGCTGGTACTGCAAAGGGGCAGCACTCTCCTGGGAATATTTCAACTACACGTTATGGGATTTTTCGTAAAAAATGAAAACGTTACAAGCCCTGCAAAAATAAAAAAGGACATTTTTGGTTCCACTACATCATAATTTTTAATTATCTTATACGATGGTTCATATGTGGATGGTCTTGCTTCCTAACCAATGTAGATCTGCGTGTGGACCGCAGGGTTCTTAAGGACGTTCCAGCGTTGCCAGGTTCAGTAGATAGAATTATCGCACTCTTTAGGAAAAATTATCGTATTAACATTAAAAATATCGTACGTTATTGCGCATGCGCATCGGAGTACTAGTCTAGTGGTAGGAGTATGAATTTGTAAAGACAGTCTGTGTACCCAATGGTTTTCTCAGTTCTATTATACCATCAATAGATGGCACTATAAAAACTTTCCTGACAGGCTAATAACTTCAAATAGAAAAATGAATTTCGGACTGGATTTTAAACATTTTGGAAAAAAGTTCATAAACAATTAAATTTTATTGAATGTATACAAATAAACAACTTTCCGACATATATTTATATATCTATGCATATAGTGTATATATTTTAACATTATGAAATTGTACTTAAGTTCTTAAAATCAACTATTCAACATACATAAAAATATTTTTTTTATAATAAAATCTAATACAATAATAATAATCAACGTATTAATTCTGTTTTATTATTATATCGTCATCACTATCATCACCATTATTCTTATTATTATTTTTATAAAGATTATTCGAATTAAAACGAGATAACATTTCATCAGTGATCTCAAATTTATTGCATCCCCTATTCGTTTCAATACTCTGACTTGTAAATAAAAGTCCGTTAACCGTGCCCAGTTTAGCAAGGAGAAGCTCTTAGGATCTACCTGAGAAGTTTTCGAGAATCAAAAGAGCTGAGTTTGCCCGGCTTTGTTGTAAATTAGAGAGAATTTGTATTTTTATGGAGTGAAAATACCCAGAGACTGTTCAAATGACCATTTGTTCTATTAAGAAAAGATTTTAGAAAAACAAGGCAATAGGTTGGCAGAAACAAATATCGTAGTCCCACTACATACTACTACTTGAAAATATTTTTTTATCCCATAAGCACGAATTATCGTATGTTTAATAGAAATTTGAATTACGATATCGTACATCGTATGTCCCCATAATTATCGTACTGGTTGGCAACGCTGGGACGTTCCCAAAGACCAGTGGTTCTCAACCTACAAATACGATTTCCCTATATAAGTTACCCACTTGTACTGTAAGAATTAGTTGACCAGCACTACGCTCTTTTACCCCGCCTCCCATGCACATAAGCGAAAAA
>NW_020439044.1:358933-364518 GCF_000699045.2 Agrilus planipennis | reverse complement strand
GTTAGTCTGTCTTAGAAACTTAAAACTAAGACTTAAATAAACTTAACTTATGCAAATAAAGGGGGTGGAGTGTAGGAGTCCCTTCCTAAATATTATGGATGACAAGCTTCATTGGTCATTACCACTGGGGGTGGTTCTGGTAGACACAATAGTCCCAGATTTCACCATCTGACCCAGTTTCGAGTGAAAGTTTACATTTATGGGGCAATAAAATGAATCGCTTTGAGTCCTCGATGGACCTGCACATTACAAGACATGAATTTATGACAGCCTTCTTGCTGTCAACCCTGACCAATTTGTGTACCCTTTTAACTTCATGATTTATAACAGTGCCATCCATAACACTATTTTACGCATAAGCACAAAAGAAACCCTTCTCGAAATCGAAACAAAAGATTTTGATTCTTAAAGAAACTATTATTTAAAAAAAGCAGACGTTAAAAAGAAACTGAATTTTGAGTAAAACGAATTGATGAATAGGACTCGAACAACCTTGTTTCCAATAAAATAAATGCCGCTTCTTATACCGATTTTGCATGAAAATTATTTATGTGAATATTATCTGCCAATTCTCGAAATTTAAAAAAAATTGTAAGAAAATTAAAATTGTCAGGCACTAAAACCTACATGAATTAATATGAAATGTATAAATTAACATGCGTTCAAATAGAAATTTAAAATGCTTATATTTTCAATTTTAGTACCGCAAAATGGGTGGAAATTTCTAAGATGATCGTAAGAAATTTTTTTTTTTGGGAACGTCCTTAAAACTCCACTGCGTGACGATATTGAGCAATAGACACTTGTAGAATTTGAACAGATACGTAGAGAAGTAAAGCAGGAATGAAGTCAGGCAAGGATCCATACTGTGTCGCTCCTTTTTAATCTTAAAGACAACTTTAGGGGTAGATATACAGGGGCAAAACCATACTGTCTCTCTTACGACCAGTACATGTTTCTACAGGTAAACTAACTTATCTATCTCCTTAAAAAAATTGAACAGAGTGTTGCATCTTCAACACTTTTGTAACATTCTCTCTTCAGTTTTGTTTATAATACGGGTGGACCTATAGCGTAATGACATTGCATGAAAGCTGAATGATCCAATCTAAAATTCTCGCTTGATTTCCAAGATCCGGCTTAAACGAATGCTAAAACATTTTACTAGCACAAATGCTGAAAAAATTCCCAAATTCAAGGGTTTCTCAAAATGGAAATGAAAACTAACGTACTTACAATAAAAAAAGTACCAGACGCACTTGGTAAAAGTTAAACCTTTCACGAGTAGAGCTCAATTGGCTATCTTTTAATAAAAACATTCATTTTTGATGTAACAACGTCTTATAATTCGATGGAGTCGGCTGCACGCACGAAAATACATGACTCATGCGGCGTTACCTCGCTCTGAGGCGTTCCATTTAAGGCTTGAAGTGCAAGTGAGAGCGCGGAACGAGCGACAAAGAGACACAATCGGCCTCCGCGTTCGGCATCTGTCTCTCTCCTACTTGAGTGAGCGATGCGTCCGCGTGGACAGCTGCTATACAATAATACATTTCCATTTACCTCCTCTATATCCATACAAAATATCTATCAAACAAATAAAATTAAAATTTTCTTTTGAAAAATGAAACCATTCCATCAGTATTTTCTTATGACGTTGTCACGTTCAACTATCGTCAGTAAACCGACTTTATAGACAACCGATTTTTTTTATCCGTTTCCAGTGGGTAAATATCCTTTTACTGTTTTTATTTATTAGTTCATACAAACATACACATATATACTAAATATGTCATTCTTTGTACAGAGTTTATGATCTACTAAAATATTGATTAGCAATTTTCAGCGTACTTGTGGTTGAAATTCCGAACTATATACACATATAATTACCGTGTTTACTTGTGGGAGTCGAGCTAGGTTAATCATCATAAAAAATTAAATAACTGGATCGAATTTCCCTGTTAATACGTCGGTAGATGCGATTGAGTTGAATTCCCTTGACGGCACACTGCTGGTCGAGCTCGGTTTGGATGGTGGTGGACGTGAATTAGTGGCATGTCATGGAGGTCAAATGACATCCAGCTTCTGTCCCGAGTGATGTGATGCGATTGGGATGCTATTGCAGTAGTAAATAACCGTTCCCAGATGACCCTCACATCAAAATCCCTTGATGTTACGTCTACAAGATAAATAGGTTCATTTTATATATTCTTCGTGATGATATATGAACCCTTTTCTTCTTTTTTCTTTTGATTTTTTTTTCAATATTTCTTTTGTTACTTGCAGCAAGAAAATGAGCTTCTTTACAAAATGAAATAGCTATCTAAAAAATCTTATTGTTTAATAATTACAGTTGGTGCCTTAATCTGGGTTCTTCGTCGAATTTGTCAAAAAATATGCCAATCATGCTTAGTAATTGTAACGGATGTATTAAGTTCTTTTGAAGAAGGCTCTGGCAAATAAATAAGTTAAAACAAACTCAATTGAGATACTATTTTCTTTATTCTACTTAGTTTAGTTTTTAAACAATCCTCATAATATTTTATTTAAATGTAATCTCTTTATTGTTCCTTAATCTTCTGATGTAAAACAATTTCACTATCAATTTGTGTAATGTTCTCTTCAATTCTCTGTCCTATCATTAATCAATTTCTTTAATATTGAAATTATTTTCTTCAGCCATATGTAGCAACATCCACACCTATTCCTATTCATCATTCTGTGGTATCCTTGTGTGTCTTATTCTGTCATAAATTCAGTATTTTCTTACATTCAACTGACCTGTCTCTTGTAGTCTCTTCGACCTTTCATTCGTTTTCAATTTCTGAAAGTTTACCTTTTTCTTTAATTAATTATTCTCAAAGTTCACCCAAGTCAAATTCAACAGCAGTATCTTGTCTTAACTCACTTTAGTGATTACCAATTTAATGCTTTTTCTGCTCGTTCCTCATATAAATTCATGTGTCTGATAAAAAAGGCCTAATAGGAAAACATAATATCAAGAATATACCTATTGTGAACGAAAAGGTAATTTTAATACCTTAGTATCATATAAAACTAAGTCTAATGAATCAATTTGGTAAGGCTTTACGTCAAGATTTTGAAGCTTTTCAATATTTAAAGACTTTTTTGTTAGAGGCTAAAATTAAAGCTGGTATTTTCGTCGGTCCAGAATTAAAAAAGATAATGACATATTAAGAATTCCCACACTTATTGAACACATATGAAAAACGTGGCAGTCTTTAGTCGTCCTTCCTCGTCAATAAAACAGCTGAAAATTACAGAGAGCTTATTTATAATATGGTCGATTACTTCAAAATCATGGGTTTCAGAATGTCCTTGAAACTAAACACATAAGAAATACCAAAAACGTCCATTTTTAAAACTTAATTGTTATCTTTTTTTGTATTCATGATTTGTTTCTATTGTCTTTAGTAAATAAAAGTGATGTAAATAAATAAATAAATCTTTATCGATGTTGTGTTTTCTTCCGCGCTTTTTGGCCGTGATCCGTGAAATCTTGCTTTTCCAGACGTTTCGCCGTTTTTTGCTGACGGTTTCTTCAGTGGTGACTGGATAGGTGCTGAGCAACTGATGCAGTTTGAGAACGGGTTACCCTTCTTAAACTGAAGTCGTTACGGTAAGTGGCTTTATGGTTCACTGCGTCCATTTTGTTTTTATGTTGATCCGGTCCTCCTTTTCGGTTGCTAGTTGAAATATCGGTTTCCAAGCTTTGCTGATATGTAAGCCATCATCTCTGTTTATGTTGTTAGGATGTTGTTCAATTTCCAGAGCTTCCCTTCTAGCCAGATTGTAGAATCCCGACGTTCTAACCAGGACAGTTGTATTTTTGAAATGCATGGTGTGGCCTTCCTCAAGTGCGTGTTGAGCTATAGCTGATTTTTCGGGTTGAAGTAATCTGACGGCTCTTTCGTGTTCTTTTCTCCTTGTCAATATACTGCGTTGCGTCATCCCAATGTAGTCTTTACCACATTCACAGGGTATACGGTAAACTCCTGGTGTAAGTAGTGGATCTAGAGGGTCCTTTGCTGATCGTAGTTCATTTTAAATCTTGCGGGTGGGTAGAAATGTTTTTTTTATTCCCTTTTTCCAAGAATCTTAGCTATTCTGTCCGTGATATTCTGGATATAAGGAAGACAAGTTGTGATCTTTTCCTTCTCAGTCGTTGTGTTGTTCTCGTCGTGGTGGTTTCTCGGATGTAATACTTTCTGGATTTCGCTGTAGCTGTAACCGTTTGCTTGTAAAGCTTTCTGTAGGTGGTCTAATTCAGGCTGTAGGTGTTCCTTGTCCGCGATGAGTTTAGCTCTGTTAACCAGTGTTTTGATGACTGTCGTTTTTTGGGCTGGATGGTGGTTGGAAGCAGCGTTCAGGTAACTATCTGTATTATAGTGTGGGTCCTTCTTTCTTCGCTAACCACTCTACCAATTCTTTTTTTTCCGTTTTCAGCAATTATTTTCGCACATTTTTTTGAACTGTAGAGAATCCCGACTCATTCATATTGAAGATTCTGGAAGCATCAATCCCATTGGATCTCACAAGAGTTTCCAATAAGTCAAAAAAATAGATTTACAGCTTCTCTATTGAAGCCCCTAGCCTGGCTTATACAAGTATTCTCAGGCTATCTTACTGAAATATTAGGATGTCTCTTTAAGAAACAATAGAACCACTTTTTTCCTGCAAACTGCATTGTGCGATTAAATTTATGTTGCAAATTATTTTTTTCTGCTATTTGATAAGCCAAACTCCTGAAGTCTCTAATGCTGAGACCAAAAAATGATGATTCCAGACGCATAATGATGTCTTTTGAAAGTAGGTTTCGGTATGTTGAACCGCCTACAACATTCATTAAATCCATATTTTTTGGAACGATATGCCTCAATTGCATTTTTCGTGTTCTCTTCAGTCCACTGACAATATATTCTTTTCGTCATGATTTCTGAAGCCGTAAAAAATATTGCAAAAAAAGTTGCAGTGTCTGCATAAGATATAAAAATCCAGCCAATTGCATAAATCGTACCAGTACGATTTTAGAAACCGCACAGAGGTACGATTTAGGACATTGTACACTTTTTTTTAAATTGGCGGTTATTATAAGAATAAGTTATTAAACCTATAATTTGAAGTAGTAAATATGTAATCTTGATACACAGGCTTGTGCTAAACATATACATAGAAACAATTGTGTTATTTTCATAGGCGTAGTTGACAAAATGTTACATCAAGCTTACCTGATTTTTAAACACAGCTTTTATTCGCACATCAAACACGCACATGTGTAAATTTTTAATGGTGATGTTACGAAAACGTTCAACTTAGTATTAAAATATACCGCTAGATAGTATTTTTGTATTTATTTTTAAGGAAAATTGCATGAAGTACGATTTAGGTGACCGGTACGATATATGCAACTCTCCCTTAAATATTTTATAAACTGAAAATTAATTGCGTTTACCACTTATCAAGTAATCTACTAAACATTTGCAATTATACAGGTTAACTAAATATTTGAAATTCTATTTATATGAATATTTGCTTTATTTTATTTTTAATAGGTAATAAATAAG
>NW_020439044.1:314774-357027 GCF_000699045.2 Agrilus planipennis | reverse complement strand
ATAAAAATATATAAAAATTTAGCTTCTACTGAACAAAAATAACTTTCTGTGAATTTTCAGTGGGCAGCTTTGCATACTGCGACAAGGAAATTAATGTCCATTTCCTCGCTCCGCCTTCTTGTTCAACAAGAGATTGAACTCCCTAGTGGCGCCTCCTGTATCGGCAGCAGTGGTATATTTTAGCCTTGCTTTATGGGGTGACTTCAAATAACGCCGCTATATTGAATACTTGCGAAATCTATTTCGGCTTGTCCGACTTCCACGAGCTGGTGTTTATTTGAAACGTCTAAATTCACAAATTTATGGACCAAGTTGGTGTTCCGAAATAAAGGACGTCAAGCCCTGCTGATATAAGGCCACCGTCTAAGCCACCTCCCAAATTTAGAGGACGACACAACATGTAAATACACACAGTGAGCCAACCGATAAGTTGGCTTCCGGAATTTTGAATCACGGGAAATAGACTTATGACACATTTGGCAATGTAATACTCGGCTGATATAGGGACGAACGTGTCCTTACAGTAAACTTTTACCATGTATCACGCTAATTTATATTCTTGTTTTGTAAATATACGAACGAAAAAAATTATTTTTGCCTTATTTTTGTCATAAGTAAACCTAACTCGTAGGAAAAATTTCCATTGAAGTTCAATGGGAATCAATTGGAAATTTGTAAATTCCATTCAAAACCATTTGGCATAAATGGAAAAATAATTGTTTCCATTTATAATAATTCCGGCATGTGCCTTGGTTCAGGTACCTGAAGAACCAAATTCTCAACAAAATAATATGGATTATGGAAAAAAGCATGCTGATGAAGTTCCAATGGAACGCNCTAATTTTTCGTCTCCAATCTTTATATTCGTTCTTTCCTTGCTTTTTCTTCCCTTGCATATCAATATTTTTGTTTTATTTTCATACAATATTGTTTTGTTAATACCGCTTCTATTTTATTTAAAGCTACATCTAAGCCAATCATAGAAAAAATAATTATTATTTAATTATTGTCAAAAAATTGATTTATTCTTGCTTTGTAACATTGAGCTGCAATAAAAAAACCCGTCGACTTTATTAAAATGTAGATATTCATAAATATTTGTTCAATTACTAATTATACCATATTCTGATCATGTTATAACTACTTCTTTGAAATTTATATTCTCTACAGGAGATTTACTTACATCCACCCAGTCGAATACATTCCCGGTAGGTAGGTACTTTTCTATTTTTTTTTCTGATCGTTTAAGTTTTTGAACAAAAATTTATCGAAATTACTAAACGCGTATATGATTTCCATCTTCCATAGATTACTGAAAAATAACTTTTGGGTGTTTAATTCCCGCCAGCTACTAATGGTGGTGGACGGACAGTCCCTATCGGCTACGTCAGAGACTAAGGCTTAGGGTCCTCTTCAGTCTCCTTTTAGGAATCGTCCTCTGAAAAAAATGTTGTACGTAATACCGAACATTTCCTTTCATTAATGAAAATTACATGGGATTACTGAATAGTTTTTTGAAAGTACGAACGATTCTTAGGCAGCTGTTTTTACTTGATAAATATTAACATAAATACTATGAAATCCTTGTTATTGTTGTCTCGTTGGATATATTTAATAATATTAATAAAAATTTTCATCCAGATTACGAAAAATGTTATGAAACAATTCGTCTATTAATTACAAGTTAACAAGCGTGCAATTTAAAAACAGTTATTTTACGATATAAATAGCAGCCAAAAAAATAATTTAGTTTTGAATTGAAGATTTTTTTTGGGGCAAGGAACATCTTAATTACCTAGGACCCACAGCAGATCCATAAATCCGTTTCACCTGCACATATCCATTATAACCCTTCCGCTTTATTTATTCCAAAGGAATTATGTAGATAAAACTAATTCTGGTGATCTACAAAGGACGAGTAGTAGTTTATGATGATGAGAATGATGAGTATTCTGTCCAAACTGTTAGACGTGGACCGCAATTTCTATTTCATTAGATTTTGTCAACACGTCGTAGACACATCCGATACAACACAAACTAACTTTACTTACTGCCTTTATCTTACTACAGACACCATACTGAACCCCATCTGCAGAAAACCGCTATATTTGGTTTGATTACGTGCCCATTACGTAGACGGGAAACTACGCCGTGTGTTCAGGCTGATAAGTTGGTACCCTTATGGACTTTACTAAACATTTGTGAATCACACAAAATGAGCAATTTTCTGTAGATGGCGTTCACTAGGCTATTTACAGTAATTTATCAAATGCATTTTATAGGCAGCAGATAGAGTTGATCTATATTCTGTCGGAACTGTCTACGGCGTCCTGATAAGTTTCAATGAGACTGATACAATCCAGTGGAAGCAGGACAACTGCTGCTTGTTGTTTAATTCCGAAAATGTAACAGCTTGATTTATGAATAGGCTAAGAAATGATCTGGACAAAGGAATTCATGCGTTTACTTTCAGACACAGAGATACGATTCCCGAAAATTCTTTACTTTGAAGTCTCACTGATACCATATGAGGTAAATGGTAAAGGTCAGTGGCTGAATTGATGCTGTTCTGATTCGCATCCAGAATCAGAGATGGAAAGACTTCTATAGAAAATCGCCAATCGTGCTAGCAAAACGTTAGGAAGCAACTCCAACGCCTTTAGACTCGAATCAGAATAGCATCAGTTCGTATGACGTAATGCCAGAAGAAAGACCTGCAGCACAAATAAAGGGAAAAGCAAGTTACTAATTATATTTTTGTCAATCGTTATTATCTTAAGATCGTCATTAATCAGACTAATTGAACACGTTACTCCACTATTTCCTATCCTGAGCTAGTTTTCGCATTTCCCTAATACTAGAACATTCCACATCTTTAACTATTTGCGTACAGTAATCTAATAAAGTCTACCTCTACTCCTTTTAACTCCTGTTTCTACTTTTAATGTGTCTCTAACTAGCTCTTCATGGCTGAAAAAGTGTCCTACCAATCTATCTCGCCTATTTTTTTAACATCCATAGTAACATCTGTTCTCCTGTTCTTTCTAATACCTCCTCATTACTAACCTTCTTTATCCATGATATCCTCATCATTCGCTTGTAACACCACATTTCGAACGCTTCACACAGAAATGTACCGACATACACATTTAGCAATCATTTTCGAATTTCTAAATTAACTTTTCGCATACGTGGAAGTGACCACTTTATCTTGAAAGCGACTGGACTTTGCGCTATCCTCCGTTTGATACCTCTACTACTCCTGCCATCCAGAGTTATCTAACTTTCTAGATATCCAAAATCAGCCACTTCTTCTAATTTTCCGTCTCCTATCTTAATTCGCTCTTTTCCTACTTTTTCTTCCCTTGCATACCAGTTTTTTTGTTTTACTTTTATTTATTTTATAGTACAAAAAATAAAATGAATTTTTTCTAATACGATTGGAATTATTCTTACAATTATTATTTTTTATTTGATATTTTTGGTGCACAAATTTCCTTCGCAAACCTGGTGACAATAAGGCAATAACTGGTACTGACTTTGTCTGTTTTTCCTCACAGTAAATATGTAGGTATACCTGTTTAATATTTACAAAACTTGGCAATTTTTTTGGTTTCCGCCGTCCGTAATTAGGTAATATCGTACTTTTGTGGAGTGATTTTGTTAATCCTATCACAAAAATATTTAGTTTTATCTAAATAAACTCTTCTGGAAATTACGAACAGTTACTTATATATTTAAAGACCTCTATAAGTTTATTATGATTACTGATGTTTCTTAGTAGGCATGCGCAAGGTGCTTTAGCACTCCTGAAAGAATTTTTCTATTTTTTGTTTGAAAAAATCAATTTCGTACTTACATGCATAAAAATAGAAAAGTAAACAAATAAATAAAAAACAAATAAATCAGTAATCATTCAAAAGATTAATATTATAAAATATTCGACATGCTTGATGAAAACCTGTACGACCGTCAAACTTTGTTGAGAAAATTATAACGTCCTGTATACCCTGCTTGTTTTGCATATTATTAGGGGGATGATATTGTGAATGTTATTTAAACGCTTGCGACGAAATGACGCTATTCAAAGTCGCGACTAAGGCGTCTGTGATTTATTCAGCGACATCGTAGAGACGATGTTATTCTCCGCTATATTTGGGATTTAGCGCTGCTAAATGGAAGACGATCTACTGTATGAAGTTTTCCACCTTTGTTTTTATTTCTCAGTAGCTTTGCGATGAAAGACTAGCAGATAGCTAAGCTTAAACATGGCGAAATTGCACTGACGTATACCTAGCAAATGTTGTGAGTAGGTCTTAGAAACTCAGTGCAACTTTATTTTATGTGCATTCAAAAACTGACTTTTCGTGTAATCAGGATTAAACTTGTCAGAAATATACTACATAATACACAGGGACACTGGGAAACAGATGCATATAAATAAGTCCCACAGTCGCAGTGATACGTAATCAACTAAATATTATATGCTTGTAGGCTTTCACGGCCGGAGTCTATAGGATGAAGATTTTCCGGGTTAACGAGCCGTGGTCTAGTGGAATTTTTATTTCTTCCAGACGTTTCGTCCGAAACTGCGCCGAACATTTTCAATGGAGACGCTCCTCAACTACCGAGAAGAATACTACAAAGCAACCACCACCGCCTCCATTGAAAATGTTTGGCGCAGTTTCGGACGAAACGTCTGGAAGAAATAAAAATTCCACTGGACCCCAAGGCTCGTTAGCCCGGAAAATCTTCATCCTATAAACTAAATATTCATTATCTATGTTGGTATCACCTGGCTTCTGTGATGAATAAAGTTATAATAGTGTAATGTTTGTGCCCACATACAGTCTAGACTTTCTGAAATTCATTTTGTTTCTAAGAAGTGAGTTATGGAGAAAGAGCGTCAGTTTTTTTGGAATGAAATTGGTCTGAATTAATAGAAGTAATGTATAAACGTCAAAAATATTTGCTGAACTTGCTACAACTCCAAGAAAAACGAAAATTGGGTTTAAAGATTATACCTGTTTACTATCTTTATTTTTCTTTCGGTATGCTTTATCTATTTTTATACCGTACGCTCTATATTGATTGTGGAAGTTTTCTGTCTTTAATGTCATCAGTAATTAATACTTTTATATATAAACTTTGTAAATATTGTAAATGCTCTTATCCAAAAGTATCTCACATCTGTTAATCCCGACTGTGCAATAATGTGTAGAAGTGAAATGTCTATTTTCAGGGACAAAAGAAAAAGAGTGTGTATTATGCGATTTTTCCAATTTATTCTTTCTTGAGTTCGTGTTTTCTTTTCTGGTTTTTATTCAGCATTCCTCTTGCGAAAAGAAATTGTTTCTTCTGTTGGATTTGAGTCAGGCAAGTCGAAAGAGAAAATGAGTGCATGAAATTATGTGTAGACGGTATTCGCCCTTTTCTAATGAAAACCAACGTTTGTGCTATCGGGGATAGTGAGATAAAAAAAACACACTAATAAACAAACTGAGTATCAAAATTTTTTGTCTTAATTTTAAAATGCACACTAAACCGGAAAAGATGCAGGTAACTATATAGAATTGGAGTCTTTAAATCAATAATAAGATCACCTTTGAAAAACACCGAGTCTTAGTTTATTTTAAATCATTCTTAGTCATATTTGGAAAACATCATTTTAGGCGTGTACGTGTACAATGAGCACCTAATGTATACCTAAATTATGTTAAATAGCAAAACCAGAATGATGCATAATTTACCCTCGAAATATTTCCGATGAATACGCCTTAATTTTACAAAAAATCGTTTTAAAGTTTGTTTATTTGTTGTTATCGCGTCGGTTTAGTGAGTTAAGTTGAATGGGGCTGCCGTGCATTCGAAAGAAGCGACCAAATTATAATCGAGAAGCGCAGAAATGGATGGAACGAGTATATATATACGTTTTTATATGTAGATATCTATGTACAGTTTATCAGGTCTGACACTACAATAGACGTAAATTCAGTGGAGAAAATATTCAAATGAACGCCATTCAAATGAAAGCTGTACGATGAAGAAGCCGGTCAAATGTTAACTGAAGGATCGACCGAAATCCCGGATCAACGCGAAATCTAGGATTAGGACGTTTCCTTCTTAACACGAACTCGGAAGGATTGCCGACTGGAATTGTTAGGATTTCTTTAGTCTTTTTCCAATTTCGTAGCGCCGTGAAGAAATAACGTCAGTTGCTGCTATAAGAAGAGGAGGCCGTGACTATTTGTCATTCGTAACGTGATATAATACGAAGGATCGGCCTCTGAAAACTTTTAAAGGCGAATTTTGTTTTATCTAGCTCGTATTATGCGGAGTCGACCGTCTGAATAGATTAAGAAACGAGACGAAAGGCGAAACAATGAGGAATTCGGTATTTTGCCCGAGTGCCCTATCACGAAGGATTACTTCCGCCAATTTTTTGTTCTTCAAGGAGAACGATTGAATGCTAAGGAAACGTTTACAGATTAAATTTTAAGAAAAATGTTTTAATTAACGGAATTCAACGAAAATTTAAAGCTACCAAGGAGGCAGCACTATCCATTTATCTCCTGATCGAACGATTCGGGAAATCGTATCAGATAGAGAATAATCTGAATGTTTAATGACTACAATCAACGGTAATTTGTCTTCATTGCACACAACCGTCTCAGTTAAGATTACTTCATTTCTTATCATATCTTATAGTTGAAATTACCTTTTAACAAATAAATAGAGAGCAAAATGACATGGAAGAAGCATGTATTAACCAAAAGGAAGGAGCTAGAGGTTAGGTTAAAAAAATGAACTGGCTGATTGGCAGATCTCAACTGTCTCTAAGAAACAAAGTTCTTATATATGTACAAAGTAATACTAAGACCCATATGGGCCTATGGAATACAATTTTGGGGGTCGTGTGTCAAAAGCACGATCAACATCATCCAGAGATTTCAATCTAAAAAACTGAAAATATTAGCTAATGTATCTCGGTATGTAGCTAAGGACACCCTACATCAGTGGTTTCCAACTTCTGGAGCGCGAGACTGTTACAAGGGGAGCATGCAGCTGTTTCAAAAATATCATTTTCGAATACAAACCAAAAAAGTCGAATAGGTGTTAAAAAATGAATCAGGAAAATAGGTATACGTATAGGTATATAGGTATACGTAATCCACAATTAGAGAAGAAATTAGAGCATCCAACTATCTGTGAACAATAACCTAATCTAGGACTACCTATACCCCTCCTAACTCCCGTTTCTGCCTCTAATCTGCTCCTAACTAGACCTTCATGCCTGAGAAGATGTGCTACTAACATATCTCGCTTATTCTTTTTAACTTCCATAGAGTTCTCTGTTCAAGTGACTTCTTTTTATCGAAGGCGATAACCCTGGCGCTATCCTCTGCTTTATATCCCTACTACTCCTTCCATCCTGACTTATCTGACTTCCTAGATACCTAAAATCAGCCACTTCTTCTAATTTTTCGTCTCCAATCTTTATATTCGTTCTTTCCTTGCTTTTTCTTCCCTTGCATATCAATATTTTTGTTTTATTTTCATACAATATTGTTTTGTTAATACCGCTTCTATTTTATTTAAAGCTACATCTAAGCCAATCATAGAAAAAATAATTATTATTTAATTATTGTCAAAAAATTGATTTATTCTTGCTTTGTAACATTGAGCTGCAATAAAAAAACCCGTCGACTTTATTAAAATGTAGATATTCATAAATATTTGTTCAATTACTAATTATACCATATTCTGATCATGTTATAACTACTTCTTTGAAATTTATATTCTCTACAGGAGATTTACTTACATCCACCCAGTCGAATACATTCCCGGTAGGTAGGTACTTTTCTATTTTTTTTTCTGATCGTTTAAGTTTTTGAACAAAAATTTATCGAAATTACTAAACGCGTATATGATTTCCATCTTCCATAGATTACTGAAAAATAACTTTTGGGTGTTTAATTCCCGCCAGCTACTAATGGTGGTGGACGGACAGTCCCTATCGGCTACGTCAGAGACTAAGGCTTAGGGTCCTCTTCAGTCTCCTTTTAGGAATCGTCCTCTGAAAAAAATGTTGTACGTAATACCGAACATTTCCTTTCATTAATGAAAATTACATGGGATTACTGAATAGTTTTTTGAAAGTACGAACGATTCTTAGGCAGCTGTTTTTACTTGATAAATATTAACATAAATACTATGAAATCCTTGTTATTGTTGTCTCGTTGGATATATTTAATAATATTAATAAAAATTTTCATCCAGATTACGAAAAATGTTATGAAACAATTTTTCATGTTCTCTATGAACAATTGTTGTTAACAGCGATAAGCTAAGTACAAATAATGTTCCTTAACAGAATTAACGGAATTCATATGTTGGAACAATGAAGATATCCATTAGGTATATATTTGTTAAATTTTATATGTGTATTTAGTATTTGGCCCATAAGCGACCAAACAGAAGAAACTCTTAAAAAGCAAGTTGGTATAACATTTAACCCACAGTCAATGTATCCGCCATCTAGAGAGTATTCGCTGCTACTAAAGTATTTTAAACGTTAGACAAAGTGATGATGATATAGGTACATATAAAAGTTTAAGTTCTTATTAATAATCTTCATTTTCAAAGAGTATGGTGTAGTTTTTGATAGTGGCTTAATTGTCGAATGAATTGTCAGTTTTTTTTTTAATGAATTCATTATAAAACTGATATAATTGTTTTTTCTTCAATGTTCTCAATTTCATATTTCAACATGTTTCACCAAGTGCCAAGTGACTCAATTATCAATACGGTAGATTCGAAAATAACCACGGATTTTACATATAAATTGAGTCAATCATGAACATAATAAACGAGATTGGCAACAATATTAAATTCTTCTTGTCCTGATGAGCACGTCAACAAAAGTAGTCACAGTGTTTATAAAGAACCATATTAAAGTATATTTAAATCTCGCTTTTTTCTCAAAAAAAGGAAAGAACAGCTTCAGTAGATTTTAATTGAAAACTCATTCAAATTACTTTCTAACAATACGACCGTTAAAAATATAAAAATACTAAAGTTTGCTAAGGTCTAGAAATTAGTAACATTGCAATGTAAATAAGAGAAAAGTGAAACTATCAACTGTCATTTCTGTTTCATTATTAACTTTTATTTCATAATAGAAAGCTTTTATTAACTCAAAAGTTTCGACAAAAGGCAATTTCCCACTTTCTGGAATACTAGAATGTACACCTTGAAAATCATTGAAATAAAAAAGGCCTTACGTTAATAATAATCAAACAGACATGAAAGTTTATATTTTTTCCTTCCCTTATTAACGTTGTAATATGTATTAATGTTTATGAGTTCTATGAAAAAAATCTTTTGCATTTCTTGCGTGAATGATCGAAGTTCTCGATTAAATTCTAGTGAAGCTTTCTTATTGTTTTGTTTCATTTATCTGTAATTTCTTCCGTTAAACAACATTTGTAACATTTTGATGCCTTGACGTTATTATTAGTTAAACAATTTTATGATGTATTAATGCTAAACATATGCAAAATTTATTTAGAGCATTTACTTCTGGTTTGAATTTGAAAGTTGACATATTAAATATTTGATGTAAGTTAGATTCCTTATAGTTGCTGTTAAATTATACAGTTTTTCCAGGGTGGCGGTCAAATAGTTACACAACTTTATGTTATTTGTAATGTTTCGATTAATTCAACCATCTTCAGACTGATTTTTTTTATTTACAGTTCTACTAGGTTAGTTATAATTAAATAAGTTAATATCTGTGTACAAGGAGTAACACTTCTAAAGGTATGTTCTTTAACTATCAATTAGGTATATTTTACAAACAAATGTATAGTACCTAACCTAGTAAAACTATAAGTAGAAAACAAAAACTTGTTCAGTCTGAAGATGGTTAAATAATTCTGATAGTAAATACGAGGGTGGATTGATAAGTTTCCGGCCTGACCAAGAAAAACAAGGTTTTTAAAAATTTTTTTTTTTTATTTCTCAACATAATCTCCTCCAAGGCTGATACATTTCTCATAGCGGTGTTCCAGTCTATTAATGCCATCTCTATAGACTGATTCGTCAAGCTCCTCAAAATAACCATTTACAGCTTCGATTACTTCTTCATTGTCCGCAAATCTCTTACCGCCAAGCCATTTTTTGAGATTAGGGAACAGAAAATAGTCACTCGGGGCTAGGTCTGGAGAGTAAGGAGGGTGCGGCATCAATTCAAACTTTAGATCGTTGATTTTAGCCGTCGCAACGATTGACGTGTGCGCTGGTGCGTTATCGTGATGAAACAAGATTTTTTTCTTCGCCAGATGAGGTCGTTTAATTTTCACCTCGTGGCTCAAACGTTGCAATAAGTCTGCGTAGTATTGACCAGTGATAGTATTACCCTTTGCAAGGTAATCAATGTATATAATACCTCTTGCATCCCAAAAAACAGTAGCCATAACCTTGTTCGCCGAAAAAATTGTTTTTGCCTTCTTTGGAGTTGGTTCCCCTGGTCCAATCCACTGTTTAGACTGTTCTTTGGTTTCAGGAGTGTAGTGGTGGACCCACGTTTCGTCAACGGTTACGAATCGACGCAAAAATTCGCTTGGATTACGCTTATACAATGACAAATTTGCGGTAGAAATGTTTTTTCGAATCAATTTTTGGTCGACTGTTAGCAAACGCGGCACCCATCTTGCACAGAGCTTTTCCATATGCAAATGTTGGTGCAAAATATGTTGCACACGTTCATATGACATCTTACAGGTCTCAGCTATCTCACGCACTTTCAATCTGCGGTCTCCCAGCACTATTTGATGAATTTTTTCGATCATATCTGGAGTTGTGACCTCAACGGGGCGTCCTGAGCGAGGCCCATCAGAGGTGCTCACACGACCCTTTTTAAACTCGGAAACCCACTGCTTAACGGTTGAATATGACGGGGAGGATGTCCCCAGTGTTGAGTCCATCTCTTTTTTAATTTCCTTCGGCGTTAACCCCTTCAAATAAAAGTATTTGATGACAGCACGATTTTCCTGCTTTTCCATTTTTACGAAAACCACAGAGGCGTCTTGTTCAGCGTGCTGTCAAACCTACACTAGCAAGGAGATCGGGCTGAAACTATAGCTACAAGCTATCCAAGGATGGTACTATAGAATGTCACCACAAGGTAGGCCTTGTGGCGTCATCTCTTGGTTAGGCCGGAAACTTATCAATCCACCCTCGTATACTATAGAATGTCTTTATATACAAGAATCACAGCTTTTTTGTTATTAGACAATACAAACCGGCCGGTACCGCCGCAACCGCCCTGTACCTGCAGTTTAAGTCTGTAATATCTTCGAAAATATTCATTTAAATTACATGCTGTAAAGGGCCATATTGATCTATATTAAATGCACAATGTATTTAAAAGTACTTAATTGGATAAGGATTAATGCTGTATTAATCAAAATCGCTTCGTAAATAAGCCATTATTTCTCGTAAAAAGTGTAAAATGGTTATTGTGGGTTATCCCTCAGAGATAAACATATACCATAGCGGACGTTTTTGTAGACCTTTTTAAGGTGTGCATTACTGTAGTATATTATTTTGATCTATTTCGTAGGGTTCAGCCAGCGTTTGCAATGTAAGCGTAAAAAAATGTGTTTATTTACGACATCACATTACAAACCTCTTAAAATTATCAGTGTTTCTCTACTATATTATGCATGTATTACACATACAAACATTCCCCTTGAATTAATCTGTCTATTAAAAAAACCGCATTAAAATCCGTTGCGTAGTTTTAATGATCTAAGCATAGATAGGGACAGCAGCGGGGGAAATGCGTTGCATGATTTCGTTACATAGCAACTCGCGTGAAACGAACTTACCCTACCGTGCGTAAAGAAGTTTCACTTAAAAAACATAAAGTTGTGTAATTATTTATCTGTTATATTAAACGAGAAATGTAGTTATTGTACATATACATACGTACAAGTTAAAAAACGAATACAAATGTGTCTGATACGTGTGTGCATGTACTTGTCGGTCGTATTTTTCAGTAAACATGTGGAAGATTTGCCACCACAATCGTATTCGAGCACGGCCATTTACGTCATGAATAAAACATCCTTTGTCCATGGCACATTCCCAAAAATAATAAAAATGTCGAGCATATGTTGCGCAATACGAACGTATATTTGTGCATTTTGGCTTCCAACTATCTCTAAAGCAAAACTAATGAGAAATTTACAACCAAGTGGAGGCGAACACGATGGGAAACCATGGTTTATGACTAAATAATGGTAATGCAAGGAAGCTGATGACGTTAAAGATACCAACACAAGCTATTTCGCAATATACTATAGACGCAATCAGATTATGGCTGCCAACAATTTCAAAAGTCAATAAAACGATCCGTGACTGTTGGTTTTCTAGAAGTAGTGACAAAATTGAGGAGACCCTGACACCACCAAAAATACTAATAAATTGCGGTCAAGAATTTAGAACTACGAAAATATTGTACTTCTTATTCTACGAACATCAAAAAGCTATTATATTTCTAATGATGAAAGTAATGCATATATCATCATCATAAAGTCGTCAGTCCTAAGACTGGTTGGACACGCACCTCCACTTTTTCCTATCTTGAGCTAATCATCGCATTTCCCTAAAACTAGAACAAACCATATCCTTAACTATTTGCGACCAGTAATCTAATCTAGGTCTACCTCTACCCCTTCTAATTTCCGTTTCTGCCTCTAACATGTCTCTGACTAGACCTTCATGCCTGAGAAGGTGTCCTACCAACCTATCTCGCCTTTTTCTTATTGACTTCCATATAGTCTTCTGTTCTCCTATTCTTTCTAATACCTCTTCATTTCTAACCTTCTCTATCCACGGTCGGTATCCTCGTCATTCACCTATAAAATCTCATTTTGAAAGCTTCTAACCTTTTCTTTTCCGCCGCGCCCACTGTCCATGTTTAGCACCCGTACAACGCCGCGCTCCAAACATACACCTTTAACAACCTTTTTCGAATTTCTGAATTAACCTTTTGCGAGTATAGAAGTGACTTCTTTTTATTGAAGATGACTCAACCGTGCGCTATCCTATGCTTTATATCCCTACTGCTCCTTCCGTCCTGACTTATCTGACTTCCTAGATAGCTAAAATCGGTCACTTCTTCTAATGTTTCGCCTGCTCTTTCGCTCTTTCCCTACTTTTTCTTCCCTTGTATATTTTTGTTTTACTAATGCATATATAACAAAATAAATTTCTATTAGACAAGCTAGTAGTATTAAGAATTATTGATTATTATTTTCTTTGGCTAAGAAAATACCACAAATGGCGTGTTGAGCGCCATCTGTAGTACGATGCTACATTTTATAGTTACGTATGCTCCAACAAGGTCCATTTAAAAATATGGACATATACTTGCTGAAACGAATCCCGTCGGAGCTGCCTGCGCCGCCCTGATGAGATCCAAAAAGATCGAAATCGCGATCCGCGTCTGGCAGTTTCGACAGAATACAGACCATTTCGAATTATTTTGTTCGATCATGGTAACGTGCCTATCACGTTGAGGTGAGCCACGCCGGGATTCGTTTCAGCAAGTAGACATCCTTATTTTTAAATGGACCTTGTTGGAGCATACGTAATCTTAAAATGTAGCATCGTACTACAGATGGCGCTCATCACGCCATTTGTGGTATTTTCTAAAACGCGCTGTTAAGACAGCAAGAAAAGGTTGGTCTGTGTTCTGTCGGAGCTGCCTGCGGACGCGCTGATGAGATCCAAAAAGATCGAAATCGCGATCCGCGTCTGGCAGTTTCGTCAGAATACAGACCACTACGAATTATTTTGTTCTTTGGCTAAGATTAATTTACAAATTGATAAAAAAGTGGAAGATACCGCTTGCACACGGCTAGTGACTCATAAAATGTAAGTGTTAATCACCTAACTCGCAAAGTAAAATGTAATTAAAATTTTCCATTCAGCTGTTATCCGCCTACATGTTCACATTGAGCGTCACTGGAAATGTTACGTTTTATACGTTCGTTGTAGTCCCATTCTAGAAAAGAGGAGCGGTAGGGAAGTGAGTGGAAGCATCAACATAACAATCATTATTTCTCGTATTGACAACCAGAATACATACTCACGTATATGTACATGTGAGTATAGAAGGCATACGCGTATGTGGTTGTATATGTAGGGGTAGAAGCATTGGCGATTGAATCCAATTATTATTTCTCGCATGACGGAACTAATTGGTACACGCTCAGAATCCCTAACGGGAAGTTTTGAATAACAAATAATGGCAAATTTGGGGAAGAACTCGACTCTAGTCTGCGTATAGCCGTGAAACATGAATTCGATGATTTCACAGACACTACAACAATCCTCTGCCACCACTAGGACGTGCTCTCGTGCAGAGGACGCTAATTGGAAGGCGCGCGACTTTCTGCCCGAATGCTTCTGGTTACATGATGCAGGGCACAGCAAGTGCTTTTTTTATTTGAAGCGGTTGGAAGCGGTGCAGTAGAGTAGTATGTAGCCAGGCTGGCATTTGTTAGTTATTCCGTACGGTACTACGGAAATATGAAGCACTCGTGTCCTTCGGCTAAGGGGCATCCTAAAGCGGTTTCTAACTGATATATTTTTAAGCTTTTTTTTTTTTGATAAGGACTAAAAATTATAAGCGTTAGTACAGTTCATAACTTCTTTCTAAATGAATTCAACTTATGAACTTATTTAATAATTCTTGCAGTATATCACGAAGACGATTTTCTCTGTTAACATACGTCTTATTTTTATAATAATAATCTATCTAAGTGTTTATTTTAACTTTATTCACGTTAGAAAGTGTTAGATTCTACCCAGAAAGAAGTACAAAGCAAGATTGCACAAGTCGTTCAAGAGTAAATTCAAATGTAAGATATCTGTAAAATCTTTAGTTCACAATTAAAACATGGTTTTAGAAGATCGGAGATTGAAAGTGCGTAAAATAAGTGACACTTTAGGGCTTCCAACTGACTGAGTGTTTCATATTTTAACCGACAAACTACTACTAATGGATAGATACAGGAAGCAGAATTTCTACTATTTCTAGAATATTTCAAAAAACAAGTCAAGCAACAGTTGACCAAAAGTGCTTGTTACTGCTCGACAACAATGCATCGCATATATATCTATCAAAACTCTAAATTTTTGTAAAAAAAAATGGAATAGTATTGCTGTTGTGTCCACCCCATTGCACACACAAACATCAGCCTCTGGATAGAGCAATATTTGGACCATTCAAGAAAATTATAAACACAGCTGCAGACAACTGGATACGAAATCATACTGCCTAAACGATGATTATCCATTACATTCCTGGTACTGTTAGACAAGCATTTTCTCTTTTGATAGAAATGTAATTGTCGGGTTTACCTGTACCGGTATAAGTCCATACGAATAACTATGCACCATCATCTGTGACTGACCATACTTTACAAGTTAACAGTGAAATTCCACCAAATAATCTTTCACCAGTTCTGATGCAACGTCCTCCATCCAAGTTGATCCGGATACTGTAGTTGATCAAGTCATCAGCGTACAAATAGTAATGATATGTCAAACAAATCATACAATAATAACAAATTTTTATTCAACATTTACAGGATCCGTTATCTGCTAACGTTGATTCTTGGTCAACTAACTCAATTTCTGATCAAAGATCTAACTGGTCAGTACCAGGACCTAGTGGGTTACAACAAGCAAGTTCTTCTCAGTCGTTTAATTTCACACCTAAAAATCTTAGACTTTTACCACAAGTAGATCCGAGAACTGTAACATTTAAAGAACTAAAAAAATGTAAGACGGCAATATTGACGGACATGCCCGAAAAAAACGGAATTGAAGAAGAATACCAACAAAGAAATAAAACCAATAAAACTATTTTACAACCCGATACTAGAAAAGGCAACACGTCAAAACTGGTGTCGGACAGATGAACAAATAAAACACAAATAAACCTTTCATTTAATCGAAGAAATTGGCAGTGATGGTGATCGTCAATAGTGGTAGGATCTTAATACCCACGTTGTGTGATATTAGTAACTTATTCAGATTCTTTAATGAGTTCCATACAGGCTATATGTGCTAAATAAGAAAACACAGAAATTCGAATATATATACTTTATCTATTACTTTTAATTTTGAGGAAACCATAAAATGATCCAACATTTGTTGCAAGCATTGAGGAAACCCCAATAAAACTCAATCAGCTCATTATACCTTGAACATTAAGTTCAAATTCTGTACACATATGACAAATTATAAGAGACCAGTAACGTTGCATTTACTAGGTCCGACAAGCACAATTTATACCAACTCTGGGAATTTAGGATTCGCAACAAGTATATCATCAATAAAATGGAATACCAAAAGTTGGATGTTAGTACAAGGTCCAACAGAGTCAAAACGGTGTACCAACGAACTGTGGCAAGCTACGCTATTGCATGTTCCTCTTGACCAAGGAGGAGAGAAGTTGTGCGAGACGGAACTATAACTGTGATTATACTTCGGTAGGGGATGTTAAAGTACTTGTTGTCTGAACTAAATCATTTTTCACGGGTCCCGGACGTAGAATAATGGTTTGTTTGTATCTATATTCGGGGCAGATAAGGCCACTGAAAATCATCGTATCTATAGCTTGTTGAGTCGATACATGTCATTGAAGATCATTGTATCTATAGCTTGTTAGGTCGATACATGCCACTGAAGGTCATCGTATCTACAGCTCGTTGAGTCGATACATGCTATTGGAGGTCCTCGTATCTATTTTTATGACAGTTCAGAACAACAACAGTATGCCAACTTACAGAGACTTACTCCTCTCTAACCAAGAGTTCTTCAATAGAGAGTTTCACCTTATAATTTTGACAAAAATGTAAATGAATTATAAAATAAATACACCTGTCACAAAGGCAAAGCTTTGAGATGCTCGCAACAGCTAACAACAATCGACCCACAACGTGTTAGTATCGTCCTACCAACGTAGTCAAAAGTAACAACAAACGAATTCTTGAAATGTCTCTGTGATTCATGCAAAATACGCAATAATCAAGAAAGCAATATACTAATGTGAAGAACATAAATGGGATTTATATATGGCTATAATAATTTCATCAAAATAATTTTTGTTATTTTGATTAAAATTAATAAAGTTGAACTTTCATACTGGCATAGGTACCTAATAAATTTTTAGATTGAAAAATTTAATATTATTTTCATTATCTTGGGATTCGTGGAAATATCTTAAATTATGGTTAACAGTCTTTAACGCAACTGAAATTGTATTTTATGAACTTCTGATGCAAGGTAATAATTTGTTTGATAATAATAGCCTAAGTGTTCTTTGTTCATAAGAAATAAATTTTAATATTACCGGAATTAGGTGTGATAAATTCTCCAAAAGAATTGAAATGAGAACCTTTGGACCACTTCTATAAAGACGAAATATGATAGATGACCTTAATGGTTGCCAACGAAATGTAACCTTAGGTACTGTTTACGACAGCTAATTTATTATTTCGATATGGAAAAGTGAGACGTTATCACTTACATAGATACCAGATGATTTTTTGTTACCGTAACCACAAAACTCAAGGACTAGAAAAAATCGACGTACCATCTCCGTGACAAAAGTATAGTCTATCCTGGTAAATATGTAATATCTAATATGAAACTATGTTTACCTTAATATATTTATTTTTTTAATTAAGAAATTGTATTCTGAAAATTGGTCTAAGGCCGGAATTGCAAAATTTATCATTAGACGTCATCGTGTTACGTGAAAGATCCCGAAAATTATGGCAAAAGAAAAAGAGCTAGTCGATCAAGAGCAACAACACCACGTGAACGGTGAATTCTGAGAGTCACATCCAATTATGCTCTTACAACAAAACAAGCTGCAGTATACATGAATGTTGATATCTAAAATGAAGAATGTGTATTGAATCGACGACAAGCCGGGGGTGAGGTAGTGTAATGGTACGGTCAGAAAGTGGGTATTTAATGTATTTGATGTAATCATCGTTTAGTAATAATAACAATGATTAAAAAGTGATAAGTACTTACATATTAACAACACATCACGCATCGTGACCGAACAATAGTTTGATTCAGCGAACGGATTACCTTAATCTTTTATAGAGGAAGATTGTCAAATTAAACATTTCATGATATAATCACTTTATTCCAATTTACATTCAGAGTGGTAACGGCAGTCAATCTAAGTAAGCTGTCACTTATATCATAAAAAATGAGTTAAAAATAAGAGTGGGCGATTATTATTCTCCTACCTCTATTTATAGGTACGAGAAGAAAGAGAAAGGAGGAATAAATGATAATGAGTTTGAAGTGAATGGCGCTCCACTATGGCATAATTTTTAATAAATGCTAAATTGAGTTTCTTGGGCTCTAGTAATCAATTACTGAAATCCGGCTTTGCAATATAACTGAGAAGTGGTCGGAAATGAGAATAAACGACTTGAGAAGAGTTTTCTAATTAGAGAAATCGTCAATTACATTTCAATTCAGCTAATTTTAACTTAAATTAAAATGAATGGGTAATCAAAGGGCGTCTTGACAATAAATATATTTAGCGAGTACATGGTTTTAAAGCTAAAGCGCCTGGTACCTTCCGCTATATAGTATAGACGTTATAAAAAGGTCACTTTAAAATAAAATAAACAATATAAATAAACATTTGTCATTATAAGATTATAATTTGTACAAATATTGTAAAGCCTTTTCTCTGACCAAACATTTACAAATTATTCATCATTATCATCATAAGGTTCTCAGTCTTAAGACTACTTAAACACGCTCCTCCACTCTTTCCCCTATCCTGAGCTAATCTGTGCATGTCCCTAAAACTAGAACATCCTTTATTACATGTTTGTTTACAGTAATTTAATCTAGGTCTATCTCTACTCCTCTTAACTCCTGTTTCTCTTTCTAATATATCTCTAACTAGCCCTTCACGCCTGAAGTGTCTTACCAACCTATCCCACCTATTTCTTATTGACTTCCATAGCGGCCTCTTCTCCTGCTCTTTCTATTACCTCCTTATTTCTAACCTTTTCTATCCACGGTATTCTCCTAGTTCACCTACAACACTACATTTCAAGCGCTTCTAACCTTTTCNTTTAGCGAGTATTTAATGAGTTCCATACAGGCTATATGTGCTAAATAAGAAAACACAGAAATTCGAATATATATACTTTATCTATTACTTTTAATTTTGAGGAAACCATAAAATGATCCAACATTTGTTGCAAGCATTGAGGAAACCCCAATAAAACTCAATCAGCTCATTATACCTTGAACATTAAGTTCAAATTCTGTACACATATGACAAATTATAAGAGACCAGTAACGTTGCATTTACTAGGTCCGACAAGCACAATTTATACCAACTCTGGGAATTTAGGATTCGCAACAAGTATATCATCAATAAAATGGAATACCAAAAGTTGGATGTTAGTACAAGGTCCAACAGAGTCAAAACGGTGTACCAACGAACTGTGGCAAGCTACGCTATTGCATGTTCCTCTTGACCAAGGAGGAGAGAAGTTGTGCGAGACGGAACTATAACTGTGATTATACTTCGGTAGGGGATGTTAAAGTACTTGTTGTCTGAACTAAATCATTTTTCACGGGTCCCGGACGTAGAATAATGGTTTGTTTGTATCTATATTCGGGGCAGATAAGGCCACTGAAAATCATCGTATCTATAGCTTGTTGAGTCGATACATGTCATTGAAGATCATTGTATCTATAGCTTGTTAGGTCGATACATGCCACTGAAGGTCATCGTATCTACAGCTCGTTGAGTCGATACATGCTATTGGAGGTCCTCGTATCTATTTTTATGACAGTTCAGAACAACAACAGTATGCCAACTTACAGAGACTTACTCCTCTCTAACCAAGAGTTCTTCAATAGAGAGTTTCACCTTATAATTTTGACAAAAATGTAAATGAATTATAAAATAAATACACCTGTCACAAAGGCAAAGCTTTGAGATGCTCGCAACAGCTAACAACAATCGACCCACAACGTGTTAGTATCGTCCTACCAACGTAGTCAAAAGTAACAACAAACGAATTCTTGAAATGTCTCTGTGATTCATGCAAAATACGCAATAATCAAGAAAGCAATATACTAATGTGAAGAACATAAATGGGATTTATATATGGCTATAATAATTTCATCAAAATAATTTTTGTTATTTTGATTAAAATTAATAAAGTTGAACTTTCATACTGGCATAGGTACCTAATAAATTTTTAGATTGAAAAATTTAATATTATTTTCATTATCTTGGGATTCGTGGAAATATCTTAAATTATGGTTAACAGTCTTTAACGCAACTGAAATTGTATTTTATGAACTTCTGATGCAAGGTAATAATTTGTTTGATAATAATAGCCTAAGTGTTCTTTGTTCATAAGAAATAAATTTTAATATTACCGGAATTAGGTGTGATAAATTCTCCAAAAGAATTGAAATGAGAACCTTTGGACCACTTCTATAAAGACGAAATATGATAGATGACCTTAATGGTTGCCAACGAAATGTAACCTTAGGTACTGTTTACGACAGCTAATTTATTATTTCGATATGGAAAAGTGAGACGTTATCACTTACATAGATACCAGATGATTTTTTGTTACCGTAACCACAAAACTCAAGGACTAGAAAAAATCGACGTACCATCTCCGTGACAAAAGTATAGTCTATCCTCGTAATTTTGTAATATCTAATATGAAACTATGTTTACCTTAATATATTTATTTTTTTAATTAAGAAATTGTATTCTGAAAATTGGTCTAAGGCCGGAATTGCAAAATTTATCATTAGACGTCATCGTGTTACGTGAAAGATCCCGAAAATTATGGCAAAAGAAAAAGAGCTAGTCGATCAAGAGCAACAACACCACGTGAACGGTGAATTCTGAGAGTCACATCCAATTATGCTCTTACAACAAAACAAGCTGCAGTATACATGAATGTTGATATCTAAAATGAAGAATGTGTATTGAATCGACGACAAGCCGGGGGTGAGGTAGTGTAATGGTACGGTCAGAAAGTGGGTATTTAATGTATTTGATGTAATCATCGTTTAGTAATAATAACAATGATTAAAAAGTGATAAGTACTTACATATTAACAACACATCACGCATCGTGACCGAACAATAGTTTGATTCAGCGAACGGATTACCTTAATCTTTTATAGAGGAAGATTGTCAAATTAAACATTTCATGATATAATCACTTTATTCCAATTTACATTCAGAGTGGTAACGGCAGTCAATCTAAGTAAGCTGTCACTTATATCATAAAAAATGAGTTAAAAATAAGAGTGGGCGATTATTATTCTCCTACCTCTATTTATAGGTACGAGAAGAAAGAGAAAGGAGGAATAAATGATAATGAGTTTGAAGTGAATGGCGCTCCACTATGGCATAATTTTTAATAAATGCTAAATTGAGTTTCTTGGGCTCTAGTAATCAATTACTGAAATCCGGCTTTGCAATATAACTGAGAAGTGGTCGGAAATGAGAATAAACGACTTGAGAAGAGTTTTCTAATTAGAGAAATCGTCAATTACATTTCAATTCAGCTAATTTTAACTTAAATTAAAATGAATGGGTAATCAAAGGGCGTCTTGACAATAAATATATTTAGCGAGTACATGGTTTTAAAGCTAAAGCGCCTGGTACCTTCCGCTATATAGTATAGACGTTATAAAAAGGTCACTTTAAAATAAAATAAACAATATAAATAAACATTTGTCATTATAAGATTATAATTTGTACAAATATTGTAAAGCCTTTTCTCTGACCAAACATTTACAAATTATTCATCATTATCATCATAAGGTTCTCAGTCTTAAGACTACTTAAACACGCTCCTCCACTCTTTCCCCTATCCTGAGCTAATCTGTGCATGTCCCTAAAACTAGAACATCCTTTATTACATGTTTGTTTACAGTAATTTAATCTAGGTCTATCTCTACTCCTCTTAACTCCTGTTTCTCTTTCTAATATATCTCTAACTAGCCCTTCACGCCTGAAGTGTCTTACCAACCTATCCCACCTATTTCTTATTGACTTCCATAGCGGCCTCTTCTCCTGCTCTTTCTATTACCTCCTTATTTCTAACCTTTTCTATCCACGGTATTCTCCTAGTTCACCTACAACACTACATTTCAAGCGCTTCTAACCTTTTCTCATTATTATATTAATAAAAATTCGTAATAATATTGCAGATTAGCTATAATTAACACAAAATATTGAAATAACCTCCATAAAGTAATTTTGTTCGAAACATATAAGTTTAGACTATATTAATTGTATTGATCAAGTTTTTGCAATTTTGTAACTGTTGATTTTATTGTTTATTGTTAAACTTATGGTCATGGTTAGTTAGTATAATTAGAGGGATCGAGATCCGAAAAGGAACACCCTCCTCAAATTTTTAGCACACACTTATTTATAGACTAGATGATGACATGATGACATTTCAAAAGAATTTCAGCGACTCAAACTGGAAGGGGTAAAAAAATTGTTGTGGTAAGAATGCATCATTGGGGCAGCAGATTATATATACGTTATGTTAATTGGTTCAAAGGTTATAATACTCGTCTAGTATGCATATATGTAGGTACATAATCGAATATTAATTTAGTTGCATGGATGAACTGTTATACACCTTAACGGAGCCTGAAGGAATATTATTTTAGTTAGGTGACTTTGGCGGTAAAGGACATGCTTCCAATGTAGTATTCCATTTAATAGATAGACGCTTAAACATTCGCCATTCGGTATTTATGGACAATTATTGTAACAGCCTTGACCTTCCCATCAAGCCATAGGAACGATAAGCATTTCCACGGGTACACCGAGAATAGGTCGTTAAGGCATCCAAGAGGATGTTGAATTGACGAAATTAAAAGCAGAGGAAACCATTTCACATGACCTACATTTCTACTAAAATTCCTTGTGGGAATCGGGACAAATTGAATACGGCGAAGAAAAAACTAAAACCAATATGTATTTATAATAAAAATAAAGGGGCGGGTGATTAGCAGGATCAGTTCATTCCTTGGTATCCTTGTTAAAGGGAGGCATTACGCTGAATAGGAAAAAATTAGGATTAATATTTGTCAAATGCTGCTTCTAAATGCAAATTTACTTTTTAACCCTTAACTACTCGTGCTGATGTAAAAAATACACCAACGTGGTGCCGAAACTGCCAAGTTCGTCCGATCGCTTTTTCGGCTCGCAAAGCCAACTAT
The DNA here is from genome assembly GCF_000699045.2 of Agrilus planipennis. NCBI lineage: Eukaryota > Metazoa > Arthropoda > Insecta > Coleoptera > Buprestidae > Agrilus > Agrilus planipennis. Next base: position 333,667 of record NW_020439044.1, on the reverse strand, counting down.
GCTTCACTCGATGTATCTTCCAAATGTAGTCGCGATACCTTTTTGATCGCTGAAGTAGACAGTGAGATATTCCGAAAAATTGGTTATGGTGTGCAGAATACGCCAATTCTGTAAGTACTATAAAATAAAAAAATAACGTGTTCTGAAGTTTGCTCATCGGCAAATATCTACAGTATGTAGTCAATGGATTCTTATGTTTTAAGCATAACTGAAAATGAAAAATCCGAAAATATTAACCCAAAAGGAATTGGAAGCTGTGGACCATGTTAGATACGATATGGACTTCGAAGAAGATGTTGGAGGGGAAGATGATATTTCTGATGAAGATAAACTGAATTCGAATTCTGAACAAGAAATAAGCGAACAAGAAGAGAAAGATGAAGTGGACGGTAAACAAAACTCTGATTCTGAAGGTGTTTCTGTTTCGGTATGAGAGGCAAAAAGAGAAGAATGTTGGCAAAGATAAAAAAAAATTCGCACGTGACATAACTGATGAGATGATCGCTTTTTTAAAAATTTTCGATGATGAAATGATTGAACATATTATTCAATGTACTAATTTGGAAATTTTAAGTTTTTAACCAAATTTTCAACGAAAACGAGACGCAAAGGACGGTACAAAGACGGAAATACTACCTTTCATAAACTTATAGTTTTTATCTGGATCTAATAAGTAAAACCACACTAGTTTTTTGGAATTATGGACAAAAGACGGCACCGGAGCAGAAATATTTCAAGCTTGCATGAGTTATCAAAGGTTTGTTTTGTTATTTGCAAACGTCAGATTTGATGACAAAAGAACAAGGAACGAAAGGAAAAAACAATTAAGTTAGCCGCAGTATGATTTATTTTGGACAAATTTGTTAATAAGTGCAAAAAAACTACTCTCTGGGAGAATTTATGATAATAGAAGAACGTTGACTGCATTTAGAGGAAGGTGCAATTGTGTCCACTATATACCTACCTAAATATGGATTGAAGGTATTTGTGCTTTGTGATGGTAAAACATTTAATGTGAACTGTCATAGTTCAACGTTTGCTGGAACAACAAATAGGAATTAAAAGAAATTTAACCATCGATAATTGGTAGTCAAGTTATCCTTAGGTAATGGAACTGTTAAAAGACAAAATAACATTTATTGGAACTTTAAAAAAAAATAAACGGGAGCTGCCGTGTTGGATCCATATCCATTTTTGAATTTCAAAAGGATGTAACGATAGTTTCACATGTCAAAAAAATAAAATAAAACTGTTATTTTGATACCAACCATGCACGACGACTCAGCTATTGACCCAGATACCAACAAACCAGAAACTATATTGCACTATAGTGTCACAAGGGTAGTGTGAACCCAGTGGATAACACTTATTCTGTTGGCCCTTGGCTCTCTTGTTGCAGTTGCTATATATTGCATGCATCAATTGTCAAATTTTATATAACGTCACTCAAAAGCGAAACAAATTAATCCCTTTTAAAAACTTCCGACATAGAAGAAATAGTATTAGAAATAGCTGGGCATGAAGACAATTCTACAAGAAGTTATTTAATCGAGAGGAGTCTAGAAACTGTCTGGTAACACCCTCCACCACAACAACGTCTGAGCTGGATGTGCTGAATCATGAATCACATCCCAGAAATGTCCATCTTTGCGAAATGAGCATTTAGCCTTTGGAAGGAACCAAGCATTATCTGTTGCTGAAGTATATTTTTTCCCATTTTAGAACTATACATTTCTTAAGCAGTAAGAAAGAAGAAGAACCTGACAAGTAGAGAAATTACATGAAGACGACTGGGCATCAATTTGAGCGGAAAGCAAATCACTTCAATGGAAAGGAAGTGATCAACATTAATGTCAAGGAACTTTTTAAAGATGTTGAACTGTTTCGTGTCGAACGCCTATTCACTAAGAAATATTGAACTTGGTTAGTGGAAGTCAGGCGACCAACTCTAAAAAGGTCATACATTTATATGAAATGACTGTAACTGAGACTGGATTTACCGGAGTTAAATTTAGCATTGACAAAAGCGAACTGGAAGTTGATTATGGAATGAATGAATCCCTCGAATTAAGCCAAATATTAGTCCACGTTGACGCCTCGCTCATCAGAAGATGTATTAAGGTAAAAAACAGTTGCATATCACACCTCTATTCGCTTGATTTTCAGTCATGCAGCCTCGAACCATACGCACTTGACAACTTTTTAAGTCAAAACAGCCTCTATAAATGAGATATGTAAGAAGACATGTAGGTTCATATATCAGCCAGAAGGATTCAAGGACAGCAGTAACTTTATCTACAAACTGAACAAGCGTTTTTACAGATTGAAACCTAGTACTTGCTTCAATCTAGTTTGGGAAGTGAAATGCAAAATTCTTAACTTATTTGAAGATTGTAATAATTGATGGAAATCCCTGTCGTTTTCTATTTGATTGTTGATTATTGCAGGTGAAAAGAAAGTAGGAATTATTAAATTTGAAATTAACTTAGCATGAAATTCGAAATCACTTTTGGCAGAAATCTACGAAGTGAAGCTTAATAGCTTCAAATGGAACTGAAAATACATTAGAATGGAATCTTCATAAGCCAGGCAAAAGGAATTCAAAATATTTTGCTACGTATTCTATTTAATTCTTTGGATCTGGCGACTACACCATTAAAACTGTGGGAAGCTATTGCACGTATCAGCTCCATACAAAGAAGTTGTTGGAAGTGTGCTTAATCTATCAACAATGTCACGTCCTGGCATCACTTTTGTTGTGAACTGTCGTTGCAGATTTTGCAGAAAATTTATGGAAAGTCACTGTAAAATGATCAAAGGAGTGGTTGACTTCAGACGTGACAATTTGATTGTTTACACTGATTCAGTCTACGAATGAGTCAATTGGTCACACAACAAGTGGTAATTTTGTAATGCGTAGTTAGTGGACCAATTTTTGGGTACTCCCAAAACGAGAGACTAGTGGCAACATCGAAGCAGAAGCGGAAACAAAGAAACTGCATCCTCAATCGACGACATTCGTCGCATCAGTAAGAAATTATAAATCCTAAAGTCAGACAATGAGTCTGTTATATGAATATGCTGAGCAACACGAAGAAAAAATTGGAAAGGAAAGAAGCATATTAACATTCCAAGAAATTTTATTCCAAAACACGATAGAAGGATAATTGAACTGCAACACATTAGGAGTTCTAATCAGCTGACTAATATATTTAGTAAAACACTAACTCGTAAATTTTCGAAGACGTGCGTCAAAAAGCATTTAATTAGATTTGAACGCAAGAAGAACACTTAGTGTCTTTAAGTTACAATAAACTATTAAACAATTTATAATATGTAATTGACGTTATATTCACTTTCAATTACTTTACATGAACGACTGCTTGTTTAATTTCCACTATAGCGGCACCAGTTACTACAGATAATGACTGGAGGGCTATTAAACGGTAATAATAATTATAATTAATTGTGACAGAACATACATATGTGTAGATATCTATATGCGTCTGTAAACAGGCCGCTGTTTAAGCAATTAATTTTACTGCGGAAACATGTGGCAGTTCTGTCAGACACACCAAGTTGTCCCGAACAAGAGACATTTGTGCATAACTTTCTATCTCTCTCTAGTTCAGCATCGTTAACATAAATGGGAAGTTATTAAAGGTCAATTAACTAAAATGCGTAATGTACGCAAACATAGACCGATAAGATATTTATTCCCATATTAACCAAAGACCTCTAAAATAAAAGAAGTTATCAAACATATGAAATTGGGTTTTACTTGGTAAAACTCACATTAACTTTATACAAATAAAACTTAAAATCACAATATATGTGGAACCTACGACAATTGATTCACAACATACCAACCTTTCCAAGTGTAACCCTCACTTTTAGTTAAGACAAAAACCCTGTCCTCATAACACATGAACCTGAGCTACTGTTATACGATAATCTCTCTCCACGCACGCATAGGGTCAAGTACATGGAATCGGATCAACTTCCATTACATGGGAGACAAATAGCTTCGTAATTGTTGTTGTACTTAATTTCTGAATTGACAGCTTTTTTGATTTCAATAAATTCTTCATTCAACATAAACTGCTGTAACCTTTTGATGACCACCAGAACTTCTGCTATTTCTGAAATGCCTCTAACAAACATAGCCGTCAGCGACTGAGCAATGATGCTGTAGTAGGCGGTGAAAAAAATCACCTTAGATGCAGTAATTTTTCCCCTGTTAACACAATGGTTAAAAGGGCACAGAATAAGGCAACTCTTGTTGTAAACAAATTAAAAGTCATAAACAAAGCTCGAACATAACATAGTTTTGTTATGATTTTAATTTCCATCCTTCTGGCGTGCCGTATTATTTTACTAAAGGGGATTTCCCAGGCATACATTTTTTATAATTTAATTAATTATAATTTATTCAATTATAAATCACTTGGTTAAGCAAATCCAGCGTTACTATCAATTAAAACTGAAACTGACCCTCCAATAACCGCTACAAAGATTACATGCTTTATCGGGGTTCTTCTGTTGAGTGGCAACAATTTTCTACCTCCAAAAAGAATGTACTCGAGTACGAAAGATGATGCACATAATAAAATGGTAGCTGACAACATGAGCAGAAACAGATTTTATCAGATTCAAAAGTTCATTGATATTTGTGAAGTATGGAAGCTACGGTCATTCATGAACATGCAGAAGCAGACGTTTTTAGAGCATTTTTAACTAATTAAATATTTATCGTACAATGAATCTATGCTAAAATACTTTGGACATCACGGATGTAAACAATTTATCTGTACAAACCCATTAGATTTGGTTTTAAAATGTGAAGTCTCAACACCATGGAGGGGTACCTAATCAATTTTGATTTGTATTAAAGGATGAATCCTCGCGGAATGATATAAATTGTTTGCAAAGGCAGCTGCTCCATTGGTTCTGATCTTCAAAAAGTTACTTCAGCAAGATCTACCTATGTAATTCACATTGACAACTTAGTCGAAATTTGCTATCCTACCTTAGAAACCTAGGCTAGAGTGTAGGAAAAGTAGGTAGGTAGTAGAGTATTAGGAAAAATCGGACACCAAAATCATGCCCACTGACGAACAAAAAAAGATTTTCAAAAGAAAAGAATTTTATAAAGATGTATTCAAAAGAAATTATGGAATTCTATTTGTAAGATGGATGGATAATGCAGTAATTACGACAGTAAATGCGGAAGTAGGAATTCAGCCTGTAAGCACATTGAAAAGGTACTCACAGCAAGTAAAAAGAAATATAATGATGCCTCGTCCTCAAGGGCAAAAAATAGTACTAGGTAGTTCATATTTATCTGGTTAATAGATACTGCGATACAAATTTCTCTATAGAACAAGTAATACAATAATGCATCTATCTTACACTTTAGAAAGGAGATAGTTCCCTTAGGGATTCAGTGGGACGTCCTAGCCTAGAAAACGATCAACCATTACTACTGGAAACAATTGCGCATATTGCTTCATTTGGGAGTGCAGCAGATGATAGAATACGAACGGAATCTATTCGCAGTGTAAAAACTCTTGATGAACTCACACAAAAATTACGTAAAATAGGATTTAACATTAGTCGAAGTGGGACATATTTTCGTTTGATTCCCAGAAAATCTAATTCTGTGTAAATATTATGTGCGTTAAAACCCTCTATCCTAAATCTATTTTCTTATTTCTAGAATTACAACTGCTGCTCACGAATCAATAAAAAAAGACAGAATGCATTAAAAAAAATGGACATAACAATGTTTACGTAATCATAGGAACGGGGTAAGACCTTCGTTTACTTTTGCTGACAAGGGGTATGGGGAGTAAATAATTGTAATAAAACTGCTTACGTAATACTTGAACGGCCCCTAAGGTTCCAGAACGGATAAATCTTACTAAACATATGGATGTAACGTATGATAGAATCGATCAGTTATTTGCATCCTGTAACAGAAGACGCTGTGCCGGGTAAGGTATTTGCCAAAAATACAGCGTGGGATTATGTAATAAGTTCCATATGGTATCGGTAAATTTCCAAACAGTCGTCATATTATATTTCATAAAAATTCCTTTTTGGACCTTTTTATAGCAAGACTACATTAAATATGTCAACAAATCAATACTTGCAAAAAAACAATTAACTCGGGAGTTAACGAGTTAATGTCGCAGATGCATTTGGGTTTAACACCAGAAGAAATATTTTATTTACATTTGAATTCGGGAATGACGCCAGCCGTGAAATGAAAATAATGGAAGAGAACGGCTCGCAACTATCTGAAGGTGTTGAAAACAAACAGGATAATAGAATTAATAGTATTTTACATACTGCTACCAGCGATGAGCAAATGTACGTATCTACATAATTGATTTTATCCTAACAGGCATCCAAACATTGTGTAGTAGTAGATCGTTTGTTTATTTTAAACTTTCGATAACCGACACTACTTACATTCTCCATTCATGCAGCGTGCTTATCGCAATTCACTATTTGGTACACACCTGCGTTCCCGCGCACAGGACCGGCTTCGAATGATCAATTATTGTGATTTTATCAAAAACACCTTACTGAACTTACCAAGCGGTTCCCTACTGAATCTTGATTCAGAATTTGACAAAGACATAAGAAATAAATAAGAGGCTTCATCGTTTTCTGAATCACCCAAGTGTGTCCTAGCTAAAAAAAAATAATTTAGTCAAAAGCGACTATTTCGTCCGAATTGTTGCTTTAATTGCCATATTGTTATGAATATAAAAACAAAAACCAGAAGTACGACTGAACATTGTAACATTGTTTAGCCATTTATTTACTGAAAACAAATACAGAAAAAAATACACTTCCTAAAATACGTATTGGTATTTGGTTTGTGTAAATTTTATGAAATATATAGTAAATTATTTTGAAAAGTTAAGTTGTCTCATAAAAATACAATAAATAGGAATATTTTTAAGAACCATATGTACTAATAGTTCTTTGTTCAGTCTGATAACTAAGCCACCGTTTTAAGAAATGAATGACGCTTTTACATTCACTTTTCCATATACTATAAGTAATCATAAGTTGCTAAATCTTACAATCATTTCCAAAGCATATGTTCAATGTTTTCGTCTAAATGGTATATTTGCTTAGCATAAATTATGTGCGAATATCAGACAAAATACTACATTTATTTGTACAAATCACCGAGTCTGTTATTATTTTATTTTGTTTCGACTGGTACTGCTGGGAAACTCATTTCCATTTGAACTCCTCCTTGCAATTGCTTGGAATTTCTGCGATAAGACGTAGGGTCTAGACTTGGTTTCCTACGACTGAGATGTCTTTCCACCCACTTGAGCAAAGTGAGTACTGAGTCAGTTGAAGGTAACCGCCTTTCCGCTGATGTCTTGGTTATTGACGAAGACGTGACCCTAAACGTAGCAGCCATACCTTTAAGAGCCTATAAATTTAATTAAAAATGTTTTACTTAACTGTATTTACATGTAAAACTATTTATTTAATACATTTTTATTTAATTTTAGATAAATAAACGATGGGGAAACCAATGAGGATATCTGGAGCTAATTGAAAGATAAGATATTGGAAATACCTTGAGAATATTACAGGGTAGAACTGGGATATTAAACAAAATTGCAAAATCATAAGGGTTCAGTAACCACAAAACCCAGAATCTCAAAAGGTTAGTTGATGAAAAGGAAATCAAAGGAAATCTATGAATACCTTTTAGAAAAAGACATATTGTGTGCATCACTTTGAAACTGTATTACCTTTTGCAGGGCAAACGTTAAAATAATATTGCAGAAATTGGGCACACTGGTTTTCCTTTTTATGAAATAGGCGCATTTATATAAACCAAATATTAATCTTACAGAAAAGGGTATAATGGTTACACAACCCGGATTTTCTAATTGTACTGAATAAATTGACTTCGTTCAATTAAACAGAAGTACATGAATCGTTGTAAATAAGCATATTATTTATTTAAAGTACCTGCATGGCATCTTCATCTGTTACGTCATCCCCACAGTATATGATTCGGATACGTTCACTCCAATCTACACCAAATGCCGTCCTTAAAATATATATTGATGCTCTTCCTTTGTTCCATTGAACAGGGGGACGAGCTTCAATAGCACAATGAGCTTTGCCAGCCTTAAAACCGGCTTCTTCAATAAGCTTTTTTGCTTTTGCTGCCAAATCATTTCTGATATTTACTGGTACTTCACGGAAATGGAAAGTTAAAAGGGCACCTTTGTTTTCAACCCACCCGCCATCTTTACATACTTTTTCTTGAAGATTTTTCAGAAGATCTTCAACTTTTCCTTTAAATTCTGTTGGCATGGGATGAACGAATTTGCTTCCGTCTGGATGGAGAATTTCTAATCCATGACTACCAGCATATGTAATTCCTTCAATCCCTACCTGTATAAACAAAAAGCACTTTCAATGTATCTGGGATATCTAATGACTTTTTATAAGTTTACCATTTCTTTCACATTATGTACATTTCTTCCTGAAACAATAGCTATGTAGCAATCAGGGAGATTGGAGAGCCTCTGAAGAACATTTTTTGTCTCTTGTGGAATTATGGCAAGATCTGGATGGGGAGCTATTGGTGCTAATGTACCATCATAATCCAAAAGAAGGGCAAGTTTATGTGTATTTCCAATATACCTAAAAAATTTCTTTGTTAGTATTTTAATTCATTTCAATTTTATGAATAGGTACTTCAACATAAATTGAGCAAAATCCAAATTATAAAAAAGTGTGATATAATTAAAATCAATTAAATACATACTTGGACAAATATTCATCAAAATCATCAAGGGTAACTTGTGGCATTGTAATTGCTCCGACTTCATCATGATCCTCTTGAGCTGAAAGTGAACCCATAGCTGACAGAAATGATTTTGTCCAGTAATTAACATCGTTTAATTTCTCCCTTCGTCTCAAGTAGTTCATTCTTAAAATTCTTTCATCTTCTGGCATCGTAAGAGCTCGATGAATTACTTCCGCTGCACTATCTATTTCGTATGGATTACAAATGAGAGCTTCATGCATTGTTTCACCTGCGCCAGCGAACGGTGATACAATAAGAACACCTGGAGGTGTGTTTATTTGGCAAGCCACGAATTCCTTTGCGACTAAATTCATGCCATCTCTAAGAGGAGTTACTAAACCTACATATGCTTCTCTATAAAATGCAGCCAATTCGTCTTGACTGACACATCCAAAAATATAACGAATAGGAGACCAGTTTGGCGTCGTAAACCTCCCATTTATTCTACCAACTAATTGATCAATTTCTTCCTTCAATTCCTGATATTCTTTTACGTCAGTTCTTGAAGGCACGGCAATCTGTAGTAAAGATACTTTTTCCTTGTGTTCTGGATGCTTTTCTAAAAGTGTTTCAAAGGACTTCAATCTGTTCACCAGACCTTTGGTATAATCCAATCTATCTACACCGAGAATAATTTTCTGGTTTGTTGACAGAAGTTTCGGTGCTGTATGGGCTAATTCAACAAAACGATCAAATGGAATACCAATTGGCAGAGGTCTAACTCTAACTGTCCGACCTCCATGTTCTACTAGTAAATTTTTACGATCAACACGACATCCCAAACTACGTTGACAGCAGTCCACAAAATTAAGACAGTAATCTGTAATGTGGAACCCGACCATATCACATCCTAACATACCCTGCAAAATTTCATCTGCCCAAGGAAATAACCTAAATATATCCCATGGAGGGAACGGAATGTGAAGGAAAAAACCTAATTTGCACGGAACTTCTTCTTCTTCAGCAGTCTACAACAATAGCAAAAAATAGATTGTTATGTTGAAAAAAAAAAAAATAGTGATAGTAACTGTAATAATGTATTTTCGGAACCCTTTTGTAAAGTAGCTTCAGCTAATTATGCTTTGCTGTATCTTCAAAACACAACAATTAAACCTTCGTAATATTTTTTCACTAATCAAAGTACTTTACTGATCAACACTAAAACATCTTATATATTTGTAGATATAAATTCGTATTGAATGAACTCAGTAGAGTAAAATGCTATCTAACTCTTATCTCTTGTTTTTATATTTCAAATTTCGATTCTTATAGTGAGAATCAATCACTTATAGATTAAGTCACTGGGTACATACTTGTCTTATCCAATTTGCAGCAAGCATAAGATGGTAATCGTGGATCCAAATAAGTGGAGGTTCATTCTCAGCTTCTCCAGATTTTACCAACCTCTTAAGGGCTTCGAAAGTACGGTCCGCAAATTCTTTGTTTACTTCTGTATAAGCTTTATATTTATCTCCACGAAATATGGCTCTATCAGGCATTGAGTGGAAGAGCGGCCAAAAAGTAGCATTACAACAGCCATTGTAATAATCGTCGAACTTAACTGGATCAACTTGAACAGTTACCACCTACACATAACAAAATTTAGTGTTAGAATTGACGTAGAAATAATAAAATTCAAAGCTCGTCAGATAGTTTCAATTCCCACCTCCCCCCAACTTTATCTTATACGTAAATGTAATGTTTTCGATTTATGTATAGGGATAGGGTTCTTAACGAGCTTGCACAGCTACTTTTGCGTCAAATAAAATATTCAGTTTTATTTTCATTTTAAAGAATTTGGTTAAATCTTGTATACACTACATTTAGTCTACATTTACAGGTACTCCTACAGATCAGTTTAGTTTAAAGTGTAGATACTTTCAAGTATTATACTTCGTTTAGTTTTTGTAGCGATGTGACCTTCACTTTAACCGGCGCAAAGTAGAAAAGAACAGCACTAGGACAGAAAAGAAAGGNTTAAAGTGTAGATACTTTCAAGTATTATACTTCGTTTAGTTTTTGTAGCGATGTGACCTTCACTTTAACCGGCGCAAAGTAGAAAAGAACAGCACTAGGACAGAAAAGAAAGGTGACAACTCTCGGTCAAACTCTTAACCGGTGAGGAGCGTATAATCCGTACAGTACTGCACGGAAAAATTGACCATTTTATCCACTACAATTGCATTGCTCAAATGTGCTGTTGTTGGTACCAATTACTACTGAAAAAATCAACGAGATGTTTATTTATATTTGAAGACATATTAAAGGCTTTAACGCTTATTTTCGACTCGCACTACTATTCATGATTGACAAAACTTTTGGCAGGTACTGTATGAAAAAGTAATGAACAACAGTCGAGAGTATAATGAGCTTTTTTCTCCCTACCTACGATTTTGCCAGCGCGCATCCAAGACATTGGAACATTAGAGAAAGTAAATGAAGTATATTTGTTTATCCCTGTACAGTACTTGGGATTAGGTAAGTGAATGATAAGCAATAAATTTTGGTTTTAATTAAATTTTATAGTTTGAGAAGCTTTAAAAGTTGATTAGGACACAATTAGGTATATTCACCACAAAATTCAGCAACGTAGATGCAATGAAACTGACCTGAAGGTATAGCCCGCGGACGGGTGGTAAAAAAAGCTCCCTCGTTAGCACTGATTAATTCAGGTTTTTTCAATCTGTTCATAGTTACTCTCGCCGCTAGCGGCAGTTTTGAGCGTATAAACGTATGGTCTTTGTAACTGGTGTGTTTATGTTAATATTAACTTACAGTTTTATTCAATACGATAAAACTATATATTGGCGAAGTCTTGGTTAAAAAGGGGGAAGACCATGTAAGTTGACGTACTTCTGTTGTTCTGAATTGAATACAAATAAAAACGACGTATAAAAGTATATTTTTCATTCATTAAATACCTTAGGTCAAGCATTTCTCAAAACGTATATCTCTAAGTAAATAACATTACAGCGTAGCATTTCGTCCTAAATTGTAAAAATAAATCATATTATAAATGTCTTAATACTTTTTTTTAACAGTGATAAGTATAACTCCAGATCTCGGTAATGTTCGTAATCTATTATACAGTGATGTCAACAAGGGTTACGTTGACACCAAATAGCATGTAAATATTATTTAAATACTTCATCGATAATATATTTACTACAGACAGTGCGTGGTACTGAATCGAACAGGATTAATCTGAGTAAAAGGAATTTGAGTTGGTCTGATAAGGGAATTAACCTAATCGATTATATTAAAGTAATTACCAGTGGCGTAGCGTGCCTGGGCCCTATATCAAAATTAGTTGGGGGCCCCAAATGAAGGGTAAAGCTTTCTCAGAGAAGAAACAAAGGTAAAGGTCTGGATTATCTAGATAGCAGGGGGGATTGAAAGAGAAGGTCTTCTTGAGTAAACCACTACAAAAAGTTCGCGGCGGTCACACCCCCATAAAAAGTTATGGGGTTGCAAAGTTCTGTAATTTTCATACACTATAAAGTCTAATAAAATTTAATAGATTACTTATTATTACGAATTATCCAACATTTATAATATTGATAATTAGTAAAGAGCCAAAAAAANAATGTGCGGGCTCTTTTATTTCGTTTTTGAAATAAAACGCTGCAGACGATTCGTTAATTTGTAAAATGTATATTTAATGATTTTAGTTCGTTACAGTTCGGCAATTCTAAAGTGACTAAAACTAAATTAAAGGAATATAAATTAATATGTGCACTTGTGTGCAACAACAGGTTCTTTTTTCATATCAGGGTTTACTTTTGCAAAATAGTCTAAACATAAACATCCGTCGCGACTCTAGTCTTATCGCCAAACTTGCTATAGTTTGCACATAAATTATTGATTGTTTCTATGTAGTTTTCATTGTTTTCATTTTCGAATATTCTTTGAAAATTAATATACAAAACACACTTACATACCCACAAGCATATGAAAATCAACAAAATAATAAACTTTTCAGCCCCCATAACTTTTCATGGGGGTGTGATCGCCGCGAACTTTTTATGGTGGTTTACTCAGGAAGACCTCCTCTTTTAATCCACCCTGCCCACACCCCCTTCGGGGGTTAATCTAGACCTTTACCGAAACAAAAATGCTTGCATTAAATTAAAATAAATATGTTTTGATTATAGGTTATCGCTTCCTCCTATAAATTGAGCTAGTTAAACAATTCAAATTAAATATACACTTTTATTGTCTTTTTTTCGATAAATTGATTTATTAAATCATCTATAGCTGAATATGATTTAAGTTCTAAAATTTCAACTTCTATAGACAATAGTGACAAGTATATAACCGTTCCTGCCCCGTCGAAGTCCTTAGGTAATTTTTTATCAGTTTTAATTTTGAAAAACTTAAACGGGGGAATCCCGCAAAAACCGATGTACAATGACAAACCACGGAGAGAAATATTTACACGTTTTATTTCATTCCGTTTCAAACGTTATTACATTGTAATACAATACAGTCGTGTTTTTCTGATTATTTATTGGTTAATTAGTTTGATTTGTGAAAAGAATGAGTGAAAGGACAAGAGATTATCCCAGTGGAGTTATGAAAAGAAAAAGTAATAAAAAAGGAGGAAAAAAAAGTGCCCAAAATTTCTTAATTTTTTCAGAAATTAGCTTCTGTGAGTGATTTAGATTGCAATGGTAAGTACTTGTCATTTCTGAAGTGAAAACTCTATAGGCACGTATGACAGTTTTTTTCCCGGGAGGCACGAGATTAAGTGACATTGTGGATATTTTACTAATTTTTGCTTACACACGTAAGGGCCTCTGTAGCCCGGGGGCCCCGTATCATTGATACGGCAGTAGCTACGGCCCTGGTAATTACTTATTACTTAGATACATGCTAATCATCAATTCCACCAGAGTGCCCTGTTTACTTAAAGACAGGAATTATACGATTTAAAAACTTATAAATTGCTAAAATCAAAGCAAAGTGGAAAAGGGGGAGGGAGGGACTTGAAAAGCAAGTCTGCAGTCATGCCATACGTAGGTATGATTAATACAACCTTACCTATCAGGCTCTAATGTATAGGGTTGTTCGGAAAGTCATTTCGTTTTTTCCCGACAGAGGATTTAATTGTATTCTTTTGCACCCAACTTCACATTTAAGCCGTATAATTTTTATATACTTTGAGAGCTCATATAGCAAGGCTTGTGTGTGAAAAATTCCAATTAATTCTACGCAGTAGTTTTTGGTTGGTGCCCTTTTAAATATGGAGAGCGATAAGCAGCATTTTCGACATATCTTACTGTTTTACTACAGAAAGGGTAAAAATGCTGTTCAAGCCAGAAAGAAATTGACTGATGTGTATGGAGAAGGTGTGTTGACAGTACGCCAGTGCCAGAACTGGTTCGCTAAATTTCGATCCGGCAATTTTGATGTCGAAGATGCACCACGTTCGGGAAGGCCGGTTGAAGCTGATAAAGACGCGATAAAGGCATTAGTTGATGTGAACCGGCGAATAACAACACGTGAGATCGGATTGAGGTTAAATTTATCAAATTCAACAGTTTATGACCACTTGAAAGGCCTGGGATTATCCTCGAAGCTCGATGTATGGGTTCCCCATGTTCTCACAGAGAGAAATCTGTGTCGCCGCATTGACGTCTGCGATTCGCTTCTCAAACGTCACGAAAATGATCCGTTTTTGAAGCGCATCATCACTGGGGACGAAAAATGGGTTGTATACAACAACGTCAAACGCAAGAGGTCATGGAGCAAAAAAGATGAACCGGCTCAAACCATTTCCAAAGCCGATATTCACCAAAAAAAGGTGATGCTGTCTGTTTGGTGGGATTTTAAAGGAATCGTTTTTTTTGAGCTTTTACCGGATAACACAACGATTAATTCGGAAGTCTACTGTCATCAGCTGGACAAACTGAATGATGCACTTCAACAGAAAAGGTCAGAACTAATCAACAGGAAAGGTGTAGTGTTTCACCAAGACAACGCGAGACCTCACACAAGTTTGGTCACTCGCCAAAAGCTTTTACAGCTTGAATGGGATACAATGCTACACCCACCATATTCTCCAGACCTGGCACCATCGGATTATTATTTGTTCCGGTCACTCCAAAATTTTTTAGACGGTAAAACCTTCACCTCAAATGAGGAGGTCAAAAAAATCCTCGATCAGTTTTTTGCCAGCAAAGGCCAGAAATTTTTCGAGAGTGGAATTATCCTACTACCAGAAAGATGGCAAAAGGTGATGGACCAGAACGGTCGAAATATAATTTAATAAAGTATTTGTTTATTATACGAAAACTGTCTTTCATTTCCACAAAAAAAACGAAATGACTTTCCGAACAACCCTATATAATTTAACTAGCTTTTCCCCGCGGCTTCGCTCGCAAAAATTAATATTGTTTCTCCGTAAAACCTTTTAACTCCCAATTCATCCTTACAACGTTTTAATTTTATGTAATGCCTCCATCTTAGATTTCAAATACAAACGTAGCAACAATATTTCATCCTTAAGGGTTGATTATTAAAAATTGCCAAAACAGGTATTTGCTTAATTTCAACAATGAGCAACCTTCGAGTAAATCCGAGTACAAATAAAATATACCCCGTGGAAACGTTGCAACCTTTTTTCATTTGATTAATAATATCAAACAGTATATATGCAGGTTTCAAGTAAATTCAACCACAAATAAAGTATATCCCAAACAAAAATTGCAACACCTTTTTACTCTTCTCCTTTGGAGGTTAATTTTTTTAAAATATCGGGATAGGTCTTTCAGAAATTAAATGAGAGACTATTAAGACCAAGTTTCAAGTAAATCTGAATACAAATAATATATGTTCCATTTAAACATTGCAACTCCTCTTCACTACTCCCCCTTTGTTATACCATTTTTAACAAATAAACGGCTAGACTGATGTTTTGACTGTTTTGCTATCAATTGCGTTTTGTTATACCACGCATATGTCACGTTCCACGGGAATGGGATAAAAAAAAGTATCCTATGTCCGTCTCCTGGTTCTAAGGTACCTCCCTACCAATTTTCAGCCAAATCGCTTCAGCCGTTCTTGAGTTATAAATAGTGTAACTAACACGACTTTTTTTATATATATATGTAGATTTTGAAATAATCAGTTTTTTTACAATTTACACTAAGTACATATTTTTAAATAAAAACTCAAAAAATAACTAACCTTTTCAGACTTGAGTCCAGCTGTTGGGGTGATATCATCCGGTCTCGATTCCGGGATTGGCTCGTTAGGATCTTCCAAATGGATTCCTGGCCAACCAACCCACAAACCATTAGTATTAATTACAACGGGTGCAACTGCAGTAACTAACCCACCGGCGCTAAAAAAAAAGATGGTTTCTAGTGCAATAGTTAAATAGAACGCAATAGTCTTACATTGCTCTTCTGTAATTATTCTTTACTACAGTATAAACTCTGTATAGTGACACTTAAGGGATTGCGCATCTATGGCGTTATTGAGAGTTGTCATTAAATGAAGATAAGAAAAATCAATTTTATTTTACTATTATAATACACAATGCATTTACTAATAAAGTATTTTCTTTTACTAGCCATGTTCACAGTTTGAATGTTTGTGAGCAATTAAGAATGTGATAACGTGCCTATAGATAATGCTTAACAACCTAACTTAACGACTCCTTTGATCTAAAAAAATCAACGTTCTTTGCGAATTTCTTAGAATCTTCGGTACGTATGATGTCGATAATCGAGACAAATATTACCTAGAAAGTACTTTTTATTGCTTAACAATGATTTATTGTTGTTATTTAGAGTGGATGTGATGCTACGTAGAGTGTATCATTGTATGGACAACAATGTAAACCAACTAGAGTCAAGTCATTTCGATGTTTTAGGGAGTCTGTCGTTAAATCGATACTCCTTAAATAGAGTTTATACTGTATTTAAAATTACCATAATTGTTTGTAGATTACACAATATTCTGACTTGCATTGGTTACAAATTTTAGTCAAAGCGTGTGAAACAGATTTAGAGAATGCAGAAGTTTCTATTTTGATTTAGATTCGTGTACCAAAGAAAAAAAAAAGAAGCAGAAAATAAAAGAATGACTTGAACGCCCTTATATATGACAAAATTTAGAAAACATTGTAATGCTCAGCTAACATATTTATTGGTAAGGTGCAATAAAAATATTCCAGTTACATTGGCATTAATTAGGTCGATAATATACTTAATTGGAATAAGGATTCTGGTGCTTGTTGCAAATTAGGGACTATTCTAACTTCAGTTGGCCATGGTTAAGAGTTGTAGGTTAGGTTACTCATAAGAAGATAATGTTAGAGAGTAGGAACGAAGATATGTGTCATTTTATTAACTGATTTTTACAAGTGTTGGTAATATAATTTAAATATACTGACGTATAAAAGCCGACTTTAACACTTTGCCTATGGGTATGCACAAATTTTGATCTAAAAAGTTAAAAAAATCATCGAAATAACGAGGGTGCGTTAATTTTTCCATCTTTGGAAATAGAATATTTTCTTCAAATTTAAATAGGAGCGCCCTGGAAATATAACCTATCCTATAAATAAGAATCACTAAAATCAGTTCATAAAATTTGCGAAGAAATAGCGTAACAACATACCCAAAAAAAAATTATTTATCGTAAATAGAAGATGGATGGAAAGTTTCGTGGAATACTTTATTTATAATTTCGCCGTACAAGTTACAAATAGGAACTAAGTGCACTTGCATGAGCTTCTAAAGACGTGCTTCCGTAACTTCCTGCAAATAATCGCTAATGCGGAAGAACCTTCTCGAGGCATGACAGAATAGCAAACAATACAACTATTATCGTTTATGGTTAGCGTAAACGGTAACCTACGACACATCAGTCAGAAGTTTTACAGATAAGTAATTGCATTACATAAGATCCTTTCACGCGAATAATTGCTGATCAGTATGAATTCCAAACGAAACGTCTGCAATATTTATTTATGAGTGCAAGTTTATACATAACAAAGCATTCACGCTAGTGAACATACAAAAATAGAAAAATGTAAAGTATTCTGATCATGACCTTTTGAAGAGAATAACTTTCATTCATTAGTAGACATGAAGGTCTAGTCGGAAACATATTAGAGGCAGAAACAGGAGTTAGGAGGTAGACCTAGGTTAGATTACTGTTCGCAAATAGTTAAGGATGTGGATTGTTCTAGTTATAGGGAAATGCGAAGTTCAGCTCAGGATAGGAAAGAGTGGAACTGAGTGTCCAGTCTTAGGACTGATGACCTTATGATGATGATGATGATGATTAGTAGTCCCTTACAATTTCATAACAAAAGGGACTGCTCCATGCCACAGGGAACTGATTTCCTTAGTCTAACCTGCCAAATTGCGCATTAGCGACCATTAATATTTGCACTTAATACTCTAACAATGCCATTCAAAAACAACGGACAAATATAGTAGCAAAACCCTATAATTCAATACTTAAGATACAAACGACCTAAAAAGGACTTTAAAAAAGAAAAAAAAAAATACTAAATGAAAAAAGAAAAAGGAACAACAAAATTTAGTTAATGACATGAGTCCTCGTGAGCCCAAGATTGCAAAAAATACTTGGGGAGAGCATTGTGCTACTTATTGTACAAAGAAAAAAGTTATGAGGAAAGTCACAAGTACTATTATTAGGAAAAATCCCATGTAGGAACTGCCAGAGTTAACGATCGTTTGACTATAATACCCTCGGCTGATAAATCTTGGGCCAGCATACATTGACAGGGGATTTATTTTCTATACTTAAATTCAAATAAATTGATATCTAGGATTGTCAAATAAATATTGTGAGCAATATTTCACTTTTTATTAATTAAACAGCCATTAACAGTACTGTTCAAATTTGAAGAAAAAGGAGAAATTATTTTAAAATTCTGAATTATATTATTTTTTTTATTAATAACGAAGAAGAAGAACCTGGATTGAAAAATGATTAATAGATATTATCATTGATAATAATTAGTAATAATCTATCTGTTAAT